>NW_027397094.1:18225704-18595016 GCF_003265705.2 Callorhinus ursinus
GAATTCTATCAGACATTTAAAGAAGAATTAATACCTGTTCTCCTGAAACTGTTCCAAAAAATAGAAATGGAAGGAAAACTCCCAAACTCATTTTATGAGGCCAACATTACCCTGATCCCAAAATCAGACAAAGACCCCATCAAAAAGGAGAATTACAGACCAATATCCTTGATGAACATGGATGCAAAAATTCTCACCAAAATACTAGCCAATAGGATCCAACAGTACATTAAAAGGATTATTCACCATGACCAAGTGGGATTTATCCCTGGGCTGCAAGGCTGGTTCAACATCCGCAAATCAATCAATGTGATACAATACATTAACAAAAGAAAGAACAAGAATTATATGAGCCTCTCAATAGATGCAGAAAAAGCATCTGACAAAGTACAGCAACCTTTCTTGATCAAAACTCTTCAGAGTATAGGGATAGAGGGTACATAGCTCAACATCATAAAAGCCATCTATGAAAAACCTACAGCGAATATCATTCTCAATGGGGAAAAGCTGAGAGCTTTTCCCCTAAGGTCAGGAATGCGGCAGGGATGTCCATTATCACCACTGCTATTCAACATAGTATTAGAAGTCCTAGCCACAGCAATCAGACAACAAAAAGAAATCAAAGGCATCCAAATCGGCAAAGAGGAAGTCAAACTCTCACTCTTTGCAGATGATATGATACTGTATGTGGAAAACCCAAAAGACTCCACCCCAAAACTGCTAGAACTCATACAGGAATTCAGTAAAGTGGCAGGCTATAAAATCAATGCACAGAAATCAGTGGCATTCCTATACACCAACAAGACAGAAGAGAGACAAATCAAGGAGTCGACCCCATTTACAATTGCACCCAAAACCATAAGATACCTAGGAATAACTTTAACCAAAGAGGCAAAGGACCTGTACTCAGAAAACTATAAAATACTCATGAAAGAAATTGAAGAAGACACAAAGAAATGGAAAAACGTTCCATGCTCATGGATTGGGAGAACAAACATTGTGAAGATGTCAATGCTACCTAGAGCAATCTGCACATTCAGTGCAATCCCCATCAAAATACCATCCCCTTTTTCCAAAGAAATGGAACAAATAATCCTAAAATTTGTATGGAACCAGAAGAGACCCCGAATAGCCAGAGGAATACTGAAAAAGAAAAGCAAAGCTGGCGGCATCACAATTCCGGACTTCCAGCTCTATTACAAAGCTGTCATCATCAAGACAGTATGGTACTGGCACAAAAACAGACACATAGATCAATGGAACAGAATCGAGAGCCCAGAAATGGACCCTCAACTCTATGGTCAACTCATCTTTGACAAAGCAGGAAAGAATGTCCAATGGCAAAAAGGACAGTCTCTTCAACAAATGGGGTTGGGAAAATTGGACAGCCACATGCAGAAGAATGAAACTGGACCATTTCCTTACACCACACACAAAAATAGACTCCAAACGGTTGAAAAACCTAAACGTGAGACAGGGGTCCCTCAAAATCCTAAAGGAGAACACAGGCAGCAACCTCTTCGACCTCAGCCGCAGCAACTTCTTCCTAGAAACATCACCAAAGGCATGGGAAGCCAGGGCAAAAATGAACTATTGGGACTTCATCAAGATTAAAAGCTTTTGCACAGCAAATGAAACAGTCCACAAAACCAAAAGACAACCGACAGAATGGGAGAAAATATTTGCAAATGACATATCAGATAAAGGGCTCGTATCCAAAATCTATAAAGAACTTATCAAACTCAACACCCAAAGAACAAATAATCCAATCAAGAAATGGGCAGAAGACATGAACAGACATTTTTCCAAAGAAGACATCCAAATGGCCAACAGGCACATGAAAAAGTGCTCCACATCGCTCGGCATCAGGGAAATCCAAATCAAAACCTCAATGATGTACCACCTCACACCCGTCAGAATGGCTAAAATTAACAAGTCAGGGAACGACAGATGTTGGCGGGGATGTGGAGAAAGGGGAACCCTCCTACACTGTTGGTGGGAATGCAAGCTGGTGCAACCCCTCTGGAAAACAGTATGGAGGTTCCTCAAACAGTTGAAAATAGAGCTACCCTACGATCCAGCAATTGCACTACTGGGTATTTACCACAAAGATACAAATGTAGGGATCCGAAGGGGTATGGGCACCCCAATGTTTATAGCAGCAATGTCCACAATAGCCAAACTATGGAAAGAGCCAAGATGTCCATCGACACATGAATGGATAAAGAAGAGGTGGTATATATACATAATGGAATATTATGCAGCCATCAAAAGGAATGAGATCTTGCCATTTGCAACGACGTGGATGGAACTGGAGGGTGTTATGCTGAGTGAAATAAGTCAATCAGAGAAAGACATGTGTCCTATGACCTCACTGATATGAGGAATTCTCAATCTCAGGAAACAAACTGAGGGTTGCTGGAGTGGTGGGGGGTAGGAGGGATGGGGTGGCTGGGTGATAGACATTGGGGAGGGTATGTGCTATGGTGAGCGCTGTGAATTGTGCAAGACTGTTGAAGCACAGATCTGTACTTCTGAAACAAATAATGCAACATATGTTAAGAAAAAAGAAAAAGAAGAAGAGAGCAGGAGGGGAAGAATGAAGGGGAGTAAGTCGGAGGGGGAGACGAACCATGAGATAGGATGGACTCAGAAAAGCAAACTGAGGGTTCTAGAGGGGAAGGGGGTGGGAGGATAGGTTAGCCTGGTGATGGGTATTAAAGAGGGCACGTTCTGCGTGGAGCACTGGGTGTTATGCACAAACAATGAATCATGGAACACTACATCAAGAACTAATGATGTAATGTATGGTAATTAACATAACAATAAAAAATAAAAAAATTTTAAGTAGGAGTAGAGGAAATATTTAAGATAATTATATCAAAGTGGGGGACCGTAAAGGGATGTAAAAGAAGGTAAGGTTTTTATATTTCTCTCAAATGGAGAAAATTATTGACACCAGTAGACTATGATATGTATATATAATCTAATACATAGAGCAACACTTAAAAAACCTATATAAAGAAATATACTCAAAAATATTATAAATAAATTGAATAGAATTCTTAAAAATGTTCACATAAACACTGGAACACTGGAAAAAGAGAGAAATGAAAAACAGCAGAATAATAGCTGAAAAATAAGTCCTAATATATCAATAATTATAATAAATGGAAACTGTATAAATATACCAATTAAAAGACAAAAATTGGCAGATGAAAAAACATGACATGACTATATGCTGTCAACAAGAAACTCACTTTGATTATAATGATACAGGCAGCCTGAAAGTGAAAGGATGGAAAAAGCTGTATCATGCAAACATTTAGTCAAAGAAAAGCATTATTATTATCAGATAAAACAGACTTCACAGCAAGGAAAACCGCTTGAGACCAAAAGAGTTATTACATAATGATAAAAGAATAAATCCACCAGTAATCCATAGGAATCCACACCTGAAACTAATATAACATTGTGTAAAAAAAAAAAAAAAGACATATGAATCCTAAATGTGTATGCTCCAAATAATAGAGCTATAAAGTATATGTCAAGCAAAAACTGACAGAACTAAAAGGAGAAACAGACAAACACACAATTATGGTTGGAGACCTCAACACCCCTCTCTCTACAACTGAGAGAACCACTAGACAAAAAAATCAGCAGACAGAAGAACAAAAACATAGTAAACCAACGCGATCTAGTTGACATTTACAGAATACTCCACCCAACAAGAGCAGAACACATTCTTTTCAAGGACCCATGAGACATATTATCAAGTTAGACTATATCCAGGGCCATAAAACAAACCCCAACAAATCTAAAAGAACTGAAATCACATAGAATGTGTTCTCCAACCACAATGTAATCAAACTAGAAATCAGTAACATGAAGACAACAAGAAAATCCCCAAATACTTGGATACTAATCAACATACTTCTAAATAATCTATGATTTATTTTTTTTAAAGATTTTATTTATTTGAGAGAGCAGGAGAGCAGAGCAAGAGAGAGAGCAGGAGTTGGGGAGGGCGGAGGGAGAGGGAGAAGCAGGCTTTGCGCTGAGCAGGATTCCCCAGGACACGGGGATCTTGACCTGAGCCAAAGGCAGATGCTTAACTGACTGAGCCACCAAGGCGCCCCTAAATAATCTCTGATTTAAAGAAGTCTTATGGGAAATCAAACAAACATCGGGCTGAATGGAAAAGAAAATACAACCTATCAAAATTTGTGGGATACAACTAAAGCATTGCTGAGCGGAAAATTTAGGGCACTAAATGCATGTTAGGGAAAAAGAAAGTCTCAATCAATTATCTACGTTCCTACCTCAAAAACCTAGAAAAAGAAGAGTACAATAAACTTAAAGCAAGCAGAAGGAAGGAAATAACAAGAGGCAGAAATCAATGAAACTGAAAATAGAAGAACAAAAGAGAAAATCCAAGAAACAAAAGCTGGCTCCTTGAAAAGATCAGTACAATGGATAAACTTCAAGCAAAAGTGTGATGAGTTCAAGGAATTTGGGGCCGACCCGAAAAAAGACATGCCTGTGAGATGGCACAATCCACTTTCTTTGGGTGGCACTCTGACAGGGTGCATTGGAGGGGACATCCCTCACAGCAGGAGCTTCTGAACAAGGGGCCCAGGAGGGCCACCTCTGGAGGACAAGGGCTCTGCAGAGGGGATTTATGTGTCCACATGATGTCACTCAGCAGTCTGGTGGGCAGGTGGCAGCCTGAGGTCTTTTATAGCCCCTGAGTTTGTTTACCAAAGGTTAGCAGATGGTGAGTGTAATTTCACAGGGTATGCAAAGCAGGAAGTCTCTAAATGGCTAAAAATATGCTTATTTGGGCTGTATTTTAAGCAACTGAGTGGGTAATAATTTTAGTTTAGTGCTGGGAGACTTTGAACTAATGTCCCCAGCTTGCTGGGAAAAAGAAAACAATATAGGGGCCAATATACAGGGCCACCTTTAATCCATTTATATAACTAAGACTGACAAAGAAAAGGAGAGAAAACACAAATAGTCAGTTTCAGGAAGTAAACAGGGCATATCACTATAGACCCTACAGACATCAAAAAGATAACAAAGGAATAACATGAACAACTGTTCCACACACATTAATTAACAACTAAGATGAGACAGACTAATTCTTTGAAAACACAAAGTACCACAACTCACCCAACACAAAATGCCCTATAGTGATTAATGAAATTGAATCTGTAATTTTAAAACTCACAAAACAGAAATATTCGGGCTGAGATGATTTCACTATTGAATTATATCAAATATTGTAAAAAGAACACAATTCTATATAACCTCTTTGAGAAAATAGAAGAGGGAACGCTTCCTAAGTCATTTTAGGAAGCTGATATTTATTACTACCTAACTTATTATATGTTTTTGTTTATTTAAAAATTTTAATGTTATATATTTAGCATATTAAAGATATGTTGTTTCATATACTACACATATTAATATAAGTACGTATTAAATACATATTGTTAAGTATGTAATTGCATATTACATAGCATAAAGGTATTTAAAGTTTTATTTGCATATACTTATATTTATTATTACACTGACCCCAAAAACCAGAAGACAGTACTGAAACAAAACAAACTACAGAATATCTCTCCTGAGTACTAAATAAAATACTAGCAAATAGAATTCACTAATATTTATATTTATAAATACAATTATACACTATGACCAAGTGGGCTTTATTTCAGGGATGAAAGGCAAGTTCAATATTTCAAAATCAATGATTTTCATTTTAGCCTATTAATAGGCTAAAAAAGAAAAGTCAGATGATTATATCAATTGGTGCAGAAAAAGCATTTCACAAGAGTCAACACCTGCTTGTGATAAAACTCTCAAAAACAAACAAAAAAAACCAAGAACAGAGAGGAACTTCCTCAACTTGATAAAGAGCATTTAAAAAATTCTACACCTAACCTTATACTTAACGATGAAAGACTACTGTCCCCCTAAGATCAGGAACACAGTAAGGATGTTGGCTCTCACCACTATTTTTCAATACCACCCAGGAAATCCCAGCCAGTGCAATAAGACATGAAAGGGAAACAAAGGGACATAGATTGAAAAGGAAGAAATAAAACTGTTCATGTTGATGGGTGATATGACCGTATACAACGAAAATTCAAGGAATCTCAAAAAACAAAACCAAACCAAAAAATCTACAACCCATAAGTGAATTCATCAAGGTCAAGATTACAGAATATAAAAATCAACTGTATTTCTAACACTAACAACAAACATGGGGGCATCAAAATTAAAAACAATGCCACTCACAATCACTCAAAAAATATACTTAGGGGGCACCTGGGTGGTTCAGTCGGTGAAGCCTCTGCCTTCAGCTTGGGTCACGGTCCTGGGATCAAGTCCCTGTGTGGGGCTCCCTGCTCAGCCGGGGGCCTGCTTCTCCTTCTCCCTTTGACCCTTCCCCCTGCTTGTGCTCTCACTCACTCTCTCCTTCTCTCTCAAATAAATAAAATCTTCAAAAAAAAATTTACTTAGGTGTCACTCTAACAAAACACATAAAGGACGTCTATGCTAATAAGTACACAATGCTGATGGGGGAAAAAGGAAATCTAAATAAAGGGAGAGATACACTGTGTTCCTGGATTAGAAGACTGGACACAGTAAAGATGTCAATTCTCCCCAAACTGACACATGTTTTTAAAGTTTCTATAACAATTCTGGCAAGGCTTTTTGGTATATATTTACAAGCTTAACGTTTATATGGAGAGACAAAAGAACTAGAATAGCTGAGGAATCGCTTTACCTGATTTGAAGACATATGATGTAGCTATAGTAATCCCGTCTGTCTGATATCGACACTTGGAGATACACAGATCAATGGAACAGAACAGAGAACCCCGAGGTAGACCCATACTAAGTATTCAACAGATTTTAAAACTGCAAAAACAGGGGCACTTGAGTGGCTCAGTTGGTTAAGCGTCTGCCTTCGGCTCAGGTCATGATCCCAGGGTCCTGGGATGGAGCCCTGCATCCGTCTCCCTGCTCAGCAGGGAGTCTGCTTCTCCCTCTACCCTTCCCCTCTGTTTGTGATCTCTCTCTCACTCTCTCAAATAAATAAAATCTTTAAAAAAAAACTGCAAAAACAATTCAACGACAGAAAGCTAGCCTTCTCAACAAATGGTGCTGAAGCAACTGGACATCCGTAAAGGGAAAAAATGACACTATGACTTAAGTCTCATACCTTATGCAAAATTAACTCAATATAGATCACAGACTTAAAGGTAAAACATTATACTATAAAATTTTGGGGAAAATTAGGGGAAAATCTTTAGGATCTATGGAAAAGCAAAGAGTTCTTAGATTTGACTCCAAAAAACAAGCCAGAGAAAGAAAAACTGATAAATTCAACTTTATCAAAATTGAAAACTTTTCCTTTGTAGAAAATTTTGGCGGCACCTAGGTGGCACAGTTGGTTGGGCATCTGACTCTTGGTTTTGGCTCAAGTCCTGATCTTGGGGTCATGAGATCAAGCTCATCAGGCTCCGCGCTTGGCACAGCCTGAAATTCTCACTCCCTCTCCCTCTGTACCTCCTGCTTGTGCACTTGCGCATGCTCTCTCAAATAAATAAATAAATCTTAAAAAAAAAAGAAAATTTTGTTAGAAGAATGAAAAGATAAGCTACAGAATGGAAGGAAAGACTGAAAAATATATATCCAACAAAGGACTAGCATCTAGATTATACACATTAAAAAAAAAAAAACTCTCAAAACTCCACAATATAAACTCAAACAATCCAACTGGAAAACGGTCGTGACATGGAGAGACATTTGCCGAAAAAAGATAGGCAAATGGCAAGTAAGCATGTGAAAATATGTTTAACATCATTAACCAATAATCAGGGAAATGCAAATTAAAACCATAATGAGGTATTACTATACAACTACCAGAATGGCTCAAATAAAAAACAGTGACAACACCAAATGATGGCAAGGATGCTCAGAAATCATATCACCCACACACTGCTGGTAGAAATGTACTTTTGGAAATTAGTTCAGTTTCTTAAAGAACTAAACATGCAACTACCATATGACTCAGCAATTGCGCTCCTAGGCATTCATCCCAGAAAAATTAAGATTTATGTTCACACAAAACCCTGTACACCAACATTTTTAGTAGTTTTATTCATAATAGCCCCAAACTGGAAACAACCCAGATGCTCTCCAACAGGTGAACAAACTCTAGTACACTCATACCAAGGAATCCTATTGAGCAGGAAAAAAGAAATGAACCTGCTGGTATATGCAGTAACGTGGAGGAATCTCCAGAGAAATAGTCAATCCCAAAAGATTATGTGATGCATGATTCCATTTAAGAACACTGTTGAAATGACAAGATTATAGAAATAAAGAACAGATTAGTAGTTGCCAGGGCCTACAGAGGGGGTGGGGGCAGGAAGAAAGAATGTGTGCCTATAAAAGGGCAATAGGAGAGATCTTTGCGGTGATAGAAATATTTTATTTCTGCAGCTGTGGCAAATCAATATCCCGGTAGTGGTGTCTCATGAGAGTTTTGCATGATGTTACCATTGGGGAAAACAGGGAAAGGGTACATGAGAGCTCTGTATTTTTTCCTAAAACTGTATGTGAATCTATAACTATCTCAAAATAAAGAGCTCTATGAAAAATAAAAGAATAGGTGATAATATCAAACAATGAGTGTAAATTTACTATGCACAATCCTAAACTGGAAGAATGACCAAAGAATGTGCTTCAAGAAGGAAATGGGGCAGAAGGAAGAAGGGCAGGTAAGAAGACAAACTGTCCAGTGTGCTATTTTTTGTGTAGAGAGATCTGTGGTTGGCTAAAAGAGATAGAACCAAGCACCACAATGCGTAATGAATTATTCCTTGTAGGTGAGAAGAATCCAACTGTATGAGGAGTTGCAGTTGATACCCCTCCTGATTATGAGGGGATTTAGAATTCACACACCTCCTTGTGGCTGAGCGCCAGGAGATGGGGGTCCCATGCCCTCATCTTCAACCCAGGGGTCAGGAGTACAGCCTGATGTTCTCTCTTCAGAGAGGGAGTATTTGAGGTTTGCTGGCGTCTCTGTGGGTATGGTAGCATTTACATTGATTTTACTAATTTATTTTGTTTTTATAGTCTGCAGGGTTTTACTTTCTTTTTCTCTTTCCTTGCTTGAAGTTGAATGACATATACATGAAATACAGAGTATATGTTTTATATGTCAAGTGTAGAGTGCTTCACAGCTACAAAAGGGTTTAAGAGGAGCAGGTAAATAGCCATATTACTGAGTAATTAAGGAAGGAGAACTGCCCAGTTAGGTTGTGTAAAAAGATAACCTAAATGTGAACTAGTTAAATAATTATGTCTACTTAAATCAGATTTGATGTGGATTTATGACAATGGGTGTTAATTTTAAGGCTCGAAATCACAAAGAGGTTTTTTTGCATCCAATCTATGATAATTATATTCACCTGATGAGGGTTTCCTCAGCATGAATTAAGCTTGAAGGTGGGGGAAAGACCATATCCCCAAACAGAAAATGCGAAATGAATATATGCTGCTAATGTGCTTTTAATTTTTCACGAGAAAATTAAATGAGATAATAGGAAAGATATCAACTAAATAGAAATGAATTTCTATTTAAAAGTCAACCATTTGGGCAAAGATGGATACACTGACCACGGGGTGGAGATCCAGAAATAAGCCTACATATTTATGACTGAGCAGGTACCACAAATGCCTGGGAGAAGAAAACAGACAATCTGAGAAGTGATACCTGGACATCTGGGTATCCATGTGGGGAATAAATGTGAAATTGGACCCCTACCTGAAAACACCCACAAATACTGTTTTCAGGTAAATTAATGCAAATGTAAAAAAAGGCAAAATTTTGAAGGACAGTGAAGTTCATTCATCATCTAAAGGGAAGGGAAGGATTTCTTAAACAAGGTATAATAAATGAAAGCCAAAGGGGAAAAAAAGTCAACCATTCAGGAACACAGACGAAACACAGATCAGGAACAAATGGTCTCCGAGCCAACTGAAACAGCTAACACAGAGCCAAAGGAGTAAGTCTTCGGGAGAAGCCTCCTTCATCTGGAACTTACTAACTTGTCTTCATACTCATTTCAAGGAACCTCTAACTTCCCAGATCACGGGCAATTAGAAGCATATACCATGTAGGACTATGAGCTTCAGGCACAATGATGATCAAATGCTGACAGCACAGGCAACCACTGACCAGGAAACCAGCCAGAAAGTGACTCTTAACAGCACTGCACACTCGTTCAGCAACTGACTACCAATGATGACCTTGAATCTTCCAGAAAATTAAGTCATAGTGAGTAGACAAGATGGCCTTTGCCTTCCTAGTTCCTCCCATGAACAATGGTTTGGCTTTTAAGATTTCCAGAGGTCAGAAAGGAGGCAAAGGTGGGTGGCCCTAACCACAGGATTCGGTCCATGTTTCATTTCCTGGCAGAAGAAATGTGTCATATGCTGGGACGGTGGGGTCATCTAAGAGCATCCTTCAGTCTCTGGCTTAGGGAACCAGATGGTATGTGACACCAGCAAGGGAGATAATACTGAAGGTTCTGAGCAGGAATCCATTTTATGGCAAAATAATAATGAGTGCAGATTCAGAGAGATTAAACTTAAAATACCTGTGAGCCAACATGGTGGAGATTTGGGGAAGCAGTCCTCCTAAGGGAGAGGCTGAATAAGACAGAGGCTGCAAAGTGTCCACTGGGTCCGAGCCCCAGCACCCCACGTGAATTCAGCCTCGCCTAAGGTGGCAGCAAAATCAGTTGGCTTAGATTTAAGAAGCAGGATGCCGGAGATAAAAAGTAATGACAACCCTTACAAGAAGCTGGGCTGTGATGGGAAGAAGAGATGGGGTGTTCAGGGGGCTTGCAGAGTGTAAGGCAGTTACCAGGAGCAAAAGAAAGGATGGTTGGCGGCGCAAGTCTGAAAACTCGAGGGCTGAGGGCCAAAGTGGAAGGCAGGGATTAGTCTCAGACACGAAGAGAGACCTCCTTGCCTCTGAGACTACAAGACAAGGGTCAAGGATGAGCGTGGAGGTAAGTAACTTCACAGGCTGGAGCAGGGAAGGGGAGGAGATGTGGTTTCCTCAGCAGGGCATGTTCTCCTTCCCTGTCATCTACCGGACATGAGAAAATGGGCTTGAACAGATTAGTGAATGTTTAAAACAGCAGGTGGAGACAAAGGGCAAGATGGCCAGGATAAAGAGAGAGGATCGCTTACGTACTACTGAGTGTCCCTTGCAAGCAGACCCTAAATCCATAGTGAACTTAATCTAAAGAGAGCTCTGTCTACACAGCAGCAGGAGAGGCAGGCTGGGAAGCCAGGGCTGGGAATTTGCAAAGCATGCACAGCTAAGGACGAAGAGGTGGAAGGAAGGGTCGACGTGTCCTCTCTGGAGAGGGAACAGCTCGTCTCCTGACAGAAGGGGCGGGGGTGCCCACGAGGCTGGAGCTCCAGTGAAGACTGGGTGGGAGTGAGCAGAACGGGACATGTGAGCAGCCAGGGAAGGGAGCCCCTCGAGTGGGGGCAGAAGAGAAGGTGCCTAGAGATGAAATTAGGAACCGGACGCCAAGCTGCTGACCGAGCCCTCTGCAGGGGTACGGTAGACATCCCGGAGCAGTGAGGAGCTGGAGTGGAGAGAGAGACCCTGCGCCAGGTGACCTTGTAGAATACGGAATAACCCCAAGGTCATCGAGTTACAGCAATGAGAAGGAGCTAGTAGAGCGCGGAACAGAGATGGCATGCACTTCAAAGAAAAAATGTTCTGGTACACTGGTCAGAGAGGAGTTAAGCTGCAAAAACTCGGTGAAGTGTTGGCTTAGGGGAGGGAGGAGGTTTGGGCAAGAGCAGAACACGTGACCTGCGGAGGGCAGGTAAATACGGTGGGAAAGACGACAGAGCCTAACTCTGGCACTCTGCTGGTCTGCCTGAGCCTGAATTAAATGCCAGCAGAGAGGAACTGTGACATCCGTGGATTTCACATTTGCAGGAGACTCCCGATGATTGCTCAAGGTCTGTGACAGAATCCGCGATTTTGCTGAAGAGCTCATCGGGATCAAACCTCCTGTGGGCCAGGTGTGTGGACGCAAGTTAGTTAGCAGGTGAGTGAGCCTGGTCAGCCACCCAGCATCGAAACTGCAAATTCCTAGTTGTTTTCTACATGATATAATGACATATAAAAAAAGAAATAATTCTCCCAAAGTGGAAAACTGTCCAGAAAAGGAAGTCAGTGGCCAGCGCAGTACACAGAAACAAAGAAACCTAATAAAAACAATGATCCTTAAGCAGGAAACAAGTTTTGGATACTTTAAAAGAGTAGAATGTTCCATTTGATTCTGATACGTGAGGATAAAATCATATTAAGAAGGATAAGTGGTTTGTGAAATGATTCGGAGAACACTCTCCAGCTAGTGTAATTAAAAGAGAGAAGTTGAATAGTTAATTTTTTATTTGAAGACACATACACAAAATATTGTCTTTCTGAATTGTGACTTTGAAGCAAACCTTAAATACTGTAAGAGTATTTGCAATTCCATAGACTGTGAGATTACATAGATTCATATACAGAGATCACATAGATCTGTGAAAGCATCCCTTATAAATGTTACAGGTCTCCCGCATTAGTTTGGGAGGTACAAGCTTTGGTGCCCACTACTCCCCACCCCCAATTCAGTTTCATGCTGAATTCAGAGAAAGATTTTGACTCATATTAAATGTCCAATGCCTGTCTACAACATGCACTAGAGCAATGACCTCCAGTGGGAATGTTTATTCTGGGTCATCACTGACCCGAGATTTTATGGAAATTTTTGTACAAGACAGAGAAGCAGAGTAAAAACCTGACTACCCTTGAGAATGTGATGCAAGGCAAATCTGAGCCCAAATTCTGGCTCTGTTATCTCCCAGCCCCAGGACTTCAGGCAGAGCACTGAATCTCTCAGTTTCCTCGCCCACAAGTGGGCGCCTGTGTCTACCTTACATTGTCATGAGGATCCGAGACACTGGGCACAAAGTACTCTGTGCACACTATTCTAACTTCACCCTTTATCTAGAGGTAAGAGAATGCAGCCTCGGTACACCAAGAGTTTTTCAATGAGGAAAATTTCCTGGTATAACCATGGAAACAGAACAAAAGGTTAATACCAGAAGAATCTTCAACTAGTACACATTCAGAAAGCTTGTTTAGTCATGCAATAGCCAGAAATAACACTGTTCTTGGGAAAATGTAATAGGGAAAATAACTTTATTATTATATAATACATACCAGAGAAAATACTCTAACTCACAATGCTCTTATAGTTGTAAACATTTAAAGGAAATTGTCTGCATAATAACAAGACACTTTAATATCAATTTTACCAATAAAGTTTTACCAATGTCTCGACTTACAAATGTCTCTACAGAATTGAATATAAAAAGATAATCCAAAATATGGACTTCATTCTTATAAAGGTATAGTATCCTATGTTACGTACATATTCATGACAAAATTACTCAAGGTGCTAATACATGAAAAGTGGAAAAAGAGCAATGGGCACCAAATAGCGAACTTCTGTTTGCCCCCAAAGTATTATCATGGTCCCAGTGACTCTGAAGAGGAATGTTAGTCTTCAGAACACCAAGTATTTTTAGCACATTCATAAAGACAGTAAGAACTAAGAACAAAGGCAAGTATATCATGTTTATAAAATGACAAGAGAAATTTCAATTTTTCTAAGAAGACAAGGGACTCTAATGGGTGTGTGTATAGCCAAGGTGGATGGAGGCCCATGCTTTCTCTACTACGGCGCTGCTTTGTCTGACTACTCCCTCACTGGAGGAGGAGGGGTGTGAAGGAACGTTTAAGTCCCTCATTTTCAGGAAGATCATTACCTGGAACAAACAGCTGAAACTGAATTGTCTCTTACATTTTTTTGGAGACTGTGGTAGACGCTGTTGTAGTAGATGCCCAACAACTAATCCCCCAAGGAGCCAAAGTAACAGGTGAACGTAACCCCAAAACTGGAGGCAGGCTTTGGTTATTTTACGCCAATTATGGTCATTCGGAGCCAGAGACTGGATTAGAAATACATACCGGCTTAAGCTAAACAGTACGAAGTGTTACCCTGGACACATAATTCATCCAGGGGCAGGCACTTGACCCAACGTGGCCCAACCAGATGGAGAGGAAGGACTTCTACTCCATAAATGCAGGAAAGAACTCCTTTTGTCCATGGATGTAACAAGAAAGCACACTCAGATTATAGAGAAGTCATTTTAGGACTGACGGGGATGAGGCTAACAGTGCTAGCTAGGGAAGAGACGTGGGAAGCATTTAGGTCCTTGCTGACACAGCTGAGCTTCTGAATCAGCAAACCCTGAAAGCTCCTCATCCATAGTTACTTGAAAAAAACCTTTTTTCATATTATCTATGGCATTTTGAGTTGGGTTTTCTACCACTTGCAGTTGGAAGCATTCTACCTGATAAAATGACCAAAAGAGCTCATCACCTCTTATCTATTAAACAGAAATTTTGTTAAGCATAATTTTAAAAATTCTTTTATTTTTTGGTTATTTAGGATCAATTTACAATCAGAAGTAAGCAGGGATTTAGAGTGAGGGGAGTGCATCCAACCACTATTTACCTGGTAACCACCAAATGCCAGGCATTTGAATGGTTAGTTACCACAGATTCAGATCAGCTGATACATCTGCCACCACAATAGGGTTCTGTCTGCCCCTAAGAGCCCCCTGGCTACTGAGCAGGGTGTGAGTCTCCCCCCGAAGTGCTTGATGGATACACCAAAGCGTGCCTTCAAAGCTCATTCACCAACTTCCACCTGATCAACATGTTCTCTCCTTAGGTTCATTCAGCTGGGCGGCAGCATTCAAGGTCTGCAGCTCCAGAAAGCCGGGGGAAATAACCTCCACAGCTCCCTGCTCCCGTGCTCTGGGAACTGCTTCCAGATTCCAAGTCTCAGAAGGGAAATCGATTTCTTTCTTTCTTTTTTTTTTTTTTTTAAAGATTTTATTCATTCATTTGCAAGAGAGACAGAGAGAGAACAAGCAGGTGGAGAGGCAGAGGGAGAGGGAGAAGCAGACTCCCTGCTGAGCAAGGAGCCCGATGCGGGACTCGATCCCAGGACTCTGGGATCATGACCCAAGCCGAAGGCAGACGCTTAACCATCTGAGCCACCCAGGCGCCCGGGAAATCGATTTCTTAAAAGACGCCCTGTGTGACCTCTTTAGTTCAAGCAATGGTGGCCTGTGGAAGAAGGTTGGGTTTTTTTTTTTAAGATTTTATTTATTTGAGAGAGAGAGAGAACGAGCCAAGGGAGGGGCAGAGGGAGAGGGAGAAGCAGACTCCCCACTGGGCAGGCAGCCCGACACGGGGCTCGAACCCAGGACCCTGAGCTGAAGGCAGGTGCTCAACCAAATGAGCCACCCAGGCGCCCTTGTGGAAGAGGTTTTAATTAGAGTTGCATTTATATTACACACAATGTAAACACTGTTTGACTTCTACCATAAAGAAAAGAAAACTATGTCTTACAGTTGGGTTTTCTATTAACCTGGCCTTCTGTTTCATATTCTGTACCTGAGAAGAAAAACACTACCTCTCAAATGGAATCAAATTAAAGGTGCTTTCAGCAGCAGTCCCTGAAGGCTGTGTCTAGGAGCCATTCACAGCACCAGGGACAGAAAGTCACCTCAGCAGTCCCTCGCTTTTAAAGAACTTATGGTCTCATCTTGAAAGAAAAATTTTCTTTGTCACCATTGAGATTTGACCAAATTATAAAACAGATATGCAAAGTCTCCAGGGCGCGCCTGGCTGGCTCAGACAGTAAAGCATGGGACTCTTGATCTTAGGGTTGTGGATTTGAGGCCCACATTGGGTGTGGAGATTTAGTTAAAAATAAACCTTAAAAAAATATATATATGCAAAGTCCCCACAGGCAGTGCAAAGATGCAGTATTTATTTTATGAGGACTCCTGTAATAACAGGCATAAGCAAATGAACAAAAGAAACAGTATAATAATAATATAACATATAATAATATTTTAAATTATAACACAGGAGAAAGAGATGCTTCGCTTTAAAGTTTCCAATTTTTTTCTACATGAGTAAAAATTCATATCTGAAAAATTACAAACCTCCCTCTAAAATACATCCTCTCATTCATAATTTATTAGCATTTTATGAATAGTGCATCCGACCCCATATCTAGATATTGTTAGCTGCTTTTAAGACTTAAAGGCCAAAGACATAGCACATAAGAGAAATAGAAAGAATCCAAAGACTGACATAACTAAGTATTGTCATACAAGGGTTTACCATTCTGAGTAGGTAGGAATGCCCTTGGCTATGGCCGAGCCACGAAGCATTCTTTCTCCAGGTATCACAGCCATCATCAGGGATATATTGCTATTGTCAAATCTCTCAACATAAACTTATTTTGGTTTGGAAAGCTTGCAGAGGGATTACAAAGGAAGAAAATATGTAGTTATACAGTGCTCATTTATGTGTTACAGTGTTATAGTATGCCATTCTTTTTTTTTTTTTTAAAGATTTTATTTATTCATTCATGAGAGACAGAGGGAGAGAGAGAGAGAGAGAAGCAGAGGGAGAAGCAGGCTCCCAAGGAGCAGGGAGCCTGATGCGGGACTCGATCCCAGGACCCTGGGATCACGACCTGAGCCGAAGGCAGACGCTTAACCATCTGAGCCACCCAGGCGCCCCTATAGTATGCCATTCTTTACGTTTGCCTTACTTTATCCTTCCTTTAAGTAACAGTATCCTGCATGTCATTTTAGCTATTATATTCACAGCTACGGAGAAGCAAAAAAATTATTCTTCATACATACAGAACTTAGTCCATTATCAAGATCATACTGACAGAGAAAGCAGGGACAGAGACATGCATCACAGAACACAGAGGATTCAAAGGTTTTCCCTCAAACTATTTCCACTGGCATGTGTCCTAATGGAGTTCTCAGAAATGGGAAAAAAAATCCATTCCAACAGTCTAATCAATCTCTAGAGGATGGTTTATAAGAAGAAATTCAAGAAATATCAGCTCTCTTCTCATTCCAAAGAAATATTCAGAGCAAAGAACATAAACACACTAGCCTGGTTATATATGATAAAAGTGACCAGTATAGTACTGACCCTTGCCAAAGAATCCTGTTATGGATAATTCCATACAAAGGGCCCAAAGTGCAAGATACTTTTCACAAAATGTGGGTGACATGGTCCTTAACCGAAGAGATATTACCATTATTATTGTTAGAAGTAAAGTTCACATTTATGCTTACACGGAATCATTTTTCAAGGAGCACAAAAAGCTCTGGAAATACCATTTACTTAAGTCATTATGATATTCCTACGAAGCTGTGGCATGTTACCAATAGTCTGGGTCCCTAACTAAATTATACCTAAGCCCCTTCCGACGTACCCCTGCCAGAAACCACCGAGCTCATCCCTGCCCGGGGAGTTCGCTTCTGTTGCTGCACGTGAGCTAGAGATGCAGTTCATCAACAGCTGCACGGCTACCAGCCGGAAGAGGCAAAATCCAGCACAACTGCTCAAGTCCCTGTGGTGAAGAACCTTGGGATGCTGGGTCTTCTTCCTTATAATCCACTAAACTGGCCCCAACTGCATCTTCTCTCGCCTCTTCTAGGGTAAACAGTAACTTGAACTATGTTAAGGGGTCAGTTTAAAAGACAGAAACCAACTGGATCCAGGAGATAGGATGGTGAAGAAATAAAAATGGGTTTTAACTTTCTTTTGGGCAAATGGGTACATGGGACAAATAGAAGGTTGGGGAGTAGGTGTGGGTAATTAGTTGGGTTTGGGACGCACTGTGTTAGGATACTGCAGGCAATCCAAATGGAATAAGTAGGTAGAGAGCTGAATATAAGATATTAAGCCTGAGTGAATGATATGACTGGAAATAAAGGTTTAAGGAGCAAGACATTCACAGGCAAGGACTGATATGCTTTATAGTTTGAATGACTGTGAAAAATTAGCACAAACTTTTGCTTCTCTAAAGAACAATATTTTCAAAGGTCTATGCCCTGGACCAACAGCACCTGCCTGACCTGGGAGCTGATCAGGTGTGGAACCTCCATCCACCATACATCTACTGAATCAGAACCTGCGTGTTCACACACCAGAGGACTCAGGGGCCTATTAGTTTGAGACCCACTGGTGTAGTGTTCCCCAAACTCTGGTTCTTAAAATGTTCACCCATTTTCAGCAAATGAGAAAAAGAAAAATACAAACATTAAACATAATAAATGCATTCAATTTAGAGAAATGTCCTTTATCCCGATGTTATATGCTTCCTTTGTGGACCTTGTTTACATGCCCTGTCTTTTATGAAATTAAGGTAATGGCTATCTTGGTGATTTCTCTAATAGTAAGTTATTTTATACTTTCCTGGTACCACATCACTTGAGCGATGTTATTTCCTTTGCCTAAAATATCCTCCTTACTCTACCTCACCTATTAAGCCCCAATTTCTCCATGAGTCATACTCTAACTACCAAAGTCTATGTATTAGTTTCTTAGGGCCGCCATAACAAAATACCACAGACTGGATGGCTTAAAACTAGAGAAATTTATTGTCTAACAGTTCTAGAGGCTGGAAGTCTGAAATCAGGTGTCTGGAGGGCCATGCTTTCCCAGAAGGCTCTAGGAAAGGATCCTTCCTTGCCTCTTCCTAGCTTCTGGTGATGGCCAGCCATCCTTGGTGATCCTTGGCTTGTAGATGTTATCACTCTGATCTCAGCCTGCATCTTTGTATCCCATTCTCTCTGCATATGTCTATGCCCAAATTTCTCTCATCTTACAAGAATACCGGTCATTGGATTAGGACCTACCCTAATCCAACAGGACCTCACCTTAACCTGATTATTTTATGCCTATTTCCAAATAAGGCCACATTCACAGGTACCTGGGGTTAGGACCCGAACATATCTTTTGGGGGATACAATTCAACCCACAACAGTCGATAGTGATATATTTTTAAAAGAAAATCTCTTGATAATTCTCCAAATTATGTGGTAAATACTATAATACTGTGCTTTCAAAATAAAACACAAAATAAAAAAATTAAGACTATTTTGTAATAAAAATCAGCACAAGACTCATCATTTGTGTTCCTGTTTTACAAACTGTGTTCCCTGTAGAAAGCATAAACTCCAAAGTGCAGAGATTTATCTTAGATTTTTCCCTGGTGGTAGACTGCTTTAGTCCTTACTTTTTTTTTATTTTTCCTAGCACTTTTGGCACCACTTATATTTTTTAGCTCCTTTCTGACCATCATTGCTTGGTACTACCCACTCAATTTGTTAACTCTGTCTCACAAGTCTTGATGTCAGGAATTACTTAGGGCCAATTTCTGACCTCCGAAGTCTTAGATGGCTGGAGTTCCTCAGGAGGTTCTAAGCCATACTAATTGGCCAAGGCTTTAAGAATGCTGTGAATCTGACAATATTTGGGAAACACTGTTTCGTTCAGAGATATTCAGATCCAGCGTTTCAATCTGAAACCTATCTACGATTTCAATTTTGTATTACAATATTATATACAGTATTCAATATCATATACAGTATTCAATATTATATACAGTATTCAATATTATACATAGTATGTGATTATACAGTTTCAAGGCAGCAAAATGTTGACTACTACTCAGTCTATGGGAGGTGAAATATTGCCTTAATATGCTAAAAAACAGGTAGATATAGCTCATTAATGGTACTCTGTAAGCACTGGCTCTTTATTTTTCATCCTATCCCTGTCAAGCTACAGAGCCTCCTTTTCTGGAAGAGAAAATGACCATCGAGCACAAAGGAATTTAAAGGTTAGGCACACATTCCTTTGTCAGCTATCTAAGAGGCAAATGTTTTACTTTTGGGGGGAACAGTGCTGTGCAAATATGGTCAATGATAAACAAAGGTGACAGCTTAGGACTTTTGGTTGATTCTTATTTTAGGTTCGCAATTTCAACTGCCATATTTGCTGTTTCTAAAACTAATTTTCTATTCCATTAGTTTCCTCTAATTACCTCTATTAGAGGAAAAGATGAAATTGCAAGTAAAAAAGTAAAAACATTTGGGAGGTATCATGACATAAGAATACTGTTGGCTAAAGCCTTTTGATCATTATTGAATCAGTTAATCTGTGGTGCTCAAAAGTTCAATTAACTATGTCTAAAGTGAAGTAGAGATATGTGCTATTTTGTCAAGGTTATTTCATATAAGACAAATGAAAAAGCTTTATCTCCCAAACTCTTCCAGTCCTTTCTTACTAATTCATAATCCCCACTTGGTTTTCTTATTTAGACTTTCCACCCCTCCCTAATGCTCTTTATCCAGGTTAAAGAAAAAAAAAAGTGTGGGGTAAGGAGCTTGAAAATAAAGTACAGCCAAAAATTGCTAGAAAATGTATTTTCTTTACAAAATCTGACTGTGGTTCTCTATAGGGAGAACCAGATCACATGGATGCACAGGACCATGTGCAGCCCTGACAACACAAAAAAACGCTATCGACTTCCTGGAGGATTTCCTAAGCCTTCTAGGAATAGATGTAAGGCCCCAAGCGGCACCAAGAACAGGGCAAGCGCAAGTCACAGGAGGGGCTGAAGGTGAAGCCAATGCACTGTGACCTCACCCCTCTTAGAAGAAAGGTGGAAACCTTCCAAAGGCCCTCTCTGCCTCCCCCTCACCCTTGTCCCACTGTTTAGGCTCCCATTTCGGAGCTCCATTTCTCTCCGACGCTGTCTGGCCCTGGGCATCCGCTGTTCCTCCATGCTGACTGGTTACTACCTCCTCGGCTCCCCAGTCTGGTCAGGTTTCCTTCTAATATCCTTTCCTAGAGCACACTCCTTTAGAACTCCTGCCCGGAGTTTTAAGCTACTCATTCGTTAGTGTCGTGACGGCATTAACTCTGTATCCCCCACTAGACTGCATGCTCCGAGACCAGAAACACGCCTGTTGTGTTGCCTGCAGTGTGGACAGCGCCTCCTAGTACCCTTCCGGCTCCATCATGCCATTCCACGCCTATTTGTTGACCGAACAGCAAGCAGGCCAGCACAAGTGATCTGAGTTCAGGTACATACTTTTGAACTTGAACCTCTCCCTGGGATTGTAAAACTCCCAAAGTCTTGATCTGAGAATGCACACATCTGAACAAGTGATTAGAGACTGGTAAACATCTCCTCAAGCCTGATGCAAAGGAGACGTGTAAGATATTATTTATTTTTACCACGCAGGGCTAAAACAAAACAAAACAAAAATACAGTAAGTGAATTGGGAAGGCTTTCGATTACTCAAAATTTATTTGTGGAGACCCCTCCAGGGGTGGCTGTTTTAGGGGAAGCAAAGATTAAATAGATAGGGCTCTGCTTCCAGGGTGTTTATGGTTTTAAAAAGGCACATTTAGTCCCCAAAAGGACTAAAAGCCCGAGAGACTGAGAAACAGAGAAATAAATGAGGCGAGAGGTCTCCGAAGGAAGGCATGGATTAGTCTATCGATTACTTCTCATTGCAATCCCAGGGCGAAGAAAGGAATTCCAAACCAGGAAAGGTCAAGCTGGAATATTCGGGGAACACACTGAAATGCAGGCGTCGCCCTAAGTCCTTCACATCCCTCGCTGGGGACAACATCGCAGAGAAAAGTCTTAAACTGGCTTCCCAAACCCTGAGCTATTGAAATTGGACTAAGAAAGGGAAAATCCCAAGGATGCGAGCGCGGAGGAAACTTGAAAAAGCAGGTCACGTAAATACTACACACAGCCCGGCCCCCGCGGCCCCCGCGCCCCCCCGACCCCCCGGCCCCCCGCGGCCCCCGCGCCCCCCCGGCCCCCGCGGCCCCCGCACGCCGCCGGGCGCCTGGCCCCGGCCGGCCTCGTACCATAGGTTTCGGACATGGCCGTCTGCGACATCTTGGGAGCGGCACCGCCTCTCGCCCGGTCACCGGCTGCAGTTCGGGCCGGGCCGGCGGGAGGGGAGGGTCGGGGTCGTCCTCCGCGTCTCGGTGGGAGCGGCGTGGGGCAGGGGACCGGAGGAGGGAGGGGCCGCGGTGCCTACGGCAACCGCCGGCCACCCCGCGGCTGCGGCCCTGCCGGACTGCCGGCTCCGCGCAGGCGCACGGCCTCCACCCCCAGCCGGGCCCGGACGAGGACGGGGAGGAGGAGGAGGAGGAGGAGGAGGAAAGGGGGCGCGAGGCCCGGCCCCCGCCATGGTCGCGCGTGCGCAGGCAGCCCGCGGCGGGTGCTAGGCGCAGGGAGGCCGGGCCGGGGGCTGGGGGCGCCGGGCGCGGGGAGGCGAGGGAGGGACCTGGCGCACGGGGAGGGCGGGGCGCGGACGGAGGGGTGCGGCTGGCTAAGGTCGGGTTGCAGGGGTGGGGAGGGGCCTGCCTTCCGTAGGCTTGGGGTGACGGAGCGTTGGGGACAGCGGGGTCTAGCTCTTGGATAGAGGTGGTCCTGCCCGATTGGCCCTCCTCAGTAAAGACTTCGTCGTCGTCCTGAGCAGCTCTCAAGCAGGAAAAGACTGCCTTCCATAAAGACTACGTTTACGATCAATCTGGGAACGTGGTTAATGTGTAACTAGGAGGCAGTAGCCCCAGGTGTCCAGCTAGACATCAGCCCTGTGGGCGAGGAGGCTGGCTTACCCGCGGTGAAACAGCTTTCACTCAAACCTTCCAGGCCCTCTCCCGTAGGGCTAGGGCTGGTGTCTGGAGAAAACTATCAGAAGCTTAAGGTGCGCTGGTGCTGGAGAATCCCCCAGAAGACCGTAGACATTGGCCCCTCTGCAGCCCGCCGTAGGGGAATCTAGCTTATGGGCAGGAAGCATCTCCTGATCCTCAACTACGGTTAGGAGTTGTTGGCTGGGTATTTTGATTTAAGGCACAAAACTGAATTCAGAAGCCCCTTCTGCTGGAAATGCAGAGATAAACATTTAGTAGGAAGAGAATTTTGGTTGGGAGTTTGCTCCCTCTGAGCAAGATCAGGGCCACATCGTATCTCGTAAGACCCAACTTTATTCAAAAGATACAGTAGAATACTAAACATATGCCTTGGCTAAGCTCCTAAGTAACTTGGACTGTGGGGAAATGCTAGTAAATACATTTTTTTTTCTAGTCCATTTGGCTCCATCCTCCACATAAATTGGCATCAGATTTCACTGAGGCCTTCCCCCCTTCCCCAGCGGCCATTTGGCTTTACATTTTATTCTTTCTGATCCTAATAGCAAATAAATATATCCTTGCTTCTAAATGACAGAGAAGGCCCCATGCTGAAATATTGTGAGAACTATAATTTCCTGGAATTATTTTGTATATGCTTCTTGTTCAATGGCTGAGATACTTTGTTGCTTTCTTATTTGGTTTTCTGCGTGTTAGTTTTAATTTACACTACTGAGTATAGCAGGCTAATCTGATTCAAACGATTTCAGAAGAAAGACAGGGATCTCATTCTTTGGATCTAAGTTTTCTTCCTGCCAGAAGCTTCTGTGGGTAAGAAAGGAGTCACTGCATTACAGTGATTGCTGGGGTTATTGACTGAAACTGGACCTCAAGGTCTCTGAAACCTGGACAGAGTGATAGAAATAAAAATTAAGCTGCTATTTCAAAGCTGAGAACAGTTTTCTATTCTGAGGACCTTTGGGGAAAACTCTTTGTTTTGGAAAAACTACCCAAAGAAATCATTTAGTTTGCAAATAAAAAGCCAGATATCACAACTGGAAAAGGAAATACTTGAGCTGAGATTTGGAGGAGCTAAGTTTTTTGAATAATAATGTGAAAGGTCCTTTGCCTCCTAGTTACTTTGGATCTTTGAGAGAAAATAAATTTATCCTAAAAACTCTCAGAGACCACTCTGATTCTGAGGTGCTGTTGATTGTGTGAAAGGAAAACTTATTGCAAAATTAGTGTTTTCTTCAGTTATTGACTCCCTTCTCTTTAGGGGAGGTGTGTGATAGAGTAAAAGTAGGTTTCCATAAGCCTAAGCACATTGGAGATTTGTCTACAGGAAATGAAGGGAGAAGGATTTCTTCCAAAATAGATCCACTCAACCTACCCACTCCTCCTTAGGTTGGTGGGTCCTGCAAGTTGCTGATACTTTTCCTTTTGTCACATTTAGTGACAAATTAGGAACCTCAGGGGGCTGCCAGCCTCACAAGGGTTCCTGTTCCCCAGGACCGGCAGAGGACCACATGGGGTGGGACACAGAGGGACACAGATGGACAATGACTGAGGGGCCTTTTAGACTCCTAGGCATAGGGTTGGACCCAGAACAGTTGGTCCTCGGAATGAGAATCCAGCACAAACTTGATGTTCCAGAAAGCAGTGGCATTGGGAATGAAAGAACGTGGCATCCTCAGCTGAACTAGACTTGGTGGAGAGCACTCGTCACGGTCTATGAGGCATGGTGACTTTACTAGGTGGCTAGAGTTGAAGAACATTAAGCCTACTGTGTCTGAGTCCTCGAGGACTCAGAAATATCTGGGTGTTACTTAATGAAGGAGCCAAGTTCTTCCCAGGTAGGTAGAGGCTTGAAAAGGTGACGTCAGTTAAACACCCAAGCTGGTGACACCTGTGACATGTAACTCTTCAGTTGGAAGAGACCTCAGAGGCCACTGGACCAGTTTGCTTTCCAGGGTCATCCAAAATTACCACCTCTGTAATTGGACACATCCGTTATTAGGGAATATTTGGTCAGGAGGGGCTAAATTAGCTGCAGTAACAAAGATCTCCCAACATGCTCATGACTAACACAAGAAGTTCATCTCTCACTCAGACCACCTGCCCCACTCATGCTGGCTCCATATGAGCACTCATAGACCCAGGCTGACCCAAATCTCATGGAAACACACTCCCACCATCACTTGGGCAGGAGAAGAAACCAACACTAATGGTGCATCAGCTCAGGATGATCCCATCAAGGGTGGGTAGAATCACTTCTGTTTATATTTTATGGGCCAAAGCAAGTCACGTGCCCACACCTGATTTCAAAGAGAACAGAGAGTGCAATATTGTTATGTCCCAGAAGGAAAAGAGAAGAGGTTGTATTTGGAAAGATGTGATGACTACCATAGAACTTTGTACCTGTCCAGACAGCTTATTCTGCTTTGATTTTAAACGGCTTCATTGAAGTGTAATTGACATAGTTGCACATATTTGAAGTATACACATGATAATTTTTGGTACAGGTGTATACCTCTGCTTGCTGCTACTGGGATGGCATTACTTTTGGCCTTTTTAGTGGACAGAGACATTTTCTATGATTCCATTTTATCTTCTTTGTTGCTGGTTAGGAATAACTTCTTGTAAGGTTATTTTAGTGGTTGTTTTAGGGTTTGTGGTATAGGTTTTTAACTTGTCACATGGTCCACCTGTATGTGCCATGCCATTTTATGTAGAGTATAAGAACCTCACAACACTTTACCTCCATCCTCCCCATTAACCATGCTGTGGAAGTCCTACTTCTACATGTGTGGTACACCTCACATACTCTGTTGTTATTTTTGTTTTAAACTGCCAATTCTCTTTATAAAATTGTGGTAAAATATGCATAACATGAAATTTACCATCTCAACCATCTTTGTGTGTGCATTTCAGTGACATTGAATACATTCACTTTGTTGTGTAACCACCCATCTTCAGAACTCTTTTCATCTTGCAACCTGCAACTGTCTCCATTAAACACCAAATCCCTGCTCCCCCCTCATCCAAGCTCTTGCAACCACCATCCTATTTTCTTTGCCTGTGATTTTGAAACTCTAGGCACCTCAATATGAATGGACTCATACAGTATCTGTTCTTTTTTGTGACTGACTAATTTCCCTTAGCATAATGTTCTTAGGGTTCATCTGTGTTGTAGCCTCTCAGAATTCCTTCCTTTTCAAGGATGAATAATATTCCCCTACATATATACCATATTCCCATATATATATGTATATATATACCATATTTTCCAGAAAATTCTCTTCTAAATAGATTTAAACAAGTATTTTATATTTACCCACATACTTACCATGTCTAGGATGCCTTCGTCCCTTACGTAGATTCAAATTCCATGTGGTATCATTTCCTTTTTGCTGGAAGTAATTCCCTTAGCAGATCTCGAAGGGCAGGTCTGCTGGGGATGAATTCTTTCTGCTCTCATATATCTAAAAAAGACTTTATTTCATTTCTGTTTCTTTTTTAAAGATTTTATTTATTTATTCGTGAGAGACAGAGACAGAGACAGACAGAGAGAGAGAAGCAGAGGGAGAAGCAGGCTCCCAAGGAGCAGGGAGCCCAATGCGGGACTCAATCGCAGGACCCCGGGGTCATGACCTGAGCCGAAAGCAGGCGCTTAACCATCTGAGCCACCCAGGCGCTTCATTTCTGTTTTTAAATGGTATTTTTCTTAAGTTTAGATTTCTAAGTGAGCAGTTTTTTTCTTCTTCTAACACAATGTTTTCTGGCTTATATGTTCTGATGGCCATTCTTCATTCCTTTGTACACAGTGTTTTGTTGTTTTTTTTAAATATCTGCCTTTTTAAAAGATTTTATCTTTATTACCGGTTTATGGATTTCAGCTATGATGTGCCTTGGTGTGGTTTTCTTCATGGTTCTTGTCCTCATGTTCCATTAAACTTCTTTGGTCTGTGAATTTATAGTGTTTATCAGATTTGGATTGTTTTTTCAGCCATTATTTCTTCAAATATATTTTCTGCCCCTCCCTCTATTCTCCTCTGGTGACTCCAACACACATATACCAGGCCACTTGAATTTACCCCACAGCTAACTGATGCCCTGTTAATTTTTGCCAATCTTTTTTTCTTCCTGTGTGTTATTTTAGATAATTACTATTGTCATACCTTTAAATTCACTAATCTTTTCTGCAATATTTAATCTCTTAATCCCATCCATTATATTTTCCTTTCAGACATTGTAACTTCATTTCTAGAAGTTCAATTTGCATATACATATATCATGTTCAGTACTTACTCTCATTCTCTCCTTTAGCTTCTTGAACATAGAGAATACGTTGTAATAATGGTTTTAATATCATTTTCTACTAATTTTATCATCTGAGGAATTTCTGAGGCAGTTTCCATTGATTGGCTTTTCTCCTTGTTGTGAGCGGTATTTTTCTATTTTACATGCAAGGTAATTTTTGATTGGATGCCAGACACTGAGAAGTTTTCTTTGTTTAATTGTATATATAATAGATAAGGATTAGGGATTCTTCTGGACCTTGTGTGTGTGCTGGGGATTGATGTAAAAATTAGAGGGGATTTTTTGCACACATTCCTGCATGGAGCAGCAGGTTAGGGCTCGAAGGGGACCCTTTGTGAATCTCTGGTGCTGTGTGCACAGCTCTCTCCTCTCCTTACTGTGCCCAGAGGACTCTAGCTACCTCTCAGCCTCCCCAGTCCATCTCCCCAGCTCAGGAAGTTGTACCTCCTCCTCCTTTCTCCAACCCCAGAGCTCAGTCTGTGGATCCCTTTATCCACATTCACTTACTCCTCAGTGGATCTCATCCAGTTGTGAGGCTTTAAATACCACCTAAAGTTAATGCTTCCTAAAGCTCTCTCTTGCCTACACTTCTACATACAGTTGTTTATTTCATACCTTCATTTGAACACCTATTAGGCTTAATACTAAAAATAAAAAGCAAACATCTAAATTCCTCAACTAACCCGTGCCTTCTGCAGTCATCTATCTCAGTGAGTGACAGCTTGTGCAGGACAAAATCTTGGAGTCCTCTTTGATTCCTTGCTGCCACTCAGGCTGACATTTGGTCCATCTTCAAGTTCTCTGCCTTTGAAACATCCAGAACATAGCCACTTCACCCCGTGCTGCTCCCTTTTGGTCTAAGCCTGCCTCACTTCTCTCTGCGTTATGCCCCTAACTGGCCTTCCTGCTTCTGTTCTTGTCTCCTGACAGTCTCTTCTCAACACAGTGGCCAGAGTGACCCTATTAAATGGAAGTACACAAAAACAAACACCAAAAGAACAATAGCCCTTTATTTTATTTTATTTTTTTTAAAGATTTTATTTATTTATTTATTTATTTATCTGAGAGAGAGAATGAGAGAGAGAGTGAGCATGAGAGGGGGGAGGGTCAGAGGGAGAAGCAGACTCCCCGCCGAGCAGGGAGCCCGATGCAGGACTTGATCCCAGGACTCCGGGACCACGACCTGAGCCAAAGGCAGTCGCCCAACCAACTGAGACACCCAGGCGCCCCAACGATAGCCCTTTAAAGCAACCAGTGTTGGGGGCAGATAGGTGGGCGGGGGGGGAGTGGAATATAAGTTCCATCATGCCACTCTGCTCCAAACCCTTCATCTCATTTGCTCACCCTGGCTTGAGAGATCTTCTATGGTCTGCCTCCCCTCTGACTTGTTTCCTTCCATCCCCTGCCCCCCATTCTTTTGGCTCTGATCACATAGGCCTTCTTGTTGTGTTTTGAACACATCAAGATGTTGGCCTCAGGGCCTTTGTGCATGCTCTTTCTTCTGCTGGAATGCTCTTGTCCTAGATGTCTACGTAGTTTGTGCCCTTCACAGTCTGTATGTTCTCTGCTTATGTCTTATACCTTTCAGATATAAAATAGTCACCCTTCTCCTCTCCTCCCCTCCCTCCCCAGCATTTCATACACTCCCTACTTTGGGTGCCCCCTCAGAGCATTTACCACCACCAAACACATACATGATTTATTAGTATAGTGTCTGCTCCCCCTCCAGATGATAAGGTCTATAAGAGAAAGGGTTGTATCCGTCTTACTCTTTGCTCTATCCTCATGCTTAATATAGTATTTGGGGTACCAAATCCTCAATAATTTAATAGTTGTTGAATGAGCACATGACTGAAATAAAACTCAGCAGGTCTTGATTTAATATGGATTTAATTTAGTGTAATGAACTTAATTTTAAACTTGTTGATTTATAGGAAATTTAAAAGCTGATCTTCTAAATTCCACCATGTAATTGTGGAAAGGCTGTAATAAAACCATTTAAAAGTATCATCTAGGGGCGCCTGGGTGGCTCAGATGGTTAAGCGTCTGCCTTCGGCTCAGGTCATGATCCCAGGGTCCTGGGATCGAGCCCCACATCAGGCTCCTGGCTCAGCGGGGAGCCTGCTTCTCCCTCTCCCTCTGCCTCTCTCCCTGCTCATGCTCGCTCTCTCTCTGTCTCTGTATCTCTGTGTCTCAAATGAATAAATAAAATCTTTAAAAAAAAGTTTAAAAAAATAAAATAAAAGTATCATCTAATACTAGTGTAATTTATTGTGTACTTAATAAATACTAGGTATAGCATAAGTGCTTACGTGTAATATTGTACAACCTAGGTCTTACCACAGACTCATGAGGTAGGTATTATCCCATTTTGTAGACGAGGAAATAAAGGTTCAGGTGTATTACATAGTTTGCCCCAGTTCTCAGGGCAAGTGTGTATCCATGCTGGGATTTTTCTCTAAAACCACACTAAATGAGACAACTCTCCTTCTCATCTATAATGTGTAACAGGAAAAAAATGCAGTATGAAAACCTCCGAGACAAAAGTATGACTTCACAAGGCATCAAATTGTTCAATGTAAGGGAACCTACGGACAATAGTGCCTTGGGGTCATGCCATGTTCTGGGTGCTTTCTGTAACTTCCCTGGACTCTCACCTGACAAGGTTGCCTTCCTCACCCTACTTTCACAGTCGAGGATGGCTCCAAGCCAGGGTTCTTTATTGCACTATGATGCTACGTAAGTCTGGAAGTGGGAGCGGGCAGATGTTTCCGGGAGCAAAAATTCCCTGAACGCCTCTATAAATTAAGCATAAGCTCAAGCTAGCTCTCAGCTAGAACATAACCCTGAAGGTAACATCCAATTCTCCAATACTGAACTTAACTCTTTGAACTTATTTCCAAAGGCAAACGGACTTCTGTTTATCCAAGAATATGCTGCCAATATTCCACAGAACAGTATGCAGTGTGGAAACGAGTTGTAGATACATTTCTTAGTGATGTGATAATTCCTCACCTTCATCTTTTAATTTGAAAGTTACCAACAAATCTTCTCAGGTCTAATGGGAATGCTTCTCTGCTTATTTCTGCATTTAACAACATTTATACTCAGAGATTTTTTTTTTTATGAGTCCTTTTAATTTTTGTTCTGCATTTCAGTGAAGAGGATTTTCTGGTTCCTCTTTTCTTTTAATCATATTTTAGAGATCAGATTAACCATCCGGCTGAGGATACTAGAATACATCTGTTTTTTTTTTTTCCACTCTCTGGTAAAAGTACCATAAATTACCTTTGTTTTATTTTTCTATTTTTCTAAACTGTGTTTTAAATCAAATGGTCTATTTGCAGTCTGGTTTCTTGTTAAAAAGATTGTTTGTAAAATGAGTGGGTTTGGTTTTTGTTTTTTGGATTTTCCTCCTGATCACCAAATACATTTAGCCAGAATTTTCTGTTATGGGCTGATTTTTTTTTTACTTTAATCAGCTTTATTGAGGTATAATTTATATACAATAAAATTCAACAATTTTAAATGTACAATTCCATACAAATTATTTTTGACAACTTTTACACAGTCATGTAGCAAACAACAACACAATCATGATATAGAATCTTTATATCACCCCCAAAACTTCATTCATACCCTTTTGAAATGTCCTCTGGGCTTTTATTTTTTTGAGAGAGAGAGAGAGAGAGAATCCTCAAGCAGACTGCCCACTAACTGTGGAGCCAGATGTAGGCCCAACCCCAGGACCCTGAGTGGAAACCAGGAGTCAGACCTTAACCGACTGAGCCACCCAGGCTTGAATTTATTGTATATAAATTATACCTCAATAAAGCCCTCCTCTTGGCTGACTTTTAAGAACCTTTATAGAGGATTACCGGTGTCACGTGAGAAAATAGAGTATGTCCTCTGAGATTGGGTGGGGATTTTCCCACTGTAAAGAACAGCCACCATTTCCTCTGTCTGCAGACGTCCGACAGCCTGTCCTTCTCCCTATTTTAATCTCCTATGTTTGTGTTAGCCACCAGCTCTCTCTGGGCCCGAACAGTAGTCAATACCATTTCCATCCATCAGCTGGGTGGACTGTGCCTCTTACTGGAAGACTGATGAGCCCTAAGACGAGGCGCTTCCTGGGCTTTTTGGTGCTCCCTGTGACTCTACAGCCCGCAGACCTTTAGGTCCAAGTGGTTTCAGAACCTCCCCTCCTCCCCCTTGAGGTGGCGCAGGCTCGGCCAACAGGCGTGCAATGAAGCACGGTGTAGTGAATGTACCATGCCACCTTGATTCGTTTGCCACGGCTGCTGTAACAAATAGCAGACTGCAGGGCTTAAACAACAGAAGTGTGTGGCCTCCCAGCCCCACAGGCTAGAAGCCCACCACGGAGGGGTCGGCAGGGGTGGTTCCTTTCCGAGGGCTGTGACGGAGCATCCGTGCCAGGCCTCCACCTAGCTTCTGCTGGAAGCTGGTTTGCTGGTTTGCTGGCCATCCCTGGCCTTCCTACAAGCATCACCCTGACCTCTGCCTTCATTTCCAGATGGCGTTCTCCCTGTGTGTGCCTGTGTTCAAATGTCCCCTTTTCAATAAGGACGCTAGTCAAATTGGTTAATGACTTCTTAATTAATTACATCTGCAACAACCTTGGTTCCAAATGAGGTCATTTTCTGAGAACCTGGGGGTTTAGGACTTCAACATATGAATTTTGAGAGGGAAACACAAGTCAAACCTTAACACTTTTCATCATCCAAATGCCCCAGCCCCCAAATCATAAACATGGAGTAATCATGCCTCACATTGGTATAGACCCGTGTCTTCTCAGAAATGAAGAGCAGACTCCTGCAGATTCTTTTATTTATTTTTTTGCAGTTCAACTAACCAACATATAGTACATCATTAGTTTCAGATGACTCCTACCGATTCTTAAACTGTAGAGCATATGTGAACACCTGGGGACCTGTGAGAAACACAGATTTCTGGATCCCATCTCTAGAGGGTCTGATTCCTGAGTCTGGACCAGAGCCCAGGAATCCATATTGTTTAACAAGCACCACAGGTGTTTCTGCTGCAGCAGGTCCCCACCTTCGGAGAAGTCCTGGTGTGGGCTGCGAGGGGTTGTATTGCTGAAGGACCCGGAGTCCAGCTGCTGGTGGAAAACGCAATGGAGAGAAGCAGAGCCTGAGTGGAATAGTAGACGTGGTGAGTGGCAGGGTCTTTACATCTGAGTAGTGAAGACATGTGCTCGGAGGTCTTTCTCTGACACGTAACCCACTTAGAAATAGGGATGGGCTAGAGATACACTATGGGCTAAATTTTCAGCTATATATATATTTTTTGTGAGCCATTCCCTTCCCGTTCAGGGGTCATCCATCACTCCTCCAGTCAGCCAGAGCTTTCTGTCTTCGGGAAGCAGCCAACATTCAGCAAGCAAGAGCTACCTCCAAAAGCTGGTGGGGGAGGGGGGGCTTTGCAATGCCCCGTTCTCTTCCCTGGGTCTCACCATCTCTCCTGCCTTCTCTTACTTTTTTTTTTTTTTTTTAAAGATTTCATTTAGTTATTTGACAGAGAGAGAGACACAGTGAGAGAGGCAACACAAGCGGGGGAGTGAGAGAGGGAGAAGCAGGCTCCCCGCATAGCAAGGAGCCGGATGTGGGACTCGATCCCAGGACCCCGGGATCATGACCTGAGCTGAAGGCAGACGTCCAATCGACTGAGCCACCCAGGCGCCCCTTCTCTTACCTTTCTTAAGGAGGAATTTCCCTTGGTCCTCTGTTGAGATGGTTGGTTTCCTTCTTAAAGCACAATCTGTTTGGTTTCTTTCTTTCTTTCCCTCTGCTTGCCCCCATAATTTAGCAATAGTTCCGTATTCCCTGGGCACTTCGCCTCTGACATGATAACGTGAACTCTCTGAGGGTGGAGACTTGACCTTCATTGTTCTCACTCTATTCCCCATCCCCTCTCTAGCACCTGCCCTAGTGCCAGGCACATTTTAGATGCCCCAAAATGTTTGTGGAATTAACTGAATGGATGGATGGATGGATGGATGGATGGATGCTGGTGCCGCCTGTGAACAGTAAAGATGACCATGGAGAATATATGGAGCATTTACGCCATCTCAGATGAGTCCACAGTTAAGGCTGTGTGAAGGCTAAGTGCCAGAATACCAAGGAATAGGTGAATCACTTGGGGTAGGAATTAGGGATTGTTTTACGGAGGCTGTTTCTATGGGTTTTCCTTCCAGCCTCCTATTTTGCTCAGCTTAAATGTTTTCACATTGTGTTTGAGTAAAGAGGGGTCTTTCCTTACTACTAAGCTTAAGCAAATGGAAATTTTGTTTGTGGGAGAAGTGGTTTTGGAACTTGAGGGGCTCTTTGGGAACCAGTATGCAATGGGGTTTTGGAGCAAGCCTGTTGGATCATGTGTCTGAATGGAAGAAGGGGTGGAGAGATGGGGCCAACAAGGAAGACTTTTCTTGGGCAACTCTGCATAGAGTTGAAAATTACCTCAGAGAGCGAGGAGGTTGATCCAGCCCTGGAAAGATGGCCATACTCTCCAACTTATTTTTTGATGCATGATTTCCCTTGAATCTTGGGTCCAGTGGGAGATCCTGGCCCCTCTAACTGAGCTCCTCTGGAATCTCTAGAGGCTGCCCTGTGGTAAGGACTCTGAGGAGCTACTTGTCTCTTCCTCGAGAATCTACCTGCACAGGGCAGCTCGGGCTCCATGGCCACACAATGGGAACAAGTTTTCAAGCTGCTCAGAAATCACTGTTGGAAAATCAGGAACTCCTTGTATCTCTCTGGGCGATCCAATTTGAAAATCTTAATTTAAGAAACAAAGTGAAGAAACAAATTCGGTAAGGAATTGGACAAGATGACAGGTATTTTTGTTACTTTCCTGGTCAAGTGGTGCCCCCTTGTGGGTACTTTGATGTACTCTCCAGGATGCTGGGCTCCATCCGGCAAAGCAAGATGGCCGCAGCGAGGACAATCCTCAAAATTGCTAGTTTAGGCCCAGTCCGGTGGATCTCTGTGGATTGTCTACTAGGCAAGAATGTAACTTAGGAGAGTGGTGTGGGCTAATTTGTGCCTCCCACCACCCACCCAGAAGATATGTTGGTATCTGTGAACGTGACTTTATTTGAAAATAGGGTCTTTGCAGATGTAATTAAGGAGTGAGTAAGGTCAGGCGGATAGAGTGGGCTCTTCAGCCAATATGACTGGTGTCCTTATAAGAAGAGCAGAGGGTCATGCGGGGTCATGCGGGGAGAGAAGGTCATGTGAGGATGGAGGCAGGGGTTTCAGTGCTGCCGCTCTAAGCCCAGGAGTGGGCAAGACCGCCAGGCTCAGCAGAAGCTCAGACATGGGGGCATGGCACAGACCCTCTCTCAGAGCCTCCAGACGGAACCAGGTTGCTGACACCTTGCTTTTGTACTTACAGCCTCTAGGGCTGTGAGAGAGTAAATGTTTACCGTAGGAAGGCATTCAGGTGGTGCTACTTCGGTATAATGGGCTCAGCAAACAAATACGCACAGGGTCTGGGATTCTGAGGGTCCCAGCTACCACTTACAACTTGTGTGACCTCAGACAAATCACTCAGTGTCTCTGAGCCTCAGTTTCATTAACTACACAGTGGAAACATGCAAAAGTAAGAATTCCCCTACCCCAAGGTTTCTGTGAGGATGAAGTGTGATCACGTACGTAAGCACATTTTGTTAATTGTAGAGCACTGTGCAAATGTTATATTATCACGCAGCAAAGTGGTGGTGTAGTGTGGTGGCTAAGAGCTAGGCCCTGAAGTTCGTTTGCCTGGGCCCACATGTAGAAATGTCATAAAGGAGAATATCATAAAAACTTGATTCTCAAATGAGCCAAAGGCCGTTATGCCCAGGAATGGAGTTGGAATACATTAGAGGGATCAGTAAATTCTTGCTGTTACAAATTACCCCAAAACTCACTGTCTTAAAACAATGAACATTTACTATACATGGTGTCTGTGGGCCAAGAATCTGGAGCAATTTAACTGGGTGCTTCTGGTTTGGGGTTTCTTATGAGGATACAGTCAAGAAGTTGGCTGTGTTTGGGGGACCCACTTCCAAGATGGTGCACTCACACGGTGGTTGGCATGCGGCCTCAGTCTTTACTTACCATGCGGTCCTCTCCATCAGTCACCTTGAGTATTTTCATGATGTGCCAGCCCCTCATCCCTCCCAGCTCCCCTGCCTGCTTACCTCACCAACATTCTTCCGTGGGCAGTGGTTCTTGACCTTCTCAGGGCCCCAGACCCTAAAGCTCTGAAAAGGACCAGAGACCTTCCCTTCAGTGAAGCATACAGATACAATTACATAGTCTATCGTAAATAGAATTTCAAGGGGTTCTAAGGTCAAGTACCACTGGTTCACAGAGATCTCTATCAAACACAAATCTAATTATGTAACTTCCTGTTTAAAATCTTTCCATGGCCCCTATGGCCTGCGGGATAAAAAAACTCATTAGCGTGTCATAATCTGACCCCAACTTACTTTTAGGAACAGTGACAACAACATCAATATGTTGAGTGCCTTCTGTGTGGCAGGCATTTTTCATATTCTTTCTAATCCTTAGAAGAACCCCACAAGGAGTGAGTTTTATTCTTGGTGTTTTGGAGATAAGGAACATCTCAGAGGTGAGATGTAGTGGGTCTAAGGCCCTGCTGCGTTTTCATGACTCTAAAGCTGGTGTCCCTCTGTGAGGCTCACTGTCTCACCGTGTGTGTCCCACCTGCCGCTGGACACATTCCACACTCCTTCCTCTGGTGCTTCAGAATGACTGGTAATTTCCAGACACGCTGTGGGTTCCTGCACAGATGGTTTTCTCTTCCTCGAAGTTCTTTCCTCTTCTCTCACTGTCTCTCTTCTCCAACCTTCCTCCCTCATCATTGTGCTCTGGTATCTTGTTCTTTCTTCAAGACTCAGGGTGTTGCTTCTTTCATGGAACTCTCTGTGGATTCCCCAGTCAAAGCTGGCAGCCCCGCCATGACTTGCTAGTGGTCCATCACGTATTCTACAACCATCACCAGGCTGTGCTGTAATTTCTAATTTATTTGCCTATCTACTACCACTATACTGAGTTCCTTGAAGGTGGGTATCAGGCATCTCTCTAACCATGCTCTCCCCAGCACTTGGCACAGGATGGCTGTTTGATGTGTATTTGCTGAGCGAGAGAATGAATGAGTGAGTGAGTGAATGAATGGCAGTTTCTGCAAGAACACCCAACCAGCATATAAATCACCCAGCTTTTGAATAAATGTGGCAGGAACCTCAGCAGTTCCCGAGGTTTCAGCAGTTTCTAGAATATCTCTAGTAAGCCAGGGGTGGCAGGGAGATGTCACACCTCGAAATACTCTGCCACTTCTTTCTTAACACTTTAGCACCCAAAGGGAGAAGGCACAGAGATAATTTGTGCCTACCTGTAGTAGCCATTTGTTCCCTTTGAACAGAAAGGGGAATGAAGTTCTGGCAATTATAGTGTCTCTACCAGATGTCCTATCATCTAATGCTCTGCTGACTGGGGACCAGGATCCAGATGCCCTAAGCCCATGTCTTGGGGTGTTTTCCTGAAACATACTACATTTTGTCCGGGATAAGTGAAAGGCCCCTTTAAGAACTTGTGAAGGCTCTACTTGTCTGTGAAATCTCCTTGTATGTTCAGGAAAACAACAGATGTCAAGCAGACTTCAAGCAGTTTTGATATGGTTCCATTTTAATAAGAAATGTGTAAATAGGTATATGTATATAAATATGTATATGGTAAAAGGAGGTGTATCAAAATGGTAATAATTGTGATCTCTGGGTGGTAGGATTTTGAATTATTTTTCTTTTCTTTTTTATTTATGTTTTCTAATTTTTGTATAAGGTGTATGAATTGCTCATGTGATTTAAGAAGTCTTCGAGTTGTCAAAATAATAATGACCTGCAGTAAGATACGCTCTCATTACAAGTTGTGACTTTTCTTTCTTAACACAGATAAAATCACACACTGTCTGCACATAACATAGGAAGTGGTTTCTAGAGCAGCAGAAAGTCAAGGTGACTTTAATATGAAGGCAACTTCTACAAAGGCTGTATTTAAAAAGTTCAGTTCAGTGAAATAGTTGACTTGGATGTTTATTGTTTAGATCTGACATCTTCAAAGAATGTCAGGAAGCCTAGAGGCGGAAGATGCAAGGTATTTTCTAAATGTTTTACTCAATAGCTGAGTGTGTCCAGCAGTGAGGAAGATCCCTTGGTATTTGCCTTGTTGTTAGCTTGTTGGTGGATTTTCTTTTAAAGAAGTCAAATTGTGTTGTGTTGTTGTCTATTTAAAAAAAAAATCTATGCTAAGGGAAACAAATTAGCAGAAACAAAAGTGGGGCTCTTCTGATTCATTTGCCTCTGTGTTGATGGTGTCCTTTGGTGCTAGCTTCAAAATCATTCATTCATTCATCTGATTCATTCATTCATCTGATTCATCCAGGTTCTGTTGTAGTTCCTGGGAATGCAGCAGTAAACAAAGCAAAGTTCCTGCTCTCAGGAAGCTGACTTGCTTGTGGGAGGAGACAGAACATGAACAAATAAATATGCAGCATGGCAGGAGTGATATGTACAATGGAAGAACAGATGGTGGTCCAGTGTGCAGGGGAGGGGCGGGGGAGGCAGCAGTGCCATTTTTTTGTAGAGTGATCGTGGGTTTCTTTGATAAGGAGACATTTGAGCAGGGATCTGAAGAGGGAGGGAAGGAGCAAACCTATGGATATGTGGGGAGAGCCCCCCAGTCGGAGATATAAGCAAGGGTAAAGACCTGAGGTGGGAGTGTGCTGGGCATTTGGGGACAGCAGCAGGAGCGACTGGGGGGACCATGATTAATGAGTCAGCAAAGGACAAGGGCAGCAAATGGGGTCTTGTAGGCCACCGAGAGGAGACTGGCTTTTATTCTGAGTGAATTAGTCACAGGAGGCTCTGAGCCTGCTAAAGGTTTTGTGGAGACCAGGCCATAGAGGGGCAAGGCCTGGAAGCAGGGGGACTAATTGGGGAATTGTTGCAACAACCCCAAGAGGTGATGGAGGCTTGGATGGGGGACAGTAAAGTAATGGGAAGTGGATGGGTTCTGGATATATTTTGAAAGCAGAATCACCTGGGTTTACTGATAGATGAGAAAATGTGAGAGAGAAATGAATCTGGGTTTTTGGCCTGAGCAATGGGGTAGATAGTGGTCTACTATCTAAGAAAGGGAAGATGGCAGGAAAAATAGGTTTGGGGGTGTTCTAATAACTATATCTACTGCCTAGTAACAAACCATCCCAAGCCTAGGGCTTGAAACATCAACCATCATTAATTCTCACAAATCTGCAATATGGACAGAGCTCAGTGGAGGCTTAATGGGTGCAGATGGTATTAGTTGGGGAACCCAGCTGCTGGCTGGAACTATCTGAGGTTTGTCAATCCCATGCAGCAGTTGATGCTACCTATTGGCTGGGCCCTCGGCTGGGACTGTTGGCCAGAACTCCCACACCTCACCTGCTCCATGTGGCTGGTGGCTTCCTCACAGCATGGTGGCTGGGCTCCAAGGGTGAGCCTTCCAAAAACAAGATGGAAGTGCATGACAGTTCTATGCCCTAGCCTAGGAAGTCTCATAGCCTCATTTCTACCATTCTCTATTGCTTGACAGAGTCACAAAGATCAGTCTAGTTTCAAGGGGAGGGGATATGGGCCTCGGCCTTCAGTGGGACATGTCAGCATCACATTGTAGAACAGCGTATGGAATGGGAGATATTGTGGTTCCCATCTTCAGAAAATACAATCTGCCACCAGAGGGATCAAGATTTGTAAAGTGAGAGTGGAGATGTTGAGTAGGCAGGTAGATGTATGAGTCCAGAGAGCTCAAGTCAAGGAAATAAACTTTGGAGGCTTTAGGTATTGCTGGTATTTAGAGCCATCTAGAACAAGTAGAAAGAGGGAGAGGGAGATTATTAAGCATTGCATTATTTATTGAGTGGTTATATACTCAGCATTGTGGGAGATAGTTTGTGGAAACTTTGTGGATACCATGTGGTAGAGCTCACTCCTCATGTGAACGAAGAGTTCAGCTCAGTTTCTGACTCTGCATTTTTATCTTGCTCCCAGTGCTCTTGGTGGGGGAGCCCATGATTAGATCTAACAAGCCTCTTTTGTCCTCAGGAAGCTGACCTCTCTGCTGTGCTTGGAGTGCCCTTAGGCTTTCCCTGAATAACAATAGCCAAAAGTATTCAGATTTTTAAAAACCTAAAAATCTTCAAAAGGGAAATATTGAGAAATAAAGAACTGAATTATTCCATTGTTAAGCAACTTCATGTCAGGGTAAAAGAGAACAAGAAATTCTGGTGGTTAAAGTATTCACTAAAGGTTAAAAAAAAAGAAAAAGGAAAGAAAAGAAACAAGAAAGACACTTTTCATCCTTAAGAGATCTGATGAAGCTTAGAACTAAGGCTCCAGTTAAGATCTTTATTTTATGATCAGACTAAATGCCAGACTGTTGAAAAGGGGTAAACCATAAACTTCTGAGCATGGCACATAAAAGCTTTCATAATCTGGCCCTTTCGTTTCCAACCCTATTATATTCCATTATATTCTGGTCACTCCACTCCAAAATCCCCTAAACACGCTACACCTGTTGACCTCTCCATGGTTTTTCCCCCCTTTTTGATTCCTGGCAAACTCCTACTCATCCTTCAAAGTCATCTTCTCTACAAAGCAAGTGGTTGCAGTCACCCTTCCGAGTGCTCCTATAGGCTTTTGTAGTCCTGTATTGTTTATCATCAGACAGCCAGTTTCTTAAGGGCAGAAACCCCAGGTGCTTTTTTGGCAGCTCCAGCACCCAGTAATGCTGGGCAGAGAACCGATAATTTATGTGGGAGAAGAGAGGCAGTAGGAAATGTAAATAAAATTAAATGTCCTTATAACTTGCAGCCCATTGACAAATACTTGAGGCAGGCAGAGTGTAACATGCCTCCAGGGAATTCCCAACTGTCTTACTGTTAATGCCTCACTAGACTGAAAAACAACCTTAGCGTGACAATAGCTAGGCCTCCAGGATCCTGGGAGTCTCCTTTAGCATATGAAAGTCCTTTTGGAAACTTCCCTGGTCTTTACCTCCCCCAACGTCATAGTATATAATCAGTTGCTCCTCACAATCCCGGGGCAGCCGTTTCTGCAAAAACCACCTTTTTGCACCAAAGACGTCTTGAGAATTTTTGGCCATCAGCTCCAAACCCTGACCAACATAACCACATTAATAATCACTACATTTTTTTCTGTTTTTGGAATGGGTATACTAAAACTTTAACAATGCTCTTTAGTGTAGAAAAGCACTTAGTTTCTGCTCCCAGTTTCTGGGTCTTGCTTCTTGACTTGTCTCATTAAGGTTGATTAGGCAGGATTTTCACTGTGGAGAAGTCTTTTGCTTGTAAGGAAGCCCCATGGCTTGGACAGGAGGACAGCATTATCCCAAAATCCTGGGGCTTGGTTTCTGCCTCCTTCACAAATGGAGGTTAGGGAGCCCTACATTCTCACCAATTTCTAATTTACTTAGGAGTTTGGCTCGTATCCTCTTACCCTAACTTACCCTAGCACAGTATCTGTTGACTCCCTTTCATAAAATCTGAACTGTCAGGAATCAATGGGCTTCACATACCATTATTTTGGGGAAAGGATATTATTTATTTGATAGAGACACAGTGAGAGAGGGAACACAAGAGGGAGAAGCGGGCTTCCCGCGGAGCAGGGAGCCCGATGTGGGGCTCGATCCCAGGACTCTGGGATCGTGCCCTGAACCGAAGGCAGACGCTTAATGACCGAGCCACCCAGGCACCCCACAAATCATTTTGATTACCTAAATGTATTGGCTATACAAGCTGGTCCTAATGTGGTATTTTGAAGTTTGAAGAACAAGAGTAGAGGGTTATAGACTGCAGTATTTGTGAAGGTGACACGGCTGTTGGGATAAATGAGCTTGTCTTTAGGAAGCTCTGTGGTAGCATAAGGGGTAACTGCAGAAGGCCCTGCATGTCAACTGCAGTTACTTCTAGGGCTTATAGATAATATCCTCTTCTTGTGCATGAGTGGGATGAGCTGTCTCCAGAATGCTGAAGATTTTGGGGGAAGTAACAGATGTACCAGAGAATTCCCTCCCTGTACATCTCTCAGTGGCTGTCACTACTAAGAAATAAAGAGAAACTCTCCTCTTGGCGCAACAATAAGGGTTCCCCTCCTCTGTGTTATCATACAAAACATCAGTGAGGTAGTTGTTTGCAGTCCGTAAACTTTACAACCATGCTAACTGGTCTCAAACCAGACACGGATGTGAAAGGTCCTGGCATGGGTGATGAGTTCAGTGTTCACAGGTAAGTCTACCTTCCATTCCAGTCAGCTCACTTCCTGGGATCTCAGGAAATCTTGAGATTTTCTCTGGAATCCTGGTGGCCCTTCTTCCTCGGGGCATGGGGCTCCCTGGTGGGGAATTACCAACCAAAATAACTAGAGATACTGCTAACCCAGTCATGAACAGAGTTAACACATGCAGTGCTAGGAAGCCAAGGTCCAAAAGAACGGGGGGTGTGGGTAGGGAGGGGTGGATTTGGAAGAAGAAACTGGGAAGAAGTTGGAGGGAGGGAGTGAAGGAAACAGGGTGATGGAGCCAGAAGTTGGAACCGGGGAGGTCAGATCCAGTAAGAGAAAGTGAGAACCAAAGTGGTTGTTTTGGGGGGCAGATCAGGATTCGTTAGCCAAGACTGAGGCCTTGTCTTGACGCTCCATCTGGGACTGACAGGCAGAAGGAACAGCCTTGGTTTACTGTGCTGGGATGGGCAGTCCTTGTGCTGTGCTGGCTGGATTCCCTGACACTGTTCAGGTTCAGCTTAATCTTTACTCCTTACTAACACCCTGAACTGAAATACACAATGGTAGGTGTGTAGACCTGAGCAGGGCTGGGGAGAGTGTCTCAGATCCAGGAGATGAATGGGTGGGGCTCTGTGTGCTTTGGGTGCTGTGGTGGGAAGAGAGGTAACCAGCAGGCTGGGTGCTGGGTTTTTCTGTGAGTTTTCTCCTACTAAGTCCTTGAAGTGTCTCTGTCTCTAAAAAGACACTGTGATTGACTTCTGACCTAGAAAATAAAGCATGCTTGCCTTTCTACTGCTCTGGGGCCCTATTTGAACCAAGCAGCCCTAGCAGTTGAGACTTCCATCCTGAAATCTGTAACATTATCTCATCTTTGGGTTATTGTACATTTGGGACTAGACACAGGAGGAGACTGGAATTTTCACATGCTAGTCTGTAAATGCCACGAAGGCAGGCCCTGTGTCTATATTCATTCCTCCTTCCCGTGTCTCCAGTAGATAGCACAGTGCCGGGTACCATGAGCTCAGGACACATTTGTTGAATAAATAAATGACCCCGCCCCCAGCTTTAAATGTGAGGACCCTGGTTCATATTTCCAACAGGTGGGGCTAGTGGTTGTGTTATGAGACACATTCCCCAAGCCTCCCCATATCAGATCACTGTATTTCCTTTTCCCTTCAGCCTCTGCCCTAAGCACAGGCAAAGATGTTGCGGGGGCAGGGGAGGGGGTTTGGGGGAAGAAGGGAATCTGAAATTAAGCTAAAAGCATATAGTACTGTCCTTACACAGTCTTCATGTTTTCTCCCTTCTTTCCCTTGTATTTAGTTATCTGGCTGTGCAAAAATTTACCCCAGAATGTAGCAGTTTGAAACAACAAATATGATCTCACATAGTTTCCAAGCGTTGAGAATCTGGTCTATGGGGTGGTTCTGGGTCACGTTCTCCCACAAGGTCTGTTTGTTGGCCAGGGCGGCAGTCATCTGAAGGCTCAACTGGATGGGAGAGCTGCTTCCAAAAAGTCTTACTCACATGGCTGTTGACTTACCACGCGGGCCTCTCTGAGGAACTGCTTCAGTGTTCTTTTCAGGGTCCTTATGCCACAGCAGCTGGCTGTGGTCAGAGCAGGTGAACAGAGAGTGAGTGAGCAGGGGCAGCACAGGGAAGAGGGACAGCAAGGGACAGAGTGGAGGGGGGAGGAAGGACACCTGCTCTCTGAAGTCCTACACTGCACTTCTGCCTGATTCTATTCTTTGAAGCAAGTAACTACGTTCGGCCCACACCCAAGATGTGGGCAATTAAGCCCCACCTTTTGAAGGGAGGAGTCTCAAAGATTTTGTGGAAATATTTTCAAGCCATCACAGCCCGCTGTCAGAGTCTCCATCCTCCTGCCCATGTTCCTGCATCTCTCTCATTTGCCCTTTCTCTCCTAAGTCAGCTAATCCTCATACCCCTAAGCCAACTTTCTCATAAATTAACTAATTCTAGGGGAATTGTAAGCTTCCTATAGATTCTCTCAGGCCCAGGAATCCAGATACCCCCCCTTTTTTCTCATAGCTTAGTGTTTTTCTACAGCACACCTAAATATGTTGATGTAATTAATTTGCATTAAAGTATAGAGGGCTCATCAACTCACTGGTCCAAGTGTGCTTCCCATTTTTAAAAGGGACAAAGAGAATCCTCACTCTAGAAAGTACCTCTTTAACCTAAAGGAGAGACTCTGCTGTAGTGTTAAGTGTGATGAATGTCTGAGGCAGAGTCAGGCTAGTCCCACGATGCCACAAGGTGATTCTGCGGGAGGGAGGTATGAACACATGAGGAAGGGCTTACTCAGACCTGCTCACCAAAGTGTTCTCTTTGTTCTTTCTGTTTCTTTCTCTGTCTCTTTGTCTCCATCTCTCTGTCTCCTGTCTCCCGCAACCCCCGTGTGTGTGTGTGTGTGTGTGTGTGTGTGTGTGTGTGTGTGTGTGTGTGTATCTCTGCTGTGTGACTTAAACTGGCATTCAAACACCTTCTCCCCCCCCCGCAACTTTGCACTGTTGGCACCTCTTCTGATTCTTAGAAGCTCTTTTCTCTTCTTCCCTCTCTAACTTCCTACCGACTTCTACCCCCAGATGTTATCATTAGCAGATTTTGGGACAGTTACTTGTTTCATTCAAACAAAAAAGAAACAAAAGCTCTGCACCTCTGCAGAATGTAGCAGTAGACTTCAGTTTAAACAAGTTGTATTTCAAACTGGATATAACAGAAAATGTTTCTTAAAAAAAAACTTGTTTTCCTGATTCTGAAAGCAATACATATTAGTTCCAGAGAATTTGGATTTTATAAAGAAGCACAAAGAAGAAAATTATAATTGTCAATTATTCTGTGATCAGAGATAACTGAGGTTAACATTATGATATATGTCCTTTAGTCTTTTACATACAGAAACACACACACGCACACTATTGGAATATTCTGTACATATTGTTTCATAATCTACTTACCTTTTCCTTTTCTTTTTTTTATTTGAGAAAAATTTTTTAAAGATTTTTATTTATTTGAGAAGAGACAGTGCATATGCACGTGCACGAGTGGGAGGTGGGGCAGAGAGAGAGGGAAAAGTAGACTCCCTGCTGAACAGGGAGCCCTGGGCCTTGGTCCCAGGACCCTGAGATCACGACCTGAGCCAAGGCAGACACTTAACTGACTGTGCCACCCAGATGCCCCTCTACTTACTTTTTTTTCTCATTAATATTTTATGGTGGACATTTTCCCATGCCAGTATTTTTCTATAAAAATATTTTAAATTACTACATAATAGTCTACTATATGACTACATCAAAATTAAAATTTATTTAATCTACTATTCTTGGATATTTACAATATCTCCCCCCTCCCCTACACACATTTATTTGCTGTTAACAATAATACTGTGTTGAACCTTATGGTATTTAAGTCTTTATCCACATCTTGTTTATTTCCTTAGCATAATTCCTAAAAATAGAACAGTTGGATTAAAAGGATGCACACTGTAGGTTCTCGGTACATGGAGCCAAATAATGTTCAGTAGGGTTATGCTAATTTCTACTCTTGTTAGCAATGTATGAGAATGCTGTTTTTCTACACTCTAGACAACATTGACTATCATCAATTTTTTTCTCTGTTGATTTTTAGGTTGATTCTATTGTGTTCAGAAAAATATACCTTGTATGAATTCAATCCTTTTAAATTTATTGAGATTTGTTTTGCAGGCCAGAATGTTGTCTTTCTTGGTCAGTGTCTGATATGCACTTGAAAAGAATGTGTATTCTGCTATTTTTAGGTAGAGTGTTCTGTATCAATTAGGGCAAATTGGTTGATAGTGTTGCTGAATCTGTATCTTCACTGATTTTCTATTGCCTTGTTCTATCAAGTACAAAGAGAAAAATGTTAGAATCTCCCACTATAATTTTGCATTTGTCTATTTTTCCTTTCTATCAACTTTTGCTTTCTGTGTTTTGAAGCTCTGTTATTGGAGGCACACATATTTGGCCTTGTTATACCTTCTTGAAGAATTGACCTGCATATAATAATGTAATGTTTATCTTCTTTTTTTCTGGTTTTACTAATAAATACTTGGCATACATCACTGTATACATTTGAGGTGTACAGCATAAATGTTTAATGTACATATATTATAAAATGATTACCGTGACACGTTTAGTTAACATTCATCATCTCATAGAGACACAATAACAAGAAAGGAAAAAACTGTCTCCTTGTGATGAGTACTTTCAGGATATACTCTCTCAACAACTTTCCTTTGTATCATAGAGCAGTGTTAACTATAGTTACCATGATGTACATTATATCCCTAGGGCTTACTTACAACTGGAAGTTTGAACCTTTTGACCATCTTTTTCCAATTCTTCCTCCCCCTACCCCCTAATATTCATATTTATTCCTGTTAATATTCTTTGTCCTGAAGTCTATTCTGTCTGCTATAAACAGAACCTCTTGAGCTTTTAAAATTAGTGCTGTCTATATACCATATATTTTCCCAGGATTTTACTTTTATATTTAACCTATTTATGCCTTTATATTTTTTATGGTTTTTTTTTTTGTAGACAGTATAGATTATGACTTGCTTTGTTAAAAAAAAACCTACCTGACAATCTTTGCCTTTTAATTGGAGTGTTTAGACCACTTCTTTAATATAATTCTTGATGCATTCAGATTCAATTTATTGTCTTGAAGTTTTACCTGTTTGTTCCATCTATCCTTTATTTCTTCTTTCCTTTTTTTTTGTTTTTGCCTTCTTTTGGATTAATTCAGTACTTCTTAGAGTTCTCTTTTTCTCTGCTCTTGGCTTGTTAGCTATAAGTCTTTGTTTTATTATTATTATTATTATTAAAGATTTATTTATTTTAGAGAGAGAGCACAAGTGGGAGGGTAGAGGGAGAGGGAGAGAAGATCTCAAGCAGACTCTGCTGAGCACGGAGCTTGACACGGGACTCGATCTCACAACCCTGAGATCATGACCTGAGCTGAAACCAAGAGTCAGATACTTAACCAACTGTGCCACCCAGGTGCCCCTGTTTTATTATTATTCTTTAGTGATTACTCTAGGGTATAAAATGTATATCTTTAACTTGTCACAGTCTAGTACATATGGTGTGAGAAACATACGACAGTATACTTCCATTTCTGTCTCCCATCATTGGTGTTATTGTTGTCATCCATTTAATGTCTACATATGTTATAAACTCCATAATATCTTGGAGTTCTTTTTTTTTTTTTTTTTAGATCAGGGGTTGGCAAACTTTTTGTGTAAAGATCCAGTTAGTAAATATTTTAGATTTTGAGGGCCATACAATCTCTATTGCAACCACTTAACCCTGCCATTGTAGCACAATAACAACACAAATAATAAGTAAATGATGAACATGACTGTTTCAATAAGGCTTATTTACAAAAACAGGCAGCAGACAGGATTTGACCTGTGGGCTACAGTTTGTAAACCCTGCTTTAAATAATCAAAAATTATATATTAAAAAACAAGATTTTTTAAAAAGGTTTATTTATTTGTTTGAGAGAGAGAGAGAGAGAGAGAGAGCATGTGAGCAGAGGAAGAGGCAGAGGAAGAGGGAGAGAGAATCCTCAAGCAGACTCCCTGCCGAGTAAGGAGCCCAATATGGGGCTTGATCCCGGGACCCCAAGATCATGACCTGAGCAGAAATCAAGAGTCAGCCACTCACCTGGCTGAGCCACCTAGGTGCCCCAAAGAACAAGATGTTTTTAAATATTGACCCACGTTACCATATCTGTCACTCTTTTTCTCCCTCCCACTTTTCTGAAATCGCAAATTCCATCTGACATTTTCCTTCTGCCTGAATAATTTTAACATTTTTTTGCAGAGCAGGTATGCCTGCCATATGTCATCTCAGCTTTGGTTTGTTAAAAATCTTTATTTTGCTTTAATTTTTGAAAGACATTTTTGCTTGGTATAGAATTCTGGGTTGACAGGTTTTTTTTCTTTCACTACTATAAAGATATATCTGCATTGTCTTCTGGCTCCCATGGTTTTAGTCAAGAAGTCAGCTATAATTATTATTTCTTACCTTATACAAGTCATTTTTTTCCACATCTGTATTCATGATTTCTCTCTTTATCTTGAGTTTTCAGTGATGTGACTTTGATGTGGCAGGTGGCTTTCTTTGTGTTGGTCCTGCTTGAGGTTCTCTAAACTTCTTGGATCTGGTTTTTCATCATAGAAAAAGTTTTTGGGCATTATGTCTTCAGATAATACTTCTGCTCCATTCTTTCTTTTTACTCCTTCTGGGATTCCAACTGCATGTATGTTAGAGTGTTTGAAATTGTTCTATGGTGCTTGGATGTTACCATCATTACCACCACTACCATCATCACCTCTACCATCTCAATCACCACCTCTTTCTCCATCACCCCTCCCACCATCATCACCTCCACCAGCACAACCACCACCTCCACCTGTATTTCTACTTCTACCAATACCTTCATTACTACCACCATGACCATCATTTTCACTTATATAATTTTTACTAAGGGGCAGGTATTATTCTAAGCACTTTACATATATTAACTCTTTTAATCATCACATCAACTCTATAATATAATTGTATACATATTACTATTATCCAAATTTTACAGGACTTGGGAGAGGTGTCTGGACTAAAATAGGAGAACATAATACAAGTTGTGAAGCCCTCTAAAGCCTTAGTCTTTGGCTAATATTGGAAATGTTGTTCCAATATTGAATCTAGTGACTCTGTTTCAGAAAAATTCTTTCAACCAAACATTCCCTCATCAAACATGTATGGGATGTCTCCTGTGTGACACAAAGGGACACAGATGAATAGCCAACAAAGGTTGGTAACACCTGCCCCTCCCCACATCTCTCTCCTTCCTCTCTCAGCCAACACACAAGAAGAATTTGAAGAATCAGTTGCCACCACTCCACCCACTCATCTAAGAATAAAAGCTTTCAGCTTTGGGCCTGGGCCCCCGTGGAGATCATGATTACCTGTGGGTTTCAGAGCGCCTTTGGCTACAGGTATTGCCTCTCTGCCTTTACTTCCTTCCCTCTTCAGAACTCTTCCTGCTTTTGAGGTCCAAATGGCAGGCTGATGGGTGAATCACTTTGTGGTCCCAGGCCTGGAACTGGGCAGCTAAGCCATCCGTAGGATTCTAGGCTCATGAGATTTCTTTTCTCTGTCTTCTACATTCCAAAGTCCCAAGAAATAAGTTTGATGATATTTGACTTGCTTAAAATCATATAAACTGAAGTTTTCTCATTCCAGTTTCTCCCTGGAATACACTTTTGTTTTGTTTTTTTAACTAAAGAACCCTAAATTTATGTATTTATATATTTATGTATTTATTTATTAATATGTTCAGTTAGCCACCATGTAGTACATCATTAGTTTTTGATGTAATGTTCAATGATTCATTAGTTGCATATAACACCCAGGGCTCATCACAACACATGCCCTCCTTAATAATGTCCATCACCTGGCTACCCCATGGAATACAGTTTTTATTTTATTTTTTTTATTATTATGTTATGTTAATCACCATACATTACATCATTAGTTTTTGATGTAGTGTTCCATGATTCATTGTTTGCATATAACACCCAGTGCTCCATGCAGAATGTGCCCTCTTTAATACCCATCACCAGGCTAACCCATCCTCTAGAACCCTCAGTTTGTTTTTCAGAGTCCATCGTCTCTCATGGTTTGTCTCCCCCTCCGATTTCCCGCCCTTCATTCTTCCCCTCCTGCTATCTTCTTCTTTTTTTTTTTTTTTAACATATATTATTTGTTTTAGAGGTACAGATCTGTGATTCAACAGTCTTGCACAATGGAATACAGTTTTTAAAGTGAGAATTAGGCCGCCTAGGTGGGTCAGTTGATTAAGTGTCTGCCTTTGGCTCAGGTCATGATCCCCAGGGTCCTGGGATTGAGGCCCACATTGGGTCCCCATTCAGTGGGGAGTCTGCTTCTCCCTCTGCCCCTCCCCCTTGCTTGTGTGCCCATGAGTGCGTGCGTGCTCTCTCTCTCTCTCACAAGAATAAATAAATAAAATCTTAAAAAAAATAAAGTGAGAATTAATGTGTGTCTAGGACAGTTCTGGTTCATACCTGTTGTCTGAATGTAATTATTAATCACAGCCCCATTCACTCACAAAAAGGCTTATTAGACAAAAAGTTATATGGTCATCTGAAGTTAAGAGACCTTAACTACAGTTTTGTTACAGCTTAATCTATTTTCTCATCTGTTAAGTGAGTCTAACAATTCTCATAAATGTTATGAAGGCAGATGAAAGATGAAAAGGACGTGCTTTGAACTTGCTAGAAGAAAGTCACTCTAGAGATCCAAGGTGGTTTGTATTCTTATTATAATTTTTATTATGCCTGCTGGCTGTAACAGTTGTACTCTGACATAGACACTAGCTAAAACTTTACATTGGGATCATAATTTTGTACATTTAATTATATATTCTTATGAATTTATATATTTTTTGAGATGCCTTCTCTTTTTCTGAAGGTCTTAAATTGTCTTTACCTCTCTCTCACTTGTTTTCCCCCCAAACTCTCTACCTCCCAATCTTTCTGCACTTCTCCTCAAAAAGCAGTGGACTGTTTCTGTGATGTGGGTATTGGGGTATCTACTGCCATGTCTGGGCAACAGGATTGGCTCCAGCCACTCTCCACTGTCTAGACCAGGGGTGGGCAAACTTTTTCTGCAAAGGGCCAGATAGTAACTATTTTAGACTTTGCAGGCCACATGGCCTCTGTTGCAACTACTCAACTCTGCCTTTGTAGCACAAAAGCAACCATAGACAATAGAGAACAAGTGAGGGTGTTTGTGTTTCAATAAAACTTTATTTATAAAAAGGCCCTTGGGTCATAGTTTGCTGGTCCCCTAGTCTAGAGGACTGTTTGAGGGCCCTGATTTAACCTGGGCTCTCATCTCACAAAGCCATTCTAAACCAGGTGTAGGAGACATGTTAACACTTAAAGGAGGCCTCAGGGATTCCTTCTTCAGGGGCTAAATAATAACTCCCTTCCCTTCCCTTTTTTGATAAAATGGAGTTTTCTTAGGATGGTGACAGGTCAGTATAGGTTTATTCGTGATCAGACAATTAAGGAGATTAAGATCTTAAGTATTGACCAGTCACCTGATGGTCACTGGGAAAAATAAAATCTAAGTGACTGGTTTACAAGGCCATGCCAAACACTTGCAGTGGGCCGAGGACCCCACTGCACAGACCTCTTGTTGCCTATCCTTTTCACTTTCACACTGCTGTCCACCTCATTTCCATATTTACCTCCTTTGGGGAAAAAAGAAAAACTTTTTTGTTTTTATGTGGGTGAGTGGTCCTGTAAGAGCCACTTGAGGGAGATGGAAGGGTGGTTTCAGAGATCCAGTAATTGGAGGTAAATATTGCAACTCTGCAAGAATGACTGGGAGTTGATAGCATAGTTTAGCTCAAACTAGGTTCCCTCTGCTCCTAGTTATGGTGCTGACCTTAGGATGGCTTTGCCAGTCAACGCACAGAGCCTCCTGAGACAACAGCCCCAATGGGGTCACGTGGTTTCATTGTTGCTTCAAGTGTCTCTGACAAGGTGGTGATTAGGGCAGAGCAAATGGGCCCTTATGTCTACTAGGCTCAGAGGTCTGAAGGGTCAGTGAGCACTCACTGATTCTGTTGTAATGCAGCCATGGATCTTCTTTATAGGCTCTGGGTTTCTATCACAGGGTCCTGCTGAGAGCCATAGCAAGAGGCAGCCATTGGCAGCCTTTGAGAGCAGCTCTTCTTGGAGGCATCCTCATTTCTGGCTGTGATTGAACCATTCTGAGTTACTGAAAGCAGTAAATTCGCAGTTCCCAATTTACATGTATGTTAGGAGCGAAAAGTTGGACCTGGAATGGACTCTCAATAGAAACAATGTCGTGTATTGTGGTAAGGTGGAGGCCAGCTTACTTATAGCTATGTAACCCATAGCGAAACCCGACCAATATGTATAGAAAGCACTGGGGGGCCAGCAGCCCCCTCCAGCCCCCAGGAACATCAGAGGCTCCCTCCCTTCTTGCCCTCTTCCCCCTTGCAGAGACTCGTGTGGGTTTCAAGGCCTGAGAAGCCCGGGAAGGCAGGAGGAAGGGCTGGCTCTTGGCCCCCAGGCAGTGGGTAGGGGCAGCTGTAGATGAGACAGTGGTCCTGCTGCGGAACCGCGAGGCTACATCTAGTTCCCAGCTGACTCCTTTATATTACTAAACATAATAATGTTTACTGTTTTTCTTAATCCAGCAGTAACGAGAATTTGTTTTAGAAAACTTAGAACATGTAGATAAGCAGAAGGAAGGAAATTTAAATATTCCATATTGTCATCGATTTGGTAGACAGACTTCAAGTGTTTTTCTATAAATGTGTATATACATATATTCTTATACTTTGCATAACATTTATAGCTTGTTCTTCATTTAATAATGTGAACATTTTTCGTGTCATTAAATAGTTTCCTATAGCATTTCAAAAAATGGATGGATATACCATAATGTATTTAACCAACCTTATACTACTGGACTAATAGGCTTTTCTATCAAAAATCACCCTGTGTTGAAGACCTTAGAGTTGTGATCATCACACAGATCCACTATTTTTCCTTTGGATAATTCTAAAAGGGGACAAAGGGTGTGTGTGAGTTAAGACATTTAATAACTTATTATCAAAGTACCTTCTGTCCTCAGTTTGTGAGAAAACTTACCTCTACCTTTCCAACATTTGATATTAAAAAAATTAAAAGCTCTGCTAAATTGATAAACAAAACACGGTTGTGGGTTTTGTTGCATTTTTCTTCTTTTTGAGTATTGGTGAGCTTGTATATATATATATATATATATATATATTTAAAGATTTTATTTATTTATTTGACAGAGAGAGAGAGAGAGCACAAGTAGGCAGAGAGGCAGGCAGAGGGAGAGGGAGAAGCTGACTCCCCACTGAGCAGGGAGCCCGACGTGGGGCTCAATCCCAGGACCCCAGGATCATGACCCGAGCCGAAGGCAGCCGCTTAACTGACTGAGCCACCCAGGCACCCCGAGCTTGTGTATTTTTACATGTTTATGAGCCCTTTTGTGAATTGCCTCCTTTCTTCTTTAAATCACAGCATTAGTGTCTCTGGATTGTTACAGCTCTTTGGAACAGAAGTGAATGGATCCAGGTTTTATTACCCTTTGAAATGTACACACAAACCTTCCCTGGGTAGTTAATTCTGTCTCTACCTCCCAAGTCTTATCCTCATTCCCTCATTCTCTGATCCAGGCTGCCCTCATGTCCAGAATTACCAACATATTCATGTGGTTTCCTATCACACCCAGTGGGGACCCAGTGCAGTGAGGTTTCCTTGCCTGTTTGGAACTCTAAGCTTTTAAAGTAAGAGGAACAGAGAATGAAATTGGATCAGTAAGACAACAGGGACCGATGGAAGGCCTTAAAGCCAGGAAATATCCATCTGTTATGAGCAGACATTTGGGTTGTTTCCAGTTGTTGGCTATAGCAAATAAACTTGCTAGAAATGCTCAGGTATTTGGAGGGCACATGTACCTATTTTGTCTTGGGTATTTACCCAGGAGTGCAACTGTGGGTCTGGGTGCTGGGGTATGTTTAGCTTTAGTAGATAATGTTAAACACTTTTCAAAAAAATCCCCAATTTATACTTCAACCAAGCGGTGGATGAGAGTTCTACGTGCTTTAAATTCTCACTGACTTTGATATTTTCAGACTTCTAACATCTATTCTGGAAGGCTTCATATTTCTTTTAAATAAGCTAATGTGATACCACATATAATTTGTATTTTTACTTTGTCCATTTGGTTTAGTTTTAACATAGTCCTTTTAATCTCTCTAATCTAGAGACACTGCATTTTGTAAGAACACCCTACTTTCAAGATTTTATGCAACACTTTCCAATATAAAAATTCTGGGTATATTCCCTTAATGATTAATTTGCTCCCTTTTCTGTACTGTCTATAAATAAAGACTGACTTGGGCTTATATACTGGCCATACAACTTATTAGCTGTGTGCCCTTGGGCAAGTTACTTAATGTCTCAGAGCTTTGGGTTTCCCACCTGTAGAGTAGGAATAACAAAATCCACCTCTTAGGGTTGTTGGGATGATAAACGTGATAGCATATGTAAAGTGTCTAACATGTAATACATACTCCGTAAATATTAGTTTCCTTCTGTGCTGGAGGCAAAGACATCAGGTGCCTCCTTAGTATTTTTGCCTCATTAGTTCACAAAGCTATTAAAAATGGGCATTGCCTTCCTTGTCTGCTAACTGTACCTCGCTGGCTGGCAAGAAACCCAAACCATTTAAGCACTGCCTTGACTTCATTTTACTATTGGTGTGCCCTGCACCCCAGGTGGATCTAAACACCCTATATGACATTCCTGATCTTGCTCCAGGACAGAAATAGAATATAAATCAATATAAAACCTGATCTTTTGATGCTCAGAATGTCATCAGACAAAATGGTGATCTTGCGGTTGTGATTTTGAGAGACTTCCACGGATTTGTTGGTTGGAATTCCGTCTCTCTTGCTCTCTCTTTTTTTTTGCCACATGTTGTGCACTTTCCTTCAGCCCTTGACATTTACATCTATCTTCTAGATGGTTGGACTGCTGGCTCCCCAGTTTAGTTAGAACTTTGCCAAGTAGCTTGGAAGAGGGGACCCACTTTATATTCTGGAGCCAACTTCATGCCCACTGACCAGAGATCCATCTCTGCCACCAGGTGAAGGTACTGGCACCCTGTCTACTTGATCCCTGATCCTACTAATTGATGCAAACACTTTAAAAATGGATGGCTAAACAAAAGAGGATGAAAAATTCAGGATGCTCAAAGATGCTAATGACTACCAGGAAAAAGGCAGCTTGTGCTTACAGAAGGTGCCTTGGAAATTCTCAACACTTCCCTTCTTGTCTTTGCTCCCTCCCTCCCGCCAATGTGCATACACGGGCTAAGAAGGACTGGCATCAGGAAGGTCCTGGCTTACTTCATAAGGAGAAGTCATTGTCCATCAAGGGTTCAAATACAGAGTCAATAGAAAAAAAGGAACACTTTTTCTTCCCAAGGTTAAGCACAGTGCCATTTGGAACAAGGAATCTCAGTGGAGAATAGGACTTAAGTTTCTGTTTGGAGGCTGTCTAGGAACATCCAGTACTGTGACTGAAGCCCACTGAATAGTCCTGAATAAGGCACATCCTCTCAGTCTCTTTGGAAGGCATTCCTAGTCTCTGCCATCATGGCTGTCACTGGGGGTTTAACCCTGCCCTTGCCCCTGAACTACAGTGCCAGGTCTCTCAATGGCCCCAAGCCAATGCTTCTTGGTGTGTTCATTAAACTTTCCACAGTGAATTAATCATCTTACTTCCCTTGCTGGTTTTTCTGCTCATTCCTCCTGTTTCTGTTAATGTTAATGTTAAACCACCATTTTCTTGGGCTGTTCTTTCCACACTGCTCAAAAAAGGTGTGATTTATTGCTTTAGGTGAAATGCTTCCATAACAGTAACTACAGGCGAATTCCCAATATCCATTCATTTCTTCTTTCACAGTAACAGGATTTTCACCTGAGTTGTCCAAGATCAAGACTCCATTTCTTTTAGATTTTCATTTAGATTCCTTTGTCCCTGGGTGTGGACATACTAAGTTCTGGCCAAAGGGCTGTGCAACTTCTAGGTCATACCCTTGAAGGGATGGAGTATGATTTCCTTCTACCCCTTCCTCCATCCTGCTGCGTAGACCATGAAGGAAGTGGAGCAAGCCAGCTGGGAGAACACCAACAAGGACAACAGTCTAAGGATGGAGAGGAAGAACGTTGTCTTAGATACGCGAGGCTGCCATATAAGCCTTGGGCTCTCACATGTGTGAACTATTACAGGAGAGAGAAATCCATGTCTACTTTAAGTTCTAATTATTTTTGGTCTCTGTTAGAACACTTGACATTTATCCCAATGAAAACAGCCACCAGAGAGGCCTGGTGGCCCCTAAGCCCTGCCTCAGAGTTCAGTCCACTTGTAAGATCGGGCTCTGATTTGAAGGCAGAATTTGGATGCCAACAATAGTGGCAACGGGGGTGGGGGTGGGGGTTGATGGCAACTCCTACCGTGTTCATTGGAAATACAGGGGCTCAAAATCTCCGTGTCATGGTTACTTCTCCTCCTGTCTTCTATAGTCACCCAGATTGTCACACACCGAGTCTTGCCTTTTCTCATAGCGAGTGTCTCTTGCATTACCTGCTCCTTCTTGTTTCCAGATCCTCTGGGCTTCGGGTCTGTGTGACATTAGGAGCTTCCTAGAACCTTTCTCTGCCTTTCTTCTTTCTATGCTCCTACCCTTTCTATATTTCAATATCAGATGAATCTTTGTAAAATAGTTATTCTAATATCTTGATTTCCCTTCATGGATCTCTAATGACCCCTATATTATTGATAACTTTATCTGACCTCACCTGCCGTCTCTCCCTTAAGTGAACTTTCCTCGTCTACTGAGTTAGTCACGCTGTCCTCAGAAACCTGTTAGTTCTGTTCCTTCATGTCTTTGCTCCTAGGGCCTACTGACTGTGGTGACTTTTCCTTTTGCTTTTCTCTCCAAAGCTGGCCCAGTCCCCACACCAAGAAGGCCAAGCCTGTGCCTGCTCACTCTGACCTCTGCGTTGTCCGAAGTTGCCACGTCACCTGCAGCTGGTCATTTAATTATTCTCAGTATGATGTGTCTCTTACTAATTCCACTAGTTCATAGAATTGTTAGCACTTTGAGGTTGTCAATGATTCAGATGTGTTTTACCCAGCTGGAATATACATTCAAATAGTCCTAATCAGAACCCCCTTTTTACTATACGCCCTCCCCCTACTACTGCTTTGATCATATTAGAACAAAACTCAAAGTCAGACTCCACTGGGGGCAACCAAGCACCCCAGGATTTATAACAGTGTTCCTCGCACAGCATGCTTTACACCTTCACTTTCAGGCAGTCTTAGGGCCCCCCTGTACCCTTTGAAGTAAATCACAACCCTCACTTCCTGTTTGGAGTTTGGGGGAGAACAGTGATGTGAAAGCCCACTGTACATAAAGCAAGGAGGAGGGTGACCCAGCCAAGATCACAGGATCCTGAGTTTTGCCCTTGAGGTAAGTCAACAGGTGACAGGTGACTGTCTATCCCTGGCCACCATGTGCCAGAACCAGAATCCCTCTGTCAAAAGAAGCCATCCAGGGAAGACCACAATGGCAATCTGGATGATTTCGCTTTATAAGGGTGGATTTCTTTCTCTAGAAGAGCCTGGATAAACTCAGAGATGACTCCTAATTCCAGCACAATGACAAACATGTCGTGGGAGCATAATAAATGCTTTATTGGCCTTCTGACCACTGAATGAATGGCCACCTGAACTTTCGCGGTGGAATGAAGCTCTGATCCCAGAGACAAAATCATCTGCAACTTTCTCTTTTCCTTGTCATATTGTTTCCGAAAGCCTTTCTCTAATTTCTAGCTGCCTGGTTTTCATTTCCTGCCTACTCTCTGCTTCTACCTGCTTTGTTTTTTGTGCTTTTGACTATAGCCACCATATGGTAGAGCAAGCTACTGTGGAGCCCTCAAAAATAATCAGGCTTTCTAGTGTGCTGTGGTTTTTATTATCTATCTATCTATCTATCTATCTATCTATCTATCTATCTATCTATCTATCATCTATCTATCTATTATCTATCTATCTATCTATCTATTTGCAAGAGGTAGTATACTTCAAAGGTTTGGTCTAGCATCTAAAAGTGGGGTGGAGGGGCGCCTGGGTGGCTCAGTCAGTTGGGCGTCTGCCTTCAGCTCAGGTCATGATCCCAGGGTCCTGGGATCGAGCCCCGCATTGGGCTCCCTGCTCCACGGGGAGTCTGCTTCTCCCTCTCTCTCTGTTTGCCACTCCCCCTGCTTGTGCTCTCACTCTCTGTGAAATGAAAAAATAAAAATCTTTAAAAAAAAAATAAAAGTGGGGTGGAAATAATGGGCACTCAGATGCTTTGGGCAATTGGAAAACTCCTTTAACCTAGCAAGATTTCGGTGGTATGGTAAAATCTGTGTTTAGAAAAAGAACTTAGGTATCTTAGTAATTTAGCATTTGTTTTGTTGATAGTAGCAGGTGTTTGCTTCGCAGCTTAACACCAGGTAAGGGTGAGTCATAATGTCAATACTTTTTTTTTTTTTTTTTAACTTTGGTAATTTTTTTCAATGGAAGGAGCTTCTCAGGGAGTCACCGCTCTGCGGATTATCTGACTGAGCAGAGAGCCCGACAGCAGCAGGGGCTGGGAGTGTGGTTGGGAGCAGGTTGGGGTGTAGAGTGTAGTGCGGGGCCCACTATGGGGGCGGGGGAACAGCGTGCCGGCCCACAGGGCCCCGGAAGCCCTTGACTGGTCAAAGTGCCTGCAGGGCTGTCACCGTGATTTAAAGCTCTGAGAACATAAATTAGCAGGAGGTAGGTGGAGGGTGGATGGTGTCATTCTGGCCCTGAAAGGCCTTCATAAATCAGTGACAGTGGAGCCCCAGCCAACTCCCTTCCAGCTGGTTTCCGGAGGCCCTCCTTCCCACTCTGCTCAGACAAGTGGAAAGAAGTGATTCTTGAGTGGGTGGGATATTGGCCTGCCCTCCCCCTAGCTGCGAGATCTGAGCACTTGGATTTTCGCTGGAGCTGCGGGCTTTGCTCCCTGACGGTGAAACCTCAGGATCCTTGCTCCAGGGGCGGGACTCCGATTCTGGTCTTGGGAGGGATCTGCCTTTGACAGTGGTGGTGAGGAGGGAGGCTTTAAACACAATGGAGCTCTCTCTGCACAAGAATGGTTTGTTCCTTCCTTCTACCCTTTGTGCTTTGTTAACAGAACGTCCCTGGCGCATCTGTGCTCCAGTGTGCTGCCAAAAGCTTAGCTCTGTCCTTGCACAAGACTGGGGGACACTCTCAGAAGGTCAGCTGTAAGTCCCTCATCTAAAGGCAGATGGAGGAGCTAAAACCCTGCCAAGATCCCCAGGATGTTTCCAGTTTTAAGGTCTGAACTCATTTCCTGCGGACGTCCTCCTACTTCCACACCAGCCCATCAATTCCTCCCTCTAGCTAGGGTGGAGATCTGGGGTTCAGGGTGTCTTTAGTGACCCTTTGTAAAGCAAGAGCACCCAGCCATCGACACCAGGTGCCACGTTATTTCTCTTTAGTCTCTTCAGTTCTGTGCTCCAGCAGGCTTTATATTTTACAGAGGAACCAAGAGTCACACCGAGGTCAGCTGTCCTCAACTTTGCCCCGCGCCCCCCGGAACTCACTCACCTCTCCTGTGAAGCGAGTAGGCACAACGTCATCTTGTCATGTCCGTCATCTTGTAGCAGAAAGCAGAGTGGGAAGTATGCCCTGGAAGCGTCTCCTAGGAACTGAGGGCCGAGATTCAGTTGTCTCTCTGCACCTCGGCCCATTTGCTTTCTTCTCTCCCCTCGAATGCCAAATTCCTTTTACACACCGTGAAAGGTGATTTACTGTAAGGCAGTTGGCCGAGCCTAGGCTTCCTGAGCTTGCCCCCTTTGTCTCCGCCGGCTGCTCAGCTCCGGGAGCGCGGGAACGTCTTCACGGGGCAGGGGCACAATGTCCACTTCCGGGAGGGAAGTGTGTGGGGTTCCCTCTTTCCTGTGGCCAGACACGAACCACCTTAACTTTAGGACTCACAAATGCTTTGTTGTTTATCTTTTTTGCTTGTTTGTTACCCGGGATATAAGAAGAAGGCGCAATAAACGGACCGAGTACCTGGAAATGCTCCTAGTGCGCACACACAGGAGGGCAGAATTATTTGTTCCTTAAGCATATGCTGTCTCCCGCAGGGCTTTGGCTTTATGTATCTACCCTGGCTCTTGCTGTTTTCTGGCTGTGTGACCTCGTACAAATGACTTTACATTTTCCACAGCTGATAACAATAATTAATTAATAAAAATGAACAAATTAATAAAAATTGGCTAACAAATTAATTTATAAAAATAATATCTCAATATGGCTGTTGATGAAATGAGATCATAACCGTGGAGCTCTTAGAACAGTGCTTGGCACGCAGGAAGGGCTCAAACCCCGTAACATTTGCTGTATGTCTCTGTATGGCTTTTATTATTGTTTTTACTTTTAGTCAAGCATCAGCTCTCGTTTCTTGTGTTTTCTTTGTATTTGAATTCAGGCCATGTGACTACAAGCTACCCGCCTTTGAGATTTCTCAAGCTGAAAGATCATTTGCATTTTAGGGCCACCTCTCAGCATTCCTTTGGGAAACGGGCCGTTGTGCGTTGCTCCCCTCCTTCCCCGGGGCTCCAGAAGGGCATACTCCAAGCGCAGCGCGGTCTCCAGCATGGCTGCCGCGATCAGCTTTCTTTGTGAAGCGTCCCTGTTGCTGCTCGCGTTGCCATCCCAACGTCCTGTGTATGCTCTCGGCGGGGCCAGCAGGGGGAGCTCCGCGGCCGTTTCCCAGCCCCGCGCGGGGCTTTGTGGCCGGCACGGGCTTCTCCTACCGAGTCCTACGGACAGAACCTGGGGATCTTGACGTTGGGAAGATAGGAACCGTCCTTGGCGTGGAGATGCACTGTGCACTTATGCAAACAGGAGTGTGCGAGACAGAAAGCTGTTATTACAGTTGCTGAGAGCCTTTGCAGTTAGGCCTACCTGTGATGGTGAGATTTCTTAGCTATGTTGCCTTGTGCAAGTGGCTTAACCTCCCTTAGTGACGGTTTCTTTCCGTGTAAACATGGAGAACCCAACCTGCCCTCATGCGGCTGCTAGAAGAGTCACCGTATGGCTAACAGAGATCTTAGCCGTGGAGGCGTTTACTCGGGGAACTCCGAGGCGACTTCGAAGCCCCCCCACCATGCGCAGGATCTTTTCTTCCTCCTTGCCCCACCACCTCCTTGTTCTCTGCCTTCAGCTCCACTTTCTCCCCCTGCTCTTCACTGCCTGTATCTGAGGCCTGGGACAGACAGACGCCTGCGGCTGTGCCCGAGCCTCCTCCCGCTTGATCCCACAGGGCCACGGGAGCTGGAGGAGAGGAGGAGCAAGCAGAGGGTTCTGAAGGCCGATGGAAACCTGTCCTACTTCCCTTCACTTCTTAGGTGCATTCTACAAACCTCACTGGGGTCATGGTCACTTGGAAGGCAAAATGAACCACCAGCTTCTCACCAGACTCACCCTTATTCCATCCACCCTGCCAGGGATATGGGATGTCAGCAAGAATACAGTCCCTGAAGGTCGTTCTTTATAGCCCAATGCACAGAGCTGGCAGTGCTGTGTGGACATCATCCTGGGTGGCGTCCATCCTTACCATACCTGGGTACCTGGGTAGGTGTGAGCAGGGCTGCTCCGGGGGACTGGGAGCCTGGTGGTGGTGGTGGCAACAAGGGGCGCAGCCCCAGCTGGGTCAGAGGAGGTCAGGCTTCTAAGGGTCCAGGCTCAGCTTGGCTTGGGGAACCCTTCAGGTCTGGGTTGACCCAGGTGGTTTGCTTTGGGGCCCATGTGGAAGTCTCCATGCGCCCCGTCCTCTGAATCTCAGATGAGGCCGGTGTGTTCCACAACTGGAGGACTGGTCTTCATGCTCTCTGTCTTCAGGGACAGGTTTCCTTTGTTTCCATCTGAAACTCTGGGTCTCTTAGTGGAGGGATAAAAGCCCTGTGGGTAGAATGACGAACTTGTTTTAGCCCTGAAAGTCCTGCTTTAGCCCTGAAAGTCCTGCGTCCCTGCGAACCCCTTAGTCCCTGGTGGGGTTAGCCACTTTGTGGAATGTAGCACATAAGGCACTAATCTGAGGCGGGATATCTCTGCAGGAGAGCTCTACGGCCCTAGGGGCACCAGGGAAGACAAGAAAAAAGAACTGCCATTTCCTCCCACCGCCAGAATCGACTTTGGCCTTACTCAGGCATTTCTCACAACACCTGATGAATGGGGGATCCGGGCCAAGCCACTGTCTTCCAGAATTCAGCAGTGAGAGGGGTCAAAGGTGGACTCAGTCCAGAGGAGGATACCTCGGAATGGCCTCCTGGCTCCGTGCAGGAGCCCCCTGTGTGCCCCTCAGCCCTCGGGAGCAGGGCTCTGGAGCCTGGGCCGCGGGGCCTGGAGGCGGGCTGCGGCAAGCTCTGCTGGAGAGCAGCTTGCGGACCTTTGCCTCTAATTGGCTTCCATCTCCGCACACAGCCATTTCCTCTGCCTGCGGCAGAACTCATAAAATGCCAGGCTTTCCTCCATACCTTTGAAAAAGTTCAAAGGAACCCATATCCTAGGGAGATCTGGCAGCTCAGGCACCTGGATCTGAGGGGACTGAGGACTCGGGGTGCCCTCCCCCGCCCTGTGCTGCTTGTCAGTGTCAGTGTCCGGTGCTCCAGGGGAGGGGAGGCCCAAACCTACCAAGACCAGCTCTGTTCTGTTTTATGGGATCAGGCTGTGCTCTTTAACCCTGCTCTGCATTTTGCAGCAGGAGCCCTCTTGCCACGGAGCAGGTCAGGAAACAGACGTCAAGCCCATCCTAGAGTGAGTGTGTGATAAAGCCAAACTCAGGGCTGGTGAATCGGTCAGCCCTGCTCTGGCCAGAGGCTGCCTCCACGGCTTTGCTCCCATCATGCTTCTGCTCTGCTATGGGGACCCTGTGTTCTGTGGGGGGCTGGAGCACAGGTGAGCTTATCCGAGCTCAAGGTGAGGATTGGGGGTAGGGTTTGCAGGCTCTCATGCATAGCTTTTTGGCATTGACCGAACCAGGTTCTTCCGCGGTATCCAAATTGATGATGTTTGTGCGTAAATATCTTAGACACTGTCCTAGACTTCAGCCCAACAGAGTTTCTAGGGAAAAATGAAACAGCTCCGTGCTGTCTATCCCAATTGGTGGCACTTACAAGGTGCTCAAGAAATGCTTGCTGAATGGATGAATAAACTCTGCTTACGAACAGGAAACTGGTATCTCGAAGGGGAGCCTGGTTTAGTCACAGGTGTCTAGAAAGAGGATGGGGCTGGACTGGAAGGTGAAATTTTTATTGCTTTCCTCCCCCACTGACCTTCACTCTTTTACTACCCATCAAACCAGCTAGTAGATAAGGCCAGCACTTTCGCCATTCCCTGGTTGCTACTTTTGCCCCCTAACCCTCGGCCTCAATCCCTCAAGGATCCAGTCACCTCAGGATGGCTCAGTTTGTCTGAGATCCAGAGCCTGGGCCCTCTGGGTTTTCTTTTCCTCCAGTGTTTGATTGAACCCCTCCTGTAGCCCCTGGGTGAGTATGTGGCATGTGTAGCCACATAATTCGGGGCCGGGGGGCACGTTGGGCTGGAATGTCTGCCTGTTGCTTCGCATCTACAGCCTCTAGATCATTTTGGGTGGAGGTGAGGATCGAGCCCTCCCTTTCCCCAACACACACATAGTCACACACAAAGCACACACACATATTCACAAACACTACACATGCACACAAATGTGCATACACACTCATACACCCAGACACACTAACATCTACAGACTCCCTCCACCTGCTCCCCCTGCTTGAGGAGCTGGGCTAAGAGAGAAAACAGGAAACTTTCATCTGCTTTTAATCACAACATTCTGTATAACAATGATTCTGTAGGATTTTTTTGAGGTACGTCTGATTGAAATTGCTCTCAGTTTTACTGATAATGATAGTTTAATGCTATAAAAATAGATACACGGTTTTTATCATTTGCAGCCTCTGAAACAGGCTCATCTGCTCCATGTTGAAAGAGTCTGAGGCAGCAATATCCCTGAAGGTTTTCTTGTGTTATTAGTTTGCTTCTCAAACTCATCTGCTCAATCCCGCTATGGTACATGTCACCCAGCTCCACCCAGGTTATGAATGTCAGCGCTGAGTTCTGCGTTAATGAGGTTTGAATTTAGTTTGTCTGGCAACAGTTCTGACTGTAATGTGTTTTGTGCAATGAGTCACCAAGTTCAGCATCTCCCCACAATGGGGGGCTCTGTGTGGGGCTGGCTTGCTCCCCCGACCAGCCTCGATCGCTTCTGAGTGCTGTGAGCTTGGAATAATGGGGGCACTCTGCCTGTCTTTCAGGACTCTAGTGACGAGTGAGTGGGAGACTTTAGTAACACCTCTGACACAGGTTTCGTCATCCGCAGACATAACCCACCGGTGAATTAAATCTGATGGGCTGTGACCAGCGTTAAAAAAATAAATAGACAAAACAGAATAGATACTGATTTTTCTTCAGGCTGATGAAAATGCAAAAAGTTCCAAAATCAGATTATGGCGATGGTTGCACAACTCTAGGAATATACTAAAGGACTGCTGAGCTGTATACTTGAAATGGGTGAATTTTATGGTATGTAAATCATATCTCAATAAAGCTATTCGTAAAAAAAAATTGGAGCCCTAAAAAAATCCATCAAGCTGCATGTTTGAGATTTGTGCACTTTGCTATGGTATGTTAGACTTCCATTAAAAAGTAAATATAGAAGATGGGCTAGAGAATATCAGGGTCCCTCCCATATAGTGAGGGCAAGCATTGTTTTTGTGAGATACACGTGTGAATGTGTGTGTTTGTGCATGTGTATGTGCACTGGGCTACAATAAAATGTGCTTCTTACTGTGGGTTGTTGCATAAAACCTTTAAAGCCTAAATGTTTGGTCTAGATCTGCCCAGTCAGAATAGGCATTTAACAATGGTTACTTATACCCTTCCTTCTTTTCTTTTCTAGAAACCCAGATCGTGCCCATGTTCAGTTATTGACCTTCGAGTGTGGCCAGTTTCTGCCACAGAGAGCAGAAATTCTGCCTAGCTATAGAAGCCCCCCTTTCTTCCTCCCTTCCATGTGCACCCCCCCCACCACACTCAATTAAGTCAAGCTGTCTTTTCCAGTTAAATAAACATTACACCCTTGCAAGGAAGAACAAATAACGGGCCTATCCCCAAAGAAAATGTGCCTCTGGGCTTCTGGTTTTGAAGGTTTTGTAATGTTTCCTTTTCCGCGTTCTCTACTTGACTGCTTCTCTCTTTCATTTGACTTTAAAGACCACGGTTTAAATTAGCTGTCTTTGTGCCGTGACCCTGGGAAGGGGGTCGTCTGGACAGACATGTGGCTCCCCGGCCCCTGCCTCCTTCAGAAGCGAGAGCTCGTATCCAGAACCTGGTGAGACAGACGCACGGCTGCTGTGTGGGTGCGGGGAGCGCAGGGGTCTCAGCCACTGACACAACCACGGCCGGGACGTGTGTGGACTGTCGCTCAATCCAGGTAAATAGATTAAGTCATCAAGTGCCTGGTGACCTTATGAAAATGATCAAGTTGCAGATAGCCTGGGGTTGACTCTGTTTCATGGGGGATGAGAAAATCATGTTTCTGTTGCTTTTGGACAATTCTGTTTCCTTTGGTCGTTTGCTCCTGTGACACCTTTCATGACTCTTGAGGGGGCTGGCACAGATATGCTGGATGGAAGGGCCGGGTTGGGAGGGACAGGGGTGACAGCTGTCTGTTGGCACAAGGATGGCGCTGAAGTCTGGGAAATCAGGGAATCCTCAGAATTTACTCTGGTCTTGTAAGTTCTGGGTTCAAACTCCATTTCATGTTATAGAGCAAGACAACTACTAATCTGTGGCCACTTTACAACTGGTTTGGGATAGAGGGTTAGTCTCTGATTGTGATTAGCTATGATGGGAAGGCCATGTCAACTCTTTTAGGATCCTTGGATGCCCAGAGCAAGGGTGGATGTTTTTATTATTTTTCCTTCTGATTTTCTGGCTCCCCCCCCCAAGTAGATGATCTATGGTAGATGGCGGGTGGTGGATGCTGGTGGTTAGGTCCCAGACCTTGGAGTCTGTCTACCCACTGAGAATGCTGGTTCTGCCTCTTACTCGCAGTGTCTCTGTGCTTCACTTGCTATATCAGCAACGTTATAGCACTTGACTTGTGGGATTTCATATTTATTGTGGTAAAATATACATAAAATTTACCATGCTAATTATCTTCAAGAGTACTGTTAAATCCATTCGTATTGTTGGGCGACCACCACCACCATCCGTCTCCAGAACTCTTTTCATCTTGCAAAACTGACACCCTGTCCCCATTAAACAATGACTCCCTATTCCCCCTCCCCCCAGGCCCTGGAAACCACTGTTCTACTTCCTGTCTCTGTGGATTTGACTGCTCTGGGTACCTCATATGAGCAGAATCATACAATATTTGTGTTTTTGTGACTGACTTGTTTCACTTAGTATAGTGTCATCAAGGTTCATCCATGTTTGTAGCTTGTGTCAGAATTTCCTTCCTTTCAAGGCCGAACAATATGCTGTGTATGTACGTGCTTTGCTTGTCCATTCATCCATCAGTGGACACGTGGGTTGTTTCCACCTTTTGGTTACAGTGAATCATGCCGCTGTGAGCATGAGGGTCCAAGTATCTGTTTAAGTCCCTGCTTTCAGTTCATTTGGGCGTACACCCAGGAGTGGAATTTCTAGGTCCTATGGTAATTCTATTTTTAATTTTTTTGAGAAATCCTGATACTGTTTTCCACAGTGACCACACCATTTTACATTCCTACCAGCAGTGCATAAGCACTACGTCCTCACCAACACTTGTTCTGTTCTGTTAGCTTTTCCCTCTCCCACTCCCCCTGCTTGTGTTCCCTCTCTCGCTGTCTCTCCCAGTCAAATAAATAAAATCTTAAAAAAAAATGCTTTTTAAATGGGCGCCTGGGTGGCTCAGTTGGTTAAGCAACTGCCTTCGGCTCAGGTCATGATCCTGGAGTCCCAGGATCGAGTCCCACATCGGGCTCCCTGCTCAGCAGGGAGTCTGCTTCTCCCTCTGACCCTCTTCCCTCTCGTGCTATCTCTCATTCTCTCTCTCTCAAATAAATAAATAAAATCTTTAAAAAAAAATAATAATAACCCTCCAGGAGGCGCCTGGGTGGCTCAGTCGTTAAGCGTCTGCCTTCGGCTCAGGTCATGATCCCAGGGTCCTGGGATCGAGCCCCGCATCGGGCTCGGCATCCGGCTCCACATCGGGCTCCCTGCTCGGCGGGAAGTCTGCTTCTCCCTCTCCCACTCCCCCTGCTGGTGTTCCCTCTCTCGCTGTGTCTCTCTCTGTCAAATAAATAAAATCTTAATAAAATAAAATAATAACCCTCCAGGATTTTATTTTTGGGGGTTAAGTGACAGAACGTATGACAAGCACTTAGCATAGTGCTTGGCTCAGCAAATGAAAGCTGCCTTTGGTACCTCAGGTTTTAGCTCTTTCTGTAGAAGCAGAGTAAGTGATAACTTTCTCAGAAGCCACCTGAATGTCTTCTTGTCACCTCGCAGATCATTGGCCCTGGAAGGCCAAGGGTGTGTGTTTGGACAGGAATAACTGATTCAGCTCTAGTCTGGAAAGGCTAGCTATATGGCTTGGGGTCATGTCAAGCTTTGAGATTCTCAAGAGGAACAGCATGGCTTTAAGGGTACCCCAGGAGAGGCAGTCCTTTCTGTGTAACCTCTTAGAGTCTTTTCTTGCCTGGGTTCCTACCACCTGGCTGGTTTCACTACTTGGCCTAGTAGATACAAGCTCTGTGTAGACAGAGGAGCTATGAGAATATCTTGCTATGTCCCATGGACTCTTCTGAACAAAGACAGGGTGATTAACAAAGTTTTTCTTTGAATTCTTATGGAAATGTTGGAAAACAACTTTATTACCACTTGATCATTTAGTTAGAGAATATTTGAAATGGAATAACTAGCAAGATGAAAAATGGCCTTTATTTTCTAGAATGAGGCTGCGCATCGGAAAAAAGGACCAAATGAACATGATTTTAGGTAGGAAGACGGTTGACTTCAATAGCATTTATTCCATGACTGGAACATTCCAAAAGAGGGTAAGAGGCATGCTCTGTGTATACACTATTTTTCAGCCTCCTCAAGCAAAAGGCTGCAGATTTCCGTACCACTTTGACCGTATGGGTTTATACTCTCTGGTAAAGAGAAAGCCAGAGAAGTGATTTTTGGATTAGAAAACCCGAAGAATCCAGTAATGTTGCCACAAAACAAAACAAAACGAAAAGGAAAAGAATAGGAACTTTTTTTTGGTCTGCAGTTTTGCTCAAAAAATTCACGGCAAGTTTTTTTTCTTTTTCTTTTCCAAGGCAAGTTTTTAATAGTCATGTTTCCGTCAGCTCGATAGTTCCTTACCCCTCAGTTTAAAAACAAACCTATCTGTTGGGCTACTGCCTTCGGCTCGGGTCATGATCCTGGAGTCCCGGGATCGAGCCCCGCATCGGGCTCCCTGCTCGGCGGGGAGTCGGCTTCTTCCTCTGACCCTCTTCCCTCTCATGTGCTCTCTCTCTCTCATTCTCTCTCTCAAAGAAATAAATAAAATTTTTTTAAAAAGAAGGAAAATAAATTGAAGAGGCTCCTAGCTGCAGAGGGTGGGAGTGGATAGCCCCTTCAAGGCAGAAGGAACCTTTGTTAAAAAAACAAAACAAAACAAAACAAAACCTAAATGTAAATAGTTTTAATTTAAATTTTGATTCTCCTTAAAATAACTCATTGGTGTGTACTTGTTACGGATCATATCTATGTATCCAGGTACCTATCTATATCTATTGCATACACACAGTTTCATAGGATGGTAGCTTATAAAGTTTCGGTGGCTCCTTTTCAAGAAACACAAAACAAAACAAAACAAATAATCTTACTTTGCTGAATTTTCCAGAAACACAACTGTGTTAACCCTTCCCTGGTTCTGGCTGAAGCCAGAGTTTCGCCGGCTTCCTGGAAATCCGCCGGCAGGCCTTATGTGATCCCCTGTGAGATTTCCCCTCTTCAGAGGCTTCCTGAAGGGTGCTCCACCATCTGATACTGCGCCAGGTCGCGCTTGCCCTCCAGTGGGGAGGAAACGTCGGTCAGGGGACTAGCAGCTGGGACTGGCTCCTGGCTCCACGTCCGCGGACCCTCCCCATCTGCACCCGCCTGCTCGAAGTTCAGGGAAAGCATTTTCAAGAAGCGAATCCAAAGGCTTTGGTCTTGATGTAGGAAGATGAGAAAAACAGCGGCAACCGCCGGGGTGGGAGAGCCAAGAGGAAAGAGGGGGAGCGTCGCCGGCTGGGTCGCGGCTGCCGGCGCGGGAACGTCCGCGGTTTCAAGCGTCGCTGAAAACGGCCTCTCCTCCAAGTCGTGAGCGGGAGCCTGGGAGGCTGAATTGTTCATGAGCAGGACAAGGGCCGGCTCCCTTCTGGAAGTCCCACTGCAGCGGCAGTGCCGGGTTTAAGCGCGTGGAGCCGCGCGGTTGCAGCCGAGGTCTCCGGGCGCCGTGGTCCGCATCTTCCCCGAGTCCCGACCCTCGGCCGCCCGGGCGGGCTGAGAGCGCAGCCGTGACCGCTACAGCCAGGTGTCCTGGGCGCCAGCGTCTCGTCGTCCCGCGGTTGTGCTCTTCTGCGCGTCCTTCTGTCCCCAGAGGCGCGGGGCCCGTGCACGCGCTCAGGACAGACAGCAGACGGACCCAAAGGAGCAGAGAAGAGTCTGGGGAAAATTCCCCGGGGGGCCAGCGACGAGGTGTCTCAACACCACGTGTAGCGAGACTGGATCCTGGGTCAGGGAGAGTGGCTATAAAGGATGTCATCAGACAGTTGAAGAAGTTGGTACATGGACTGCAGAAAAGATAATTGTAGCGGTTTTAAATTTCCTGAATTTGAAAATTATACTGTTGTTATGTAAGACAGTATCTTTGTTCTTGGGATAAAAATGCTGAACTATGTAGGGGTAAAGGGAATATTGTCTCTGCAACTTACTTTCAAATTGTTCAGAAAATAATAATTATATATATATATATGTATACATACATACATACAGAGAGGGAGTGTGCCAATGGTAGCGAAATGTGAGTACTTGCTGGATAAAGGGTATAAGGTAGTTCTTTGTACTGTTCCTGAATTACTTCTCTAAAGTTGGAAATTATTTCACATCAAAAAGTCACAAAATAGGGGCGCCTGGGTGGCTCAGTTGTTAAGCGTCTGAGCGTCTGCCTTCCAGGTCATGATCCCAGGGTTCTGGGATCGAGCCCCATATCCGGCTCCCTGCTCGGCGGGAGGCCTGCTTCTCCCTCTCCCATTCCCCCCCTGCTTGTGTTCCCTCTCTCGCTGTATCTCTCTCTGTCAAATAAATAAATAAAATCTTTAAAAAAAGTCACAAAATAAAAAAGCAGAGGGTAGGGAGTTCTTAGAACCATGCGTTTTGGCGTGTTTCCCAGCTGTCTACCTTAGAATTCCCTGGGGTGTCTAAGGTATGGATTCAGGGGTTCCATCCAGAGACCTCTGCTCCAGCAGGTTTGGGGTAAGCCTGAGACTATACATTTTCCAGAAGCACCGCAAATGATTCTGATTCCGGCAGCCAGCAGTTGCCACTTTAAGATACACTTCGTCCTCCAGGAAGATGTGCTTACAACCTGATGGGTAGAAGGACAGGTGCACCTTGTCAGAGCCTCTCCCTGGCTAGTGGTACCTGCAACGTGCAGACAAAATTCTGACTAATCCTGTTGAGGCAGGAGCTGGGGCTGGTTTAGGATTAAGTCACCCGCCCTAAGTCAGTGGTGGTCCCATGTCTCCTGGACCCCTGCTCTTCCCTGGGTCTCTCTGCTAACACAGTGGACATAGTCTCAGAGTCATAATCCTCCCAGAAACCCAGTGGACACCAAGGGAGGGCTCTGGAAAAAAGTGGCGGAGGTGATGAGGTGATGAGGTGATGAGGTTGCTGATGCTACATCAGTATGACGGAACCCTTGGTGAATGATGTGTGTGGGCAAAGACAGCTGGGAATGAGGGCACGGGTATAAAGAACACAGATAAACGGCAAGACAAGTACAAGGTGGGAGCGTGAGACATGAAATGTTTGAAGTTATTACTTTCTTGCTCACCGAATATTTTATGGATGACACGTGTGTGCCAGGCAGTACGCGAGGTACCGCAGCGAACACGGGTGCGACAGCAGAAACAGCCCCATTTTCTGCCCTGAAGCTCGGGCTAGGGCTAGATCTCCTGAGGACCCAGCAGAGTGGAAAGGCTAGCCCTAACCTGTGATAAAGCCTTCACGAAGGGACCAAGTGAATGGGAAATAATACTGCTAAGAAAATTTAATGCCAGTTGATGGGGGATGAGAAAGGGGGTTCCCGAGTATCAGTGCCGAGTACCATTTTTCTGCAGGTCCCATCAGGTCTGGCAGATAAATATTAGACTTTATGTCCCAATAATAATAATTCTAAAATAACCCTCAAACCTTTTGTCTCAAAGTGGCCTTTGGAAGCCTCAGGGGTTGCAGAATGGGTGGACCCTTCCCCTCTTTCGTCCCATGGTGGTCCCTCTCTTTGGCTACGTGAGTGATGCCCACCCCTGGGTTCTCTAGTTCCATCAACTCCAAGCTGTCCCCTGCTGCTCCCTGTAGGTAAGGTCTCAGTGACCTCCCTCTTCTCTCCAGGGGGAGTCGTGCTTATTTGTTTCTTATTTACTTAACTTTTATTTAACATTTATTTACTGAGTAGGTAATGCATTCACAGAGTTGAAAAATAAGAGAGACGAAGAATGCATGAATAGCACCTTTGCCATTCCTGCCTCACTAACCCTCCCAGAGGCACACATTTCTTGTTCATCTTTCCAGAGATCGTCTCTCTATATCAAGGAATAGATTTTTCTTCATTTTTAAGAACAAATTCTAGTACATTTTAGATATTATTTTGTACTTTGTTTCTTTTTCCTATTTAAAAATATATCTAGGAGATCATGCCCCATCAATCCATAAGAAGGTTCCTCATTCTTTCTGTGACTGTGTAGAATTCCATTGTATATATGACCTGTGGTTTAGTTCATTGATTCCCTATTGATGGTCATTTAGGTTGTTTTCAAACTTCCCATTATAATACACATATGGGTATAATACAGGTTAAATTCCCAAAGGTAGGATTGTTGAGTCAAAGAACTTTGGTAGTTTTGATGCATGCGGCTAGATTTCCTTCCACTGAAGGACCAACTGACATGGCCACCAATCGTCTGTAAGTACGCATATTACCACACACTTGCTGCCGTAATCTATCATCATTTTTTTTTGATATTGCAATTTTTTAAAGATTTTATTTGTTTATTTGAGAGAGCGAGAACGAGAGCGAGAACTAGCAGGGAGGAGGGGCAGAGGGAGAGAGAGAGAGAAGCAGACTCCCAGCTGAGCAGGGAGCCTGATGCGGGGCTCTATCTCAGGACCTGGAGATCATGACCTGAGCGGAAGGCAGATACTTAACCAACTGAGCCACCCAGGCGCCCCTGACATTTGCAATTTTATAAGTGAAAATAAAAAGGTGTCCCACTGAAATTTTAATTTGCATTCTTCTTATAATAAGTGGATTTGAACATCTTTTCATGTTTAAAATCCATTTTCATTTCGGAGGCATTCCCCTGCCCCCCACCTCTGCCCATAGCTCTTACTCTTTTCTATTGGGTTATGTTTTTATTGAAAAGGAGCCGTTTCTAGATTAGCTCTTTGTTAGTTATATGAGTTCCAAAATGTATTGCCATGCAGACTCTGAAATATTTGTATGTAGTTCAATGGATCAATCTTTTCTTTAATGGCTTCTATTTTGTTTTGTAGTTAAAAAGGTATTCTTTATGCCAAGATGATTTAAACAATTATTCTGTGGAGTCTTCTAACTCTTCCATGATTTAATTTTTACATTAAAAAATTAAATCCATACTACATTTACCCTGGTGTAGGATGTGAAGTATGAATTCAACTTCATTTTTCCTACAAATGGTTATCCAATTGTTTCAACATCATATTTTCTGCACTGATCTGATGGGTTGTTTTCCATACACTAAATTTTCTCTTGTGCTTGAGTTTATTTATGGGCTTTAAGTTCTGTCTCATTTATCTACCTGTCTACTTTTCATCAGTACCACACAATTGCAGTTATTAATCATAATATGTCAGTATTTGCCTGGGCTGTCCCATTATTACTCTTCTGTTTTAGAAATGTCCTGACTGCTTTGCTTGCTCATTTCTATATATAATCTTTAGGGTCAGGTTATCTAGTTTATAATCTTATTGGTGTTTTATTTGGATTGTTTCTTTATAGGCTATTTATTTATATAGTAAGTTAGGGAGAAATGACACTGTATTATTTCCCAATCCAAGAGTATGATGAGCCTTTTTATTTGCTCAGGATATTTTTATTGTGTCCTACACACTTGTTCTTATTGACTTTATTTCTAAGTAGTTTTTTCTTTTTTCTATTGTAAATTACTCTTTTCTTTAATACATATTCGAACTGGTTGTGGTTAGTGTATGTTGAAGGATATTGAGTTAATCATTTTATATTGTTACTGCATTTTCTTATAGTTTTTAAGAAACACTGAGTGGCAGTTTTAATCATTAGAAATTAGCTTTCCCCCTCTTCCTTTTAATATTTTTTAAAAAGATTTTATTTATTTATTTGACAGAGAGAGACACAGTGAGAGAGGGAACACAAGCACGGGGAGTGGGAGAGGGAGAAGCAGGCCCTTCACTGAGCAGGGAGCCCGATGCGGGGCTCCCATCCCAGGACCCCGGGATCATGACCTGAGCTGAAGGCAGACGCTTAACGACGGAGCCACCCAGGCGCCCCTAATATTTTTTCATGGGATAAATTCTTTCTCTGTCACTGGTCAGTTCAAGTTTTCTTGTGCAAGTGACTGATGTTGAGTATTCTTTACTTTGACAGAACTCACTAATTTGTTGTGGGTGTCCTTTAAGTGCTACCAGTTTCTTAGGAATTTTATGTTATTTATGTTAATGTCATTTTTTTCAGTCAAATCAGCAAGAAAATTAGTTTTCCCGTTGAATTCTAAGATTCACTTCTCTTCACTGATTGATTTATCAAATAATACAAGAGCCTATTATGATCCATTACTTCGAGTAGAAATCTATTTTCTGCTATTTAATGAATTATTACTTTTGGTATGGTCTGAAATTTCTTTTGGTTACAATTTGCTTCTTGATATCAGAACAGTTGTATTGGTTTCTTTGCTTCTATTTGTCACTTTTGTTTCATATTTTAATAGAATTTATATATGAATTTTCTCTCAGTTTTTTATTTTTTTATTTTTATTTATTTTATTTATTTTTTTAAAGATTTATTTATTTATTTGAGAGAGAGAGAATGAGAGAGAGAGAGTACATGAGAGGGGGGAGGGTCAGAGGGAGAAGCAGGCTCCCTTACTGAGCAGGGAGCCCGATGTGGGACTCGATCCTGGGACTCCGGGATCATGACCTGAGCCGAAGGCAGTCGCTTAACCAACTGAGCCACCCAGGCGCCCTCTCTCAGTTTTTTAATAAATAAATTTAAAGGTGAGAAAAGAAAGTCCCTTTCACATATATCCAGAAAAGGATCTGTACTTATGTTTCAAAACATCTTTCAGTGGCAGTTATAATTGCATATTTAAGCTTTAGTAAGCTTTTAAGAAACTTTTGCATTTTGTTTGTTTTCTGGGTTCTCTTCCCTGTATTTGAAAATACATTTTAGACTCCTTAAAACGTTGTTTACTCGTGTTGTGAGGCTTGAATCATGCATTTTGGGGACCTTGATGAGAGTTGCGGGCTCATTCAGTTAAGGTTTAGTGGTCTGCAGTCCCTTCTGTGTATAATCAGTTGCCATTAGCGTCCTGGTGTGGGCTGGCTCCCAGGAATACCTTACCGCCAATCCTATGGCTGGTCGTGAGGACATAGGAGCCAGTTCTGTAGCCACCTGCTCCCAGACAGAGTAGAAAGAGATGGTGGTCCTAGTGGATCTCAGTTAAGAGATCTCATCTTTGCAAATATTCAGGAACACACAACCACATGAAGGCTAGAGCTCTTCACAGGGGTCAGGAGGATGGCACAGGTGAGGCTGTGGCTGAGACATGGCCTCTTCCGCCTTGTGCAATTCACCTCGGCTGATGCACCTGCACAGGCCCTATGGCCTCTCTAGTTTTTCTTAGAGAATCATAGGTCCTTGAGTGACTTTCGATTGCTAACCTCCATCTCAGCTAGGTAAGAAGAATGCCCAGGCCTGTGTAATAATGATGTCTTCTACATTGATTCAGAGTTATAGTACTTTCTCCTTCCCCTGCTGGGCGTTGTGCAATTGGAACTGGGATGGGTTATAAACTCACTTGTTCTTAGTACAGATTTTATTTTGATAGTATTTTTGTTGATTTTCTTATTCTTTTCCATGTAAACAATCATACTGTCTGAAAAAGATAGTAATTTTGTAATTCCTATGTTGCTTTTTTAAGCTTTAATTTCTTCCTCTTGTCTAATTGTCTTGGCTAGTGTGCAGAAGAGTTAACATGGCAGGCCTGAATGGCTTTTCTCGGAAAGGTTTGCTTGCAAGGTCAGTCCTTGGCTCTCTGTAACTGGGATTTTAGGAGTGTCCCACCATTCCCAGAACTGACAAGCGGCTCGTTGTACCTAAGCTGTTTGTACAAACAACATGGTCTATGCTAAACACCTACTTTCCTTCTGGGTGACAACATGGTCTGTGCTAAACACCTACTTTCCTTCTGGGTGTCTGGAATATGGGTACTTGCCGGCTAGTGGCTGCTTATATGATCAGCCCCCGATAGAAACCCCGAGCAATGAGTGTCTCATGAGCTTCCGTGGTTGGCAGCATTTCACACGGGGGAGTTAATCCTCTGTGTCTCCCCTGGGAATGGACCCATAGAAGCTTGCGCCTGGTTTGCTCTGGACTTCGCCCCAGGAGCTTTTTCCCCTTTGATGCTTGTGCTTGTGTCCTTCTGCTGTAATAAATCACAGCCATGAGGACAACTGTGCAGAGTCTGGTGAGCCGTCCTAGTGAATCACTGAACCCGAGGACCCTGGCAGAGCTAGAAATTGTATTTGTGGTGGAGCCACATATCAATGCTGAGAAATGCCTTCCTCTGTGCCATATTAAGATAAATTATTAGCCCCCAAACTGGTACATTTGGAAGGTCTCACTTTCTTGTTGTGTAGCTGAAGTACTGTCTCATGCAAAGTTTATCTGCCAGAGCTCCTGACTGGGGAGGTCTGGGGAGCAGGGACCTGGGCACCTGCATACTAACCAGCACCTCTGGTTAGTATCAGGATCTGGACATGATGATCCTTACGCAGCCCATGTGTCTGCCTTTCTCTTCTTGGAGGTTGTCCCAAGGGGTTTCTCTTCTGTTCTTCTCAACTTCCCTTCTGTACCCCGTACCTGGCCCAGCCCTTGTCCACCCACTCACAATTGTTCTTCTCCGGATTCCTGCTTTCCTTATTTTCCAGCTCATCAAACTTTCCTGTCATGGCAGGTGTCTGCTGGATCCAGTTCAAACCTGAAAATGTTAAGAGGTAGTCAAAATTCCCTGATAGAACCCAGAGGCACCCATCATCAGCTCCAACTCAGGCTACTCACTTTCTCTTTCCTCTAAGATGGGCCAGACCTGAGACTGCCCAAATGCATAGTGATGGTGAATGCTGTTTAGACCCTGCCCTGGTGCCCCATCTACACCCAGATAAGAAGCTTCAGTATTAATCAGGGATCATGATAATCCATGGAAAGTTCTTTTCAAGATTAAAACCATAATTAATCTGAGAGTATTGGAATATGATGGGGAAGATTTTTTTTTAAAAAAGATTTTATTTATTCATTTGAGATAGAGAGAGCACACGTAGTGGGAGAGGCAGGGGGAGAGGGAGAGGGAGAGGGAGAAGCAGGCTTCCCGCGGGGAAGCAGGGAGCCTGACGTGGGGCTCGATCCTAGGACCCCGGGATCATGACCTGAGCTGAAGGCAGATGCTTAACGACTGAGCCACCCAGGTGCCCCGGGGAAGATGCTTTGATATCAAGGGTGAACAGTGGGAAAGTGGTAGAGCCATCTGATGTGAAGTAATGAGACCCCGACAAGAGTAAGGGCTAATTGGGACCTTGGTGGAGGAGGACACAGTTGATCATGATGAGACCAGAGTCAAAACCTTTTCAACTATGGGGTCAGTGTCTCATTTTCAAAACCAATAGATTCCTTCAGGCTCCTTTCCCCACCCCCAGTCCACTGCACACCACACCCAGAATAAGCCACTTAGATCGTACCGCTCTTTTCAATATCAGGAGTGGGTTCCACTTGCCTGGCTTGTTTTCAAATCCCTCCAAAATTGGGCCCCACTAACCTGTCTATAATTCTTCAATACTGTATTTAAACATCCTAGTGTGGGGCTGTATACATAGCGCATATACACCCCTCTCCACGCCAGTTTTCTCACTGCCTCCAATAGACAGAGTTTCCGCTCATCTTGTTGCCGCCTCCTTAATGCCTCCACTTCCTCTTTCCTGTATTTATCACTCCAGAAAACCAGCAGAGGTTTGGGCTGTTCTGGAACAGACATAGGTTTTAGCGTTCCTTTTAATGTCAAGTTCCAAGTGCTTTTGGCAGCCCTGGGGCTGTCCTCAAAATGCCCAAAGAGCAAATGCGAGGGAGGTGTAGCTAATCTGGAGGACAGTCAGGCGAGCTCTTACAGGACTGACCTGAGGCTGTGTTAATCCACCAAAGCCTGTCCTTTGCAGCAATTCCCAGCTAACCAGGAGAGGTACTGTTACAGTTAGCAATCAACAGAGTGAATTTAAATTGAATCTGTTTTTCACATTGGAACTGTAAGACGTTATCAGAGATCGGGCTTAATCAGGGCATTGCATTCGAGTACAGAGCTGTAGCAGCATATTTTCAAAAATTAACCATTTTATTTATATAAATAATTTGTACTTACTGTAAAAATTAATAGTGAAAAGTTATTAAATAAAAGGCTCTTCTGAAATTGCCCACTTACAACACTGTTGGGAATCCTTTCCAATAATTTATACATAATATAATTAGAATATATATAATATGCATATGTGTGCTTTTCTTTCACAACTGAGCATTAATCCGTATATATTATTGTTTTGTTTCCACTTATCCATATAAGTCAGACATTTTTCCTGTTGGCATATACAGATAACTCACGTTGTTTTCAACAGATGCAGGGTATTTTGCTATATGGATGTTCCAGTATTTACTTTAGCAGTCTCTTCCTCTCAGACTTTTGTTTTTTCCCAGGTCTTTTGCTATTAAAGACAATACTGAAATATTTTTTTTAAAGATTTTATTTATTTGACAGAGAGAGACACAGCGAGAGAGGGAACACGAGTGGGGGCAGTGGGAGAGGGAGAAGCAGGCTTCCCGCGGAGCAGGGAGCCCGATGCAGGGCTTGATCCCAGGACCCCGAGATCATGACCTGAGCCAAAGGCAGTTGCTTAACGACTGAGCCACCCAGGCGCCCCAATACTGAAACATTTTTATGCAAAGATACCATTGTACACTTTTGAAATTTTAACTGTCAGAGAAATTCCTGGAATTCCAGTATAATTGCTGGGTCAAAAATATACATATTTATAATTTGGATAGATGTTACCAAGTTGCTCTCCAAAAACGTTGTGCTAATTTGTACTCCCACCTACAGCAGTTGAGAGAAGAGCTACATCCTTGGCTACAAAACTGGAGAAAAGATAGCTTCCTACCTATCTATAGTCTCCGATGGCAGCGTGGACTAGTGAAAGAGCACAAAGACGGTACTCAAGAAAATCTTGGAGAGCCAGTTTGGTGTAGTACTGAAATCAGAGAGTTTTGGAATCATACAGACTTCAATTTTAATCTTGATTCTGCCATCCACTAACAGAGTGAATCTGGTGCAATTTACTTAATCTCCTTTAGTGGGGATAATATTGCTCCCCTGCAGTACTGTTTTGAAGGTTTAATAAGATAACATATAGTATAGATTAAGTAGTATCTGCTCCTGGACTTTTGTTTGTTGGGAGTTCTTTGCTTACTCGTTCAATTTATTTGCTGGTGGTCAGTCTGTTCAAATTTTCTATTTCTTTGTGCTTTGATTTTGGTAGCTTATATGTTTCTAGGAATTTATCCATTTCTTCTAGGTGGTCCAATTTGTTGGCATATACTTTTCCATAATATTCTCTTACGATTGTTTGTATTTCTGTGGTGTTGGTTTTTCTTTCTCCTCTTTCATTTGTGATTTTGTTTATTTGGGTCCTCTCTCTCTCCCTTTTTTTAAATGAGCCTGGCTAGAGGTTTATCAATTTTGTTGATCTTTTCAGAGAACTAGCTCCTGGTTTCATTGACCTGTTCTATTGTTTTTTAAGTTTCTATGTCACTTATTTCTTCTGCTCAACTCTTTATTATTGCCTTCCTTCTACTAGTTTTGGGTTTGCTTTTCTTTTTTTTCCCCCCTAGCTCATTTAGGTGTAAGATTAGGTTGTTTATTTGAGGTTTTTTTTTTTTTTTTTTTTGGCTTCTTGATGTAGGTCTGTATTGCTATAAACTTCTTTCTTAGAACTGCTTTTGCTGTATCCCAAAGATTTTGGACCATTGTGTTTTCATTCATCTCCATGTAATTTTTGATTTCTTCTGTGGTTTCTTGGTTGACCCATTCATTGTTTAGTAGCATATTATTTAACCTCCATGTATTTGTGGTCTTTTCAGTTTTTTTCTTGTAGGTGATTTCTACTTTTATAGTGTTGTGGTCAGAAAAGATGCATGGTATGACTTCAATCTTTTTGAATTTGTTGAGACTTGTTTTGTGGTCTAATATGTGATCAATTCTGGAGAATGTTCCATGTGTACTTGGAAAGAATGTATATTCTGCTGTTTTAGGATGGACTGTTTTGAATATATCTGTTAAATCCATCTGGTCCAATGTGTCATTCAAAACCATTGTCCCTTGATTGATTTTTGGTTTAGAACAGTCCATGGATGGAAGTGGGGTGCTAAAGTTCCCTACTATTATTGTATTACTATTGTATTACTCAGCTTTATGTTTGTTATTAACTGTTTTATGTATTTGGGTACTCTCATATTGGGTGCATAAACATTTACAATTGTTAGATCTTCTTGTTGGGTTGTCCCCTTTATTATTATATAGTGCTCTTCTTTGTTTTAAAGCCTATTTGGCCTGATATAAGGCTTTGTTTTATGTTTTAAAGTCTATTTGGGGGGTGCCTGGGGGGCTTAGTTGTTAAGTGCCTGCCTTCGGCTCAGGTCATGATCCCAGGTTCCTGGGATCGAGCCCTGCATTGGGCTCCCTGCTCCACGGAAAGCCTCCTTCTCCCTCTCCCACTCCCCCTGCTTGTGCTCCCTCTCTCACTGTCTCTCTCTCTCTCTGTCAAATAAATAAATAAAATCTTAAAAAAAATAAAGTCTATTTGGTCTTATATAAGCATTGTTACCCTGGCTTTCTTTTGACATCCATTTGCATGTTTCTCCATCTTCTTACTTTCAATCTACAGGAGTCTGAAATGAGTATCTTGTGGGCAGCATACAGATTGGTCTTGTTTCTTTAATCCATTCTGTCACCCTATGTCTTTTGATTGGAGTGTTCAGTCCATTTACATTCAAAGTAATTATTTGTATATATGTATTTTTTGCCATTTTTAAGCCTTGTTTTATGGTTGTTTTTGTAGTTTTTCTCTGATCCTTTGTTCTCTTGTTTTCTTTCATGGTGTGCTAGCTTTCTTTAGTGATATACATAGATTCCTTTCTCTTTATTCTTTGCATATCTATGATTGATTTTTGATTTGTGGTTGCCATTAGGTTTGTATATAATATCTTCTGCATATAGCAGTCCATATTAAGTTGATGGTGCCTTAAGTTTGAGCCCATTCTTTACCCTTCTACCCCCATCTTTGACATATATGGTGTCATATTTTATATCTTTTTATTTTATGAATCCCTTGACTGATTTTTCAGAAATATTTATTTTTATTGCTTTTGTGTGTTTTACTTTTCATACTCTCCCTTATTGGTCTTTCCTTTCTAGTCAAGGAGTCCCCATTTTAATATTTCTTGTAGGGCTGGTTTAGTGGTCATGAACACATTTAGCTGAGAAAATCTTTATTTCTCCTTCTATTCTGAATGATAGCCTCACTGGATAGAGTATTTTTAGCTGCAGATTTTCCCGTTTCAGCACCTTGAATATATCATGCTACTCTCTTCTGGCTGGCAAAGTTTCTGCTGGAAATCTGCTGATGGCCTTATGGGGTTTCCCTTCTATGTAATAGTCTTTTCTCTTGCTGCCTTAAAAATTTGTCCTTTATCACTACTTTTTGCCATCTTAATTACTATGTGTCTTGGTGTATACTTCCTTGGGTTGATTTTGTTGGGGAATCTCTCTGCCTCCTTGATCTGGATATCTGTTTCCTTCCTCAGATTAGGGAAGTTTTCAGCTATTATTTCTTCAAGTATTTTCTGCCCCCTTTTGTCTCCTTCCTCTGGGATTTCTATAATGCAAATGTTATTATGCTTGATGGAGCATAACTTCAGTGGAAGTCCCTAAGACTATTCTCAGTTTGCATGATTTTTTCCCCTCTCGTAGCTCAGCTTGGTTACTTTCCATTATTCTGTCTTTCAGGTCATTAATTCATTCCTCTTCCTCTTCTAGTCTGCTATTTATTCCATCAAGTGTATTTTCAATTTCATTTATTGTGTCTTTCATCTCTGAGAATTTATTGTGTTTTTCATCATCTTTTGTATCTTTTGTTAAGGGTTTCACTGATATCCTCCAGTCTTTCTCAAGTTCAGTAAGTATCTTTATAATTATTTCTTTAAATTCTCTATCAGGCATATTACCTATATCCCTTTCACTTAGATCTCTTGCTGTGATTTGGTCCTGCTCTTTCATTTGGGACACATTCCTCTGTCTCCTCATTTTGCCTAACTCTCTGCATCTGTTTCTGTGTGTTAAGAAAGTCAGCCATGTCTCTTGGTCTTGAAGGTCATGGCCTTATGAAGAAGAGGTCCTGTAGTGTCCTACAGTGTGGTGTCCCCTGTTCCCTAGGGCCTGGCACTTCAGGGAGTGTCTCCTATGTGTGTTGTGTGTGCCCTCCTGCTGGGCCCTGGCCTCTCTTTCCTGTAGTACAGTTGTCTGCCAATGCTCTTTTTGCCTGTTGTGGGGAACGTTTGGTCCCCGGCTGGGTGGGGCACTTTTTAACAAGGTGTGTGCCGGTCTGCTTGTGAAATGAGACTGCTGCCACTACTGCCAAAACTGAGGCCCCACAGAAGACATGGGTCAGGAGACACAAGGCTGGTCTTCTGGGAGAGGGGCCCTGCAGCACAGGGACTGAGATAAGCATGCCTGGAAAGGGTGGATCCATGGAAGCACAGGGAGCAGGGCTTGGTATAAGCAAGTTATTTAGTGAGTGCTGGCATGGTGCTGGTTCCTGCTGGTGGCTGTGTGTTTATGCTGAGGGGTGGGGAAGGAAAATGGTGCATGCCAGCTCCTTTGTTCCTGAAGGGGTCTCCCCATGATCTCTGCCTCTCCAGGTCATGCTCTGAGATGAGTAAATAATGCTCCTTCCCACCTATCTCTGGCATTTTTCAAACTGCTACTTCCAGGCTGTATTTCCACTGGCTGTCCGTAGTCTCTTTAAGGGTGGGGACTCAGCTTCCTAACACCCTCTGAGTTCTCCCAGAGCCAAGCACGCTGAATTTTAAAATTCCAGGCTTTAAGTCCAGCTGGTCATAAGAACTCACAAAATTCAGCCCCTCCTGCTTCCAAAGCCAAATGTTCTGGGGATTTGTCTAACCCGTATGGGCTCCCCAGTGTGATACTTTGTTTCTTGCCCTTCTTGGCCACCCCAGCTCTCTCCTGCTGCAGATGGCCATGGTCTGTTTCACTCCCAAACTGCATCTTTGCCCTTCCTACCTTCTTTGATGTGGTCTCTTCTCTACCTTTAGCTGTGGAGTTTGTTCTGTCAGTCTTCAGGTCATTTTTCGGGTTGTTTATGCTGACGTGACTGTTAATCTTGTTATCTAGTATCTGTGCGATGAGGCAAGCTTAGTGTCCTCCTACTCGGCCATCCTTCCAGCCTCCTCCCCCAATAGTTCTCTTTTGAGGCTTAAGGAACTAGTGCATGTAAAGTGCTTAGATGAGATATGGAATTTTGCAAGTGCTAAGTAAATGTTTGTTAGAGAGATAAATTATTTAGGGCCCCCTCTGCCTAGATGACCCTTAGACTTGTTAAGTGGATTCACCATAAAACATTTCAAGCAGGGTGCTCAGTTCAGGTGAGAGAGTTGGGATTTGGGGACAAGGGAGATAGATCCAATAAACTATAAGTAGCATAGTTGCTTTTCCTGACCAACAGGTTTCTTGCCAGACCTAAGTATCACAAGGCCCAGAAATGACACAGGCTCATTATAAAAACTCTCTATTGTTTCCAACGTAATTACAGCTGAGAATGGAAGCCAGGGCTCCTTTCTTCACTTCATTTATTGTGGTTATACCGGCATGCTCTGTTTTACCTTCAAGCCATAAGGTCAGACTCCAAGCACACTTGAGCCACCCCTTCCTTGGCAAAGATAACCCCAAGGCTGCTTGGAAGGTAACGTCTATACTAATCTTGCCCCAGTAGGAGCTCTGGGGACACAAGGAGGAGGAATTGAGGGAACAGGAACTGAGTCTTGGAATGGAGAGCCCCCAACACTGCTCTTAAATTCTTACAAGGTGGCAGAGGTATACAGAGTGATGTCTCAGCTCTGAAGAGCTTGTTGCTCTCTATGACATCAGAGGACTAGAGATCCTCTTCAGAGATCCCCTGTGATGGACCTCAGCCATGAGTACTGCCTGCAGTCTCTGCCTATTCTTATGGGTGTTTGGCAAACTCAGCTTTTTTAAGTAAATCTATCTTGGATGGAAGGAGAGGTGCCTTGGCCTGAACTAGGACTCCTGGACTTATTTCTGGATTCACCCACTGTCTTTCTTTCTGATCTTGGAGTAGTCATTCAACCCCCATCCTGGTCTTTTCTTGCCTATCTCTAAAATAGCCATTCAAGAAGCCACTAAGTCCCTAAGCCACAGTGAGGGATTGATGAGGTCCAGGAGTGGCTCATACTTACTCTGCTGAGAAAGGGAGAATATCACTCCCGGTCTCCCTCCCTCTTCTCCTCCCTCTCTTAATAGGAAGGAGCTGAGTTCATCTTTGGAATACAGTCAAGAGATTTGGAAAGTGATAGGCAAATCTTACTTACTTAAGAAGTCTTTAGAAAGGACCCACTCCTGAAGTGGTGGGATCTTTAGATATTCTTTGGGCTCTGCCCTTAATCTGCATTGTCACTGGGCAGTCATAAGACAGACGGGTATGTGCCACCTCTGTTGCTGGGGAGTTGAGAGGGCTAATAAATTACAGTTCTTGTATGCAGAATTGTATAAGATACAGCAAACATATCTTTACAAGAGTGCCATTTACAATCTGATACCTTGAAGGCGGCGGTGATTGTCTATGGTTTAGTAGGAGTCTGACCAGGAATAAATTGTTGCAGCCTTTCCATAGGGGAAAAAAAAAATCATGCCCTAGACCCTTTGATACCACAAGTACCTGCTGGTCTGACCTGACCATCAGCAATAAAGCTCTTTTAAAAACAGAGCCTAATTAACCAGGCAGAAGACAAGACAAGAGCAGTGTTCTGTAATAATCTTGTAATAGATGGGAAGGGAAAGACAGTTCTTTTATGGTACATAGTGCACAACCCTCTACCCTGGGAAAAGCCGTAACACGAAGTGATATCATACTGCATACTGTTTCTCTCTGTAGCAGAGACTAATGTCCATTTCAAGAGGAACTTCCACCCTGGCCTGGAAAGAGGAGTAGGATTGCAACCAAATGTCAGAGGAGACATGCTGCTCACTAAGACCTGCAGTAAGTATAGGGCTGGCCCACTTGGGAGTCCACCTGTTGAGGGCCTGCAGAATGCCCTACAATGTATGCTTAGCAACCTGCATGTTCTCAGTGGGTGACATCTGAAATTCAGATAATGAGCCAGCTGAGGGTCAGTGTATGTCCTATGCAGCATTTAGCACATGATTTATGTTTAGCAGAGGGAAGTTTTGTTGTTTGAGACTCTATGACCTCTCACCAGAATCCACAAGGATCATTCCTGACCATTGTTCAGGGGAGAGCTGCTCAGGGTCTAGAGAGGGTGGGGGGCAGATGTCCCCAGAAGAAATACGTCCTGTTGCTGGGGTCTGACCTGTGCGAGTCCTCTCATCCTGTCTCTAAGTGCGGTGAGCTGTCTCTCTGATCTTCATCAAGGTTGAGGGGAAGATGGCGGGCACTCAGCTCTGCCACAAAGTGCCGAGGAAGGCTTTTCTAAGGTTATCCACATCGCTTTGAGTTATGGAATTCAAAAACAGGTTTAAGACTCAGTTAAGAGTCTGGCCACATTGAGCACCGCAGGAGACAGCCAGGAGAGGCTTGTGGTGGATGAATTTGAAGACTTCAAGGGGGGTTCAGCCAAAAAAATGGCAAGGGGGAGGTTTGGAAGGAAGACGAAGAGGACAGGCATCTAAAGACCATCTAAGGTCCCCTCTCCTGCTTCTGAAGCAGAGGGGAGGGGACACATCAGCTCCCAGTTGACTCACCTAGCTGGCTCTCCTTTTGGTGTCTGGCCATCACCTACCCAACGACAGTGCTGAAGCATGGATTGGGGAGCCAATTTGCAATTTGTGGGTTGCCCATCATCACTGCAAAGTGAGAGGGACTGAGTGGCTTAGTATCCCCGGGACTGACCGGAATTGGATATGGGACTCTAGCTCTGCATGGAGGCTGACTGACACAATGTCAAGCGGCAAATGATAGCCCTGCCTCTGAATTTGTGACTACATAGGAGAAAAACACTTAGCTTTGGAGCCAGACAGGTTAGACTGAAATCTAGGTTCTATCACTTAGCATTCGCGCAGCCTTGAGAAAGCCCTCTCCAAATATCAGAGTCCCCATTTGTGAAAGAAAAAAAATTCATTGCTCAAGGTGGTGACCACTGCAGAACTTGCATGCTCAGAGTGGCAGGGAGTAAGCTGTGGCTTCTATGCTGGAGGAGAGCTCCCGATCCTGTGTCTTTGTGTCTCTTCTGAGCAAGAAATTAAGCCTCCCAAGTAGTAAGCCTGTGAGAGACACAGTGTTAAAGGCAGAAGGCACTAAAATATGCATATGCCAAATGTTGAGAAAGCTCGGGTGTAAGCAGCGTTGTAAATTGGAAACAGCCTTGCAGTGTAGCATGACTAATTTTATCACTCAGGGTAGTTATCAAAGCGCCTCCGTATCATCCAGATGACTGTATTAAAGAGAACATCTTGGAAATTTCAGATGAGCTTCTGATGCCAAACGTGACATGCCATGGCTTCATCCTTAATGGTTTGTATCCCCCAAGGTGCGGTACTGTAGTATTTGCAAGCTCACTGTTGGTGGCATGGGGAGAGGCCAGAGCTGAACTCTACCTAATTCCTACTTCATCCTGGGCAAAAAGCTGGTAGGGTTTTCTGTTCCTGAGGCGATTCTGTGATCATGGCATTTTTTTGTTCCCTTACATGAGCTGGTACAGGACTGACAGGGCAGCTATCTCGGTGGCTGGGTAGGGGGTGTGTGTGGGAGGGGCAGAAGGATAAGAATGGAGGAAGGCTAAGAACTCCAGTTTTTGATCTCAAGTCCCTTTCCCCACCCTCTGGACATGTGCCTCCAGCCACTGGTCTCTGTCTCTCCCCAGAGGCCTTGACTGGAGCTTGTCTGGCTCACACACTACTTCTCTTGAGACTGTTGCCTCCATTTGTCCTCATATTGTAGGGAAGATATACATCCAACCCCCATCTGCCTGATGTTTTTGAATGTCTAGATCTGAAACCACACTAAACTGAAGACGGGTAATTTTTGGTCCTAAGAGACCAGGAACATTTCTCCCTTTACTTCTTTCCCACTTTTCTCAAAGCATAGGCATCCCCTTTATGTGCCAGGGAGATGTCTCAAGTGCCCAAGGCCATCTGGCTCAGTGAAGTTCCTGTTGGCACATTCCTGGGTGGGAACCAGTTTGTTCCACACACAACCTTTGTGGAAAATGTGACTGTCATGCTGGCGGGGCTCCTCTGTTTGAGGGACACTGGAATTTTACGTGGACAATGCTGAGCCTATGTTCTTGGAAAAGCAGTCTTCACTCTGTGTGAGGCTACCTCAGGCACCTGACCCTGGTCAGCACCAGGAAGTTGCCTCGTCCCTGCCTTCCGTGGATGCTCCCCGATTCCCTGTCACTGACTAGGTGAACTCCCAGCCCTCCTGAAGCACATTGCCTGGGACAGACATCATTGGAAGCCAGTCTACTGTTTTCTGGGCAGCAGTTTGTGCCAGGGACTCCTGGGCATGCCCTTCTCTGATCCTGACAACCACTTTACCAGGGAGACATTGGGAGGCTCACTTTACAGTGTGGAAGCTGAAGCTCACACTGGCATAGGGACTCACTCAAGGTCACACAGCCTCTGGGATTGGAGACCAGCTCAGGCGGCCCAGTCTCCTATGACAGTGCACAGCACACAGGCCCCTGGCTAGCACAGGCCTGGGTGAGGCAGCAGGCGGCCGAGTTAATGCACAGTGAGAAATGGGACATGTGTAGGTGGGAGTGGCTGGATTGACAGCCCAGAAAACACTGCCGCACTCAGACTTATGGCTCCTTTCTGTTGTTAAAATCTGTATCCCGGGGCCAACAGTCCTCACGCCTAGAATCAGTGCAATCGGGAAGTTTTTCTGCTCCCAGCTTTCTGTTTCCATGGATAAAGTGGAAGTGATAAAAATAATAGCAGGACTCTGAAAAATATGGAGCACTAATGTCCAGAAAATATTTACAGCTTTGGAAAGTCTATTAACCAAAGGGCTTTTTATGTCAATGAAATTAAAGCGCAAAAGCCCAAGAAACTCACAATTTCAGAAGTGAATGGTAGGAGAGAAAACCAGCAACAGAGTTCAACCAGAGCTTCAATGATCCTCTCACTATGGGAGAAAAGCCTGGATGCCACAGATTTCATCCCTGTAAACTTTGGTGAGTGAGTGACAAGTCCTTCAGCCAGTAAGATTCCCTATTAGAAGCATTACTTCATGGAGGCAAAAGCTCATTGGTTGTCTGGCCTCTGAGATCCAACCCCAGGCTGCTGGCATGTGTAAAAGTGCTTTTTGTTGGAACGATGCTTTATCCAGCTTCTGGCATCCATCCCAGTTTTAGAAGGCACATGTGTGGTTTCCCCTGTACCCAGATGAGGGATGCTGCATGTATTTGCGGTATTAGGGCCGCTGAGAAGGCCTGCTGATGAACACTAAAGCTCATGGGATCTGTAGCTGGGCTTCCCTGAGAATCCTGTTCCCCCCATCGTGGTATTTCTAGTGTCATCACAGGACAGATAGGTTCTATTGGATCAGGAACTGGGAAAGACAATTTTAACAGTTGGCTCATTGGCTTAGTGACTGGAGGTTTAGGTATATATTAACCCCCCAAAGCAGATGGGGTCCAGACTACTGCAGTTTGAAGGTTCCTCCCCAGGGGATGTTGTAGTGGTACCTCTCCTTGATCTAACAGAGATGGGAAGAGCCCTGTAGATTCTCCACATAGGAGGATCAGGTAGGGGCATGTGTTCTCGTGGGAAATTCCAATTCCTGCTCCAGGAAAGCATTTCCAGCTGGGAATGGAATCATCTGTGTCTGGGAAGAGTCTTGTTAGAACGGGGAAGAAGGGTGATGTTTGCCTGTCTTGTCTGTTATTTTCAATATTTGAAGTCAGATAGCAATAAAACTTGCAGAGAGAGAGAATCCCAAGGCCACAGATGGGCTTTCTTCTCCCTTTGCATTGTGATATGAAGGAGAGACCACTGGATTTGAAGTCAGAAGAGCTGGATACAAATACTGGCTCCAAAGTTATCAGATGTATGACTGTGGGCAAGTCTCCAGGCCTCCTAGGGCCTTGACTTTCTCAAATATAGCAAACTGTTGATAAAAACACAGTTCTTACATGGCTGATCTGAGAACAAAATTAAATAATTTGAATCTATGCCCTTAACCACTAAAGGAGGGATGTGGTGTCAGGCCAAGACAAAAGCCCTCCTGGGAGATATGGTTTTATATTCTTCTGGTTTTAAATACCAGAACTAATATCACGGGGTGGTTGTCAGAAAATTGTAAATGTGGACTGCTATAACTAAAAGTTTGCCTGCATATAATTGTGAAGTAGTTTGGCACCAACTTTCAGTAAAATTGCAGTTCAGAGCAGAGGAGTTAAATTGTTTCAGTAATGGCAGGTAACTGCTATAACAAATGTCTTCAAATAAAAACTTATTTCTAGTGCTCTCTTCGGCAACACATATACTAAAATTGGAATGATACAGAGAAGATTGGCATGGCCCCTGCACAAGGATGACATGCAAATTCATGAAACATAGGGAGAGGTAGGGAAAAAGAAAATAAGACGAAATGAGAGAGGTAAACAAACCATAAGAGACTCTTAACTCTAGGAAACAAACTGAGGGTTGCTGGAGGGGAGGGGGGTGGGGGGATCACCCACTGGGTGTTGGGCATAAAGGAGGGCACTTGATGTAATGAGCCCTGGGTATTATATGCAACTGATGAATCACTAAGCTCTACCTCTGAAACTAATAATACACTATATGTTAATTAATTAATTGATTTTAAATAAAAATTTTAAAAAAGAAAAAAACTTATTTCTATCTTACTTGGTTGTCCAGTGTGTGTGTGAACGCGTGTGCATGTGTGCACATGCATGTGCATGATGCTTGCAGGGACCCAGACTGCTTCCCTCTAGAAGATTTGCAATTATCTGGGCCTCTGAGCCCTTCACTGGATACACAGCATATGGACAGCTAGAGAGGAAACAGAGAGAGTGCAAGAAGAATGGCTCAGAAGACTTTCTAGGGGCCAGACCTGGAGGTGCTCTGGACACTTCTACCCATGTTCCCTTAGCCGGAACTCACATTGCCCCACCAACTGCAGAGAGACTGGGAAATAGAACTCAGCTGTGAGTCTAGGAGGAGATGAAAAATGGGGTTTGGGGAATACATAGTATTATTGTCTTTGCCATATTCTATCCTTCTGGTCATCGAATACCTGTTTTATCTTTCTCCCACAGTTATTCCTCCCCAAGAGAAACACATCCCGTAATCCCATGCAGTCTCTGCATCCAGTTTATCGTTTTTTTCTTTTAAGATTTTATTTATTTATTTGACAGAGAGAGACACAGCGAGAGAGGGAACACAAGCAGGGGGAGTGGGAGAGGGAGAAGCAGGCTTCCTGCGGAGCGGGGAGCCCGATGCGGGGCTCGATCCCAGGACCCTGGGACCATGACCTGAGCTGAAGGCAGACGCTTAATGACTGAGCCACCCAGGTGCCCCTCTGAATCCAGTTTAATAATCACACTCAAATGATGTGCAGTCCTCCCCACCAGTTTACATGTGGCTAATGCCCTAAGAACTAAAATACATATGTCTTCCCGCATCCTCATAAACTGAACATGAAAGGTAGAACAAGAACAGGCTAATCACAGTACAAGTTTATATTTGCCAAGTTCATCTAGAACTGGACACAAATTGAAAACCGTAGTGTTGAACTCCTGCTGGGCAGACATTGTGAAGAACCTCTCCTTCCACCTCTTGGTTTGGCCATTATATTAGTTATCCATTGTTGCATAGCAAAATACCTTAAAACTTAGCAGCTGAAAGTAATAAATGCTTATTTATTTACAGTTTCTGAGGGTCAGGAATCTGGAAGTTGCTTTGCTGAGTGGTTTTGGCTCAGGGTCTCTCCTGAGGTTTCAGTTAATATGTTGGCTGGGGCTGTTGCCATCTGAAGGCTTGACTGGTGCTGAAGGAGCTGCTAACCCACACAACTGTGGGCTTGAGGACACTCAGTTCCTCTCTGACTGTTGGTGAGGAGGGTCTCAGTTGCTCATGATATAGAGCTGTCCATAGGACTACTTAAGTGTTCTCATGGTACAGCAGCTAGCTTCCTAGGGTGAGCTATCTAAGAGAGAAAGAAGGAAACCACAATGCCCTTTTAAAAATCTTAATTTCAAAAGTCATACATTATCCCCTCACCTTACTCTATTTGTTAGAAGCAAGTTTAGATATTTCAAAACCATCACAACCATGATTCTGCCTTCTGGAAGAATGCCCAAGTCCATTGTTTCTGTATTAGTTCTGTGTTAGTAACCACACCCAGAGCATTTTTCCTGGACATAATTCCTATTATTATTTTTCTTTCCCCCATTACTATTTTTATTAATTATTCTTCTCAATAATTATTTTTCTGCTGGATCCTCATTCCTCTTTGTCAACTTAATGGTGGCCATTTTGATATTATTCAAGAAAATTATTGGGAAAACAATACCCTTAATGTGATCACTGATGGAGGACTGGATTATTTTATTCAGCTTAGAAGTTTGCTGGACTTTTGACTTTAGAAATAGTTGGGTTTTCCACCCCCCCGCTTTTTTAAAAAAGATCTTATTTATTTATTAGAGAGAGAGAGAACAAGCAAGGAACAGCAGGCGGAGGGAGAAGCAGGCTCCCTACTGAGCAAGGAGCCTGATGGGGGACTCGATCCCAGGACCCTGGGATCATGACCTGAGCCAAAGGCAGATGCTTAACTGACTGAGCCACCTGGGCATCTCAGGTTTTCCAGCCCTTCAACACCCAAATTTCCAGACTGTATTTCCTTTCATTCTGCTTACTCATTAGCCGGGTCTTTCTGATCTCTTATTTTACTTATATATCTTGCCCAAAGAAGCCAGTAGTGGCTATTGCACACTACCACACTGGTTCTTTCCAATTAATTCCTCTAAAGCCCCCTGCTTGGTAGGCAAATGGTTTCCACATTATTGCAGGTGGCAGTTTTATGAAGTGCTTTACCACCACGTAACATGGGGTGCTATCTTTCCAGACTCTGATCCTGGTTCCCTCATGCCTGTCACACAACTGTTAAGCTAAAACCATATTTAATTTTCATGGTGGAAACTCATTTCAGGACTCTAATGACCATATCGGTCAGGTTTTGGTCTAAAACTACTCTGTATTTTAGTAGAAAAAGATGAAATATAAGGAATTATGTACTTATAAAATTGTTGGAAGGGTCAAGGGTACAACAGTCAGGAGAAACACTCCTGGATTTGAGAACATTAGGAAGTGCTGGAATTGTAGGAAGTCACCACTGGGAAGTCTGCTACTTGCTGAATTGAAGCAGGTGATTTCTGGGAGCTTGCCTAAACACCATGAGCCCTGTGACTTCTGTTTGACCATACACCTACCCACTGCTATTAGAGAAGAATAATACTTTATTCTTTCTCTTCCAAATCTTCCAAATTTTATCTTCCAGTGCCTCTCAATGGGATAAGCTAGACCAGAAACTTCCCTGGATGAGAGAATAAGACATAATTTCCAGAGTTTCAGCCCCTGTGATACAGGAATGATCAGAGGTGATAATAGTGCTGAGGATCAGGAGACAGTAGGAGAAGGGCAGCATCCTGGAGAAAATATTACTTGAGTAAGGAAGCGGAGATAGGGTTTGAATATGTAAAGAGAAGAGATGATACCTTTGCAAGTGAGTGGAACCATATGACTAGATCACACGTATGACAACTTGCATAGTAGTTTTTGGCCCAAATGCACTCCATAAACGTGTGACAAATGAATGTAGGTGGGATGAGTGTACTATATTCATGGAAGGAGACATCTGAATGGGAAAAAAAGAGTGGATGAGGTCTAGAAGGGTGGTGATGCCATCTCACTCAGTGTTTTATAGTTTTCAAAGTTCACCTATATAATCTTTGGTCCTTTCAAGTAAGAGCAGGGTGGGGTGGATAATCAGGGAGCTTGACAAGAGGTGCGAGAGTTCAGGTGAAGGGTGGGAGAAGACCACTGGCATTTACTGAACACTCATTACATCTAGGCTCTTTACATATCTCTCCTTGTTACCTTTGCCTTGTCTACTAAGTAGCTTCACCTTGTTCATCTTCACCTCAACATGCTCACTTTTACCCCTATATATTCACCTTGTTCATCTTTACCTGTACATACTTCCGGACAATCCTAGCTGAATGCAGTTTTATTGTTCACTTTCCAGTGAAAAAGACGGATGCTTAGAAAACTTAGGCAATTTAGGACAATGCCTGAATTTGAACTTAGGTCTGCCTGACTTCTGGTCCCAGTGATTTAACCTGAAATCTAACCCAAGATTTCCTCTTGGGCAAGAGAGGGCCAGGCATTCCGTGTCTCAGGAACAGGACTTGACTTGGTAACAAACTGTGTAGGCTGTCTCCAGGGAGCAGAAGTCCTTATCTGGCCAGCACTGATTCCCTCCTCCAGGTTACAGTTTCCAATTCCATTAGAAGAGGGGATTGGACTAGAGCTAACTGCGGCGAGTGGGTCACGTGGTCCCTGCCTGTCCCTGTGGATGTGGCTTCATGGGCACAGCCACAACCCTCTCACTACTACTGTGGGGCTCTTGCTGTACCACAGTGGAGCTGAGTTGTGACAGGGACTGTATGGTCTGCAAAGCCAACATCTTGACCCTCTGGCCCTTTACAGACTTTCCAACCCCCTTGGACTAGAGGATCTGGAAGGGCTCTCCCAGGTTGGTACTATGAATTACAAGGTCAGTTCTTAAATTCCCTGATTAGCTGTCAAGCCCTTGCCCATGGATCATTTGCTTCAAGAAATATTTGTACCAATTTCCTTTACACAAGATCTCTTGCAGTCTGTGTGGTGGGGTGTGACCCCTGACACTGCTGAACATCCTTGTTGCCCACAGCCCACTGCTCCCAGACAGGAGGACCCTGGACACCAAATTTCAGCACTGGGCACGTCTCCTCTACCTTGGGTAGAAAGCGTGACCTCCGGGAAAGTACCAGGCCCTGGCAAATGTCCAGGAAGTACATCGCCTGCTGTTGAGAAGCACAGGGGACTGAGACTCCTCACAGCCACATGATTCTGGTGAGGCTGAGCAGCAGGGGAGCATGCTGGGCAGAGGGATGTGAGCTGGGTGGAGCCGTCCTGGCCCATCCTGGGTGGCAGATGGGGTCTGCGTTGCCCATAGGCAAGGTTCTGTGTTAAGGGTGTTGTTCAGTTATATCTACTTATGATGTAAGGTTCTTTATTAAAAATTAGTAACTACATTTCTATCTTTCTTGCATTAATCAGTGACGTTCTTAAAATGAATTGGATCGCCTTTCTGTATGCATTGTTTAGAAATTTTAAAAACATGTTGGAAAGGTCTGTTTTTAAGGATTTTTTTAGTCTCAGCTTTATATACTATACAACTTACCCATGTAAAGTACCCAATTTAATGGCTTTTAGTATATTCACAGAGCTGTGCATCCTTCACCACAGTCAATTTTAGAACATTTTTATTACCACAAAAAGAAGTCCTACCCCCGTTAGAGTCATCCCTCATTTCTCCCTACCATTTAGCCCTAGACAACCACTAATCTACTTTCTATCCCTATGGACTTACCTTTCCTGGATATTCCATATAAATGGAATCATTCAACATGTGGTCTTTTGCGATTGGTTTCTTTCACTTAGCGTACTGTTTTTAACGTTCATCTATGTTGTGGCATGTATTGGTACTTCATTCCTTTTTACGGCCAAATAATATTTGCTTGTATGGATATATCACATTTTTAAAATCCATGATCAGCTAATGGACATTTGGGTTGTTTTCACTTCTGGCTATTATGATTAGTTCTACTGTGAGGATTCACATGCAAACTTTCTTGTGGACATATATTCTCATTTCTCATATCCAGCAGTGAAACTGTGGGGTCATACAGTAAATGTGTTAACCTTTTGAGGAACTGGTGGATTGTTTTCCAAAGTGGCTGCACCATTTTAAGTTCCTACCAGCAACACTTGAGGGGTCCAGTTTTGCTACTTTTTTTTTTTTTTTTGCCAATGCTTGTTATTATCTGTCTTTTTTATTATAGTTACCCTAGTGTGTGTGAAGTGGTATCTCATTGTGATTTTGATTTGTGTTCCCCTAATGACTAATGATGTTGAACATCTTTTCACATGCTTATTGGGCATTTGTGTATCTTCTTTGGAGAACTCCCTATTCAAACCCATTTTTAAGTTGCGGTTGTTTGTCTTTTTATTATTGAGTTGTAAGTGCTCTTAGTGTGTTGTATGATATCAGATATGTGATTTGCAAATATTTCCCCCCATCCTTTGGGTTGTCTTTTCATTTTGTTAATGTTTCCAAGTTTTTAAAGTGTATAGATACCAGGGTTTCTGTAGGTATTACACTTAAGTGGTTTTCAGGAAGGAAGTCACATAATGATGCAAATATTTCCAGACATTGGTTTTAAAAATGCCTTCTCCAACACATAACTTCCTTTCTAAAAGAGTTCTTTTCTCACTCTTGGTTACAACTTTTCTTTTACCTTGAAGGCTAAGAGTGTTTTAAAATTTTATTTGTATAATCTTAAAATATGTTGGCAGGCAAACTGTTGAGTGTCATCATAGAAAATGTCAGCCTACTTGGAACACCTTGTACAAGAAGAACATTTGGGTTGATAAGTCTTTTACGTATCTTGCCATGAGGCAACCATTGTGGTATACAGTCTCATGATCATTCTGAATGAAAGTTTAAAGGTCTTGTTTTTGTAAAACTAACCACATCAGAGAAATCCAACGGCACTTACTGTTGTGTCGTGACATCCACTTCTATGCCACAGTAACTTGTCTGCAAATGAACTTCAAGTGAGGGGTTTTATTTGTAAACCTAACCCTAGAATTTCTTATATTAAAAAAAAAAATTCTGGTTAAAGCAGAATTTTACACAGTCTTCCCGTAAGACTTTATTTTTATTAAAGATATCATTAAATAGTGAGTACATCTCCGGGGCATCTTTTAGCAGCTCATAATAAAAGACTTTTTAAGACACATTGCATTACTGTTACAGAATCTGACAAATACTATAAGCCAAAACATGTTAGGGACATCTGTCTTTTCATCTAATTGTAGAATAAACTTCCTCAACTAATTAATTTGCTTTGATGCTTGCTTCTTCAAATGCTCAACGAGATTTGAACTTGTGTCTTTCAGTAGTATCTGCTAACAAAGGATTACATTTTAGTTTGTTGCTATTGTTTTTCATACTTTATTTCAGTCATCCTTTCCCCAGCAGGAAAAGAAAAGTGTGTTTCCCAAATACGTGATTTTGTAAGTCTACTGCTATGAAATGAGAAGACTTGAAAGGAATTTTAAATTTTATCATTAAGTTCAGTGAGCTTTTCAAAGTTGGTGGATTAAATATTTCCTCACTTTAAACATTGCTGAAGAACTGATAGAGGTTTGCCCTTGCATCTATATTCTCACTTAGATTTTAAATGTCTCTCTCATCATGATGGTTTCACGTTATCATTAGCCAGTATCTTCACATAATATACACTTCGGGGAGATTAAGAGTGGCTATAAATCCATTCTTCAAATCATCTTCTTGATTATTTCAGTATTTGTGGCTGATTATCCATCAGGTCTAATTAGATGGTCACTATTTTTACTTGCGAATGTGATTGATGGAGGGTTTGTATCAGGGATAGGAAAAGGGTCATCTCTGCCATTTTCTGGTTGTTCACTGGGCTTATATGATTATTTTTATCTTCACTCTGTAGTTTTCTTGCAGGAATCTTTTAAGGTCATCTTGTAAGAGTGAATCTAGTTCAGACTAGACAGTCTAACTGGGCACATGTCACTGTGCCACAGGAGTTACTGTAGGGGATAAATGAGTGAATGAGAACCCCATGTCACCTCTTCCAGGGTCCCTCAGGACACTTGTGCATTGCACTCAACCTGGGACGGTCTGATGTGCCAGAAAAGCAAAAGCAGCAACTTCAATCATGGAGTAAATAGCATAAAACCATCTCCTCATTTTGTAAGCTAAAAATCAAATTTCTAACATTTCTTTCCATCCCTAGTAGATTGTTGTGCCTAGTCTTGAGGTACATGTACCCTACTTTGGAGACCAACTACTCTAAACATTAGACCAAAGTAACATTTTAGGACAAAGATAGTAAACAAGTCTGATATATATTTGTTTTTCAAAAAGAAAAAATCCAAACTCCCTAAAGGCATGCCTGTTTGACAAATGCATTGTTTAATAGTTTTATTGGAAACCTAATTTTTAAAACAAACTAATCTAAGTAGATAAGGGAAGCTTGCGATCCTATGACGGATGAAGCCATGTGTAAAACAAATGATCAGTCCCTAACTGTGTTTCATAATTTTGGACTTTATGTTTTTAACCCCAGATGTAGAGGGCTGAGCTAATTATACTTCTTGGCTCAGGGCACATTATCATCGTCTGTACAAGATCCCACTCTGGTTTCTAATTTTCATTATTCATTTCTTTTTATAGGCATTTCCCACTTCCACTTTCTTTCCTTCATAGGCAACCCTTCCCCATTTTGGATCTGTATCTCTGCCTTTTTATTTGTAAACAAACATAGTTTGTACAATAAACAGTTCATGCATAAACTATACATAAACTAAGTATAAATGTATTTTATAGAACATGGGGTATAGTTTTGCATGCGTTTTTAAAATCTATATAAATGGTAATGTTCTCTAGATCTAATTCTGTTTCCTTTTTTTACTCAACACTGTGTTTCTGAGGTCTGTCCATATTGCTGTGTGTACATCTGGTGTGTGTCTCTCACAGCTGCATAGGATTCCACAGTGCTTATCCACCCTATGATGTATGTGGCTTCATCTGGAAATGGATGCCTAGATCGCCCTACTTCCCCACCACTACAACAAACTGAGACGAGCATCCATGTATTCATCCCCTTCTAGGACATCTAGGAGAACTTGGTATAGATTGAATGTCTGTGTTCTGAAATTCACACGTTCAGGTCCTAACCCCAACATGATTAGGGAGTAGGGCCTCTCAGAAGTGATTAGATCATGAGGGCAGAGCCCTTACGAATGGGATAAGTGCCTTTATGAAAGAGACTCCACAGCGTTCTCTGAACCCTTGTACCAGGTGAGGACACAGGGAGAAGACAGCCACCCGTGAACCAGGAAGGACAGCCACCCGTGAACCAGGAAGGACAGCCACCCGTGAACCAGGAAGGACAGCCACCTGTGAACAAGGAAGGACAGCCACACGTGAACCAGGAAGGACAGCCACCTGTGAGCCCGGAAGTGATTTCTCCCTAGACACTGAACCTGCTAGAACCTTGATCTGGGACTTCCCAGCCTCTCAAACTTTAAGAAATCAATTGTTGTTGCTAAGCCACCTGGTTTATGGTACTCTGTTATAGCAGTGCTCAGGAGCTGGCTTGCTGGGTCCTGAAGTATCCATATACATAAATGGAGTAACAACCATCAGGCTGTTCGTCACATGGCTGCACCAATTTGCAGTAGAGCAGTTAACCCCCTGCAGCCTCCTGTCCAGCTTTTCAGTTGTTGCCAATCCAATAGGTATAATGTGATATTTTGTTGTTTAATTTTCATTTTTCTGAGAATGATGAATTTGAATATCTCATCCATGTGCTTGTCAGCCCTTTTGGATCTCCTCTTCTGTGAATTGCCCATTTCTATACTTGGCATGCACACTCTTTTTCTGTTGGGCTTCCTTGTTCTATGCTTGCTGATTTGCAGGAGTTCCTTACGTATTCTAAATATCAGTCCTTTGTTTTTAGACACATTTTATTTATTTATTTAGTTAGTTAGTTATTTAGTTATTTTTTAAAGATTTTATTTGTCAGAGAGAGAGAGAGGGAGAGAGCATAAGCAGGCAGAGGGAGAAGCAGGCTCCCCGCTGAGGAAGGAGCCCAATGTGGGACTCGATCCCAGGACACTGGGATCATGACCTGAGCTGAAGGCAGACACTTCCCTGACTGAGCCACCCAGGTGTCCCTTTAGACACATTTTAGACACACTTTAGCAAGTATCTTGTCCCAATCTCTCACTACTCTGTGGAGTGGCTGTGCAGCATAGTAGTTAAGAACGTGGCTCTAGGGGCACCTAACTTGCTCAGTTGGTAGAGTGTGTGACTCTTGATCTCGGGGTTGTGAGTTCAAGCCCCTTGTTGGGTATAGAGCTTACTTAAAAAAACAAAAAGAAAGAAAGAAAGAAAGAAAGAAAGAAAGAAAGAAAGAAAGAAAAAAAACATGGCTCTAGATGTTCTAGATGTTTGCATCTAGATGGCCTGGTTTTGTCTTCTGGCTATGCCCATTACCTCTGTGATCCTGGGAATGTTAACTCTGTGCAGTTCAGCACCTTATCTGTAAAATGGGGATAAAAATACGACCCACCCCATAGGCTGCTAAGAACATTACATCAGTCAGTATTTTAAAGCACTTAGATCAGTGCTGGCTGTATGTAGTATAGGAATATTTGTTAAATAAGTACAAAATATTCACTTTGCTCTGGAGTTCTTAGTTGAACAGAACTCCTAAATTTTGATGCAATCATATTCATCAATATTTTATGTTTTGTGCTTTGGGGATTCTGTTTAAGTTATTCTCCATTCCTAGTGAACAAAGGTTTTCTTCTACATTATCTTCTATAAAACTTACAATCCTACTTTCCACATTGGGGTGTTGAACCATCTGGCTTCCATCATTTCATATGGCTTTAGGAAAGCATCCAGCTTTATTTTTTGCCATACTGTGAGTCAGTTTCCTAAGCCCATCCCAGGATGTCCTGGCCTCAGTGATTGTAGTTCACCTTTATCACAGCCCCAAACACACCTGCGCTGGTGGAGCTCTCTGTCATGCTTGTTGCCATTATTGCTGTTGAGCTGTTACCATGTGGACTTATTAGTGGGGCTTTAGGAAAGGTAGTAATATCTAGTAGGTTAGTTCCTCTTCTTTTTCAGTATAGATTTAGCTGTATATAGATATTATTCTTTCATATACATCTTAGAATGTGTTTATCAAATTCCTTGTAAGGTTCAGCTATCTTTTTACTGGTATAGCATTGAACTTATACGTTTATTTGGGAGAAAACAAATATGTTTAAAATATGATGTTAACCCAGATGAGATCATGAAATGTCACCCTACTTATTCAGCTCTTTTAAAATGTCCTTTAAAAGGGCGCCTGGGTGGCTCAGTTGGTTTAGCGACTGCTTTCGGCTCAGGTCATGATCCTGGAGTCCCGGGATCGGGTCCCGCATCGGGCTCCCTGCTCGGCGGGGAGTCTGCTTCTCCCTCTGACCCTCTCCCCTCTCATGCTCTCTCTCTATCTCATTCTCTCTCTCAAATAAATAAATAAAATCTTTAAAAAAAAAATAAAATGTCCTTTAAAAGAATTAAATTTTGTTTTCCACAGAAGTCTGAGATATTCTTTAAGTTCATTCTTGGACATAATTTTTGCCACTATTGTTAATCATTTCTTCTTACTATCATTCTCTTGTTGATTTTTGGTGATAAAGAGAAATACTCTAGTGATTTTACTTAGTTTTTCTTGTCTCTGGCAATTTTTATGGAATCCATTTGGTTCCTTAATATAGATGATTCCATTGTCTGCAAATAATGGTATTTTTTTCTTTTCCCTTCTAAATTTTATGTTCTTCCTCTTTTTAAATAAATTTCCTGTTGGCTGAGACCTCTAGGACTGTGTTAAAGGATGGTGGTGATGGGAAAGCATTATCTTACTTTCAGTCTTAAAAGGAGTGAGGCTAAAATTTTTCCTTAAGCATAACTTTTGCAAGTTTGTAAGTTTCCTGGTATAAAACTTTTTCTGAATTAAGGCATTTCCTTTCAATTTGTAGTTTGTTCAGTTTCTTAAGAGCTTTTTAAAAAATTATAAATATATACTGAACTTTAACAACTGTGTTTTTTGTAAAAATTGAGATAATCATAGAATTGTTCTTTTTTATTCTAGTAATGTTAAAACTACATTGACAGATCTTTTTATTTTTTATTTTTATTTTTTTAAGGATTTTACTCAGGGCACCTGGGTGGCTCAGTCGTTAAGTGTCTGCCTTCAGCTCAGGTCATGATCCCAGGGTCCTGGGATCGAGCCCCGCATCAGGCTCCTGGCTCAGCGGGAAGCCTGCTTCTCCCTCTCCCACTCCCCCTGCTTGTGTTCCCTCTCTCGCTGTGTCTCTCTCTGTCAAATAAATAAAATCTTAAAAAAAAAAATAAAGATTTTATTCATTTATTGAGAGAGAGAGAGTGCACACGTGCTCATCAGTGTGTGGTGGAGGGGAGGGGCAGAGGGAGAGAGAATCTCAAGCAGACTCCCCGGTGAGCGTGGAGCCCATGTGGGGCTCCATCCCATGACCGGAGATCATGACCTGAGCTGAAACTAAGAGTCCAACGCCCAACCGACTGAGCCACCCAGGTGCCCTCAGATCCCAGGGATTTTAAACTTGAAGACCCAACCAAGGAACAACCTTGAGAAGCCAGCAGGCACACCCATGGTGTTGGGACCCTGTTTGCTACTCTGTCACCGTGGAACAATGGCAGGGCACCTGCCCCCACCTGGCAGGGACTTAGATTGGAACCCTCTGCACACAGAGCTTGGGACGCACTCAGCCTGGCTCTCACCTAGCCTGGGGTGGCCTGGGATACATGTTTACCTTTGTGAAACTTTGATTTCCACCCATGTTTAAAAGGTAGAAAATCAGCCTTGATCTCTACCCATTCCTATTTGGTTCTGGTTTAAACTGATTTATTTAAAAATCCTTTTGCCTCAGCCCAGCGATTCAGGTTTTAATTATCAGTCATGAGCAATGTGTTTTTGTGTTCTGCTCTTCCCTCTCCTTAAAACGATTTACCTTCAGAGAATTGCTAATGAATTCCACTTGAGATAAAAGTTGGGACTCATCTGGCCATTTCCTGAGTGTATTTTCCAAGGCAGGGGTTATATTGCAGCCCCATCTCAAGGTCCTGTGAGGGTGGGATGAGGAGACCAGGCCTTGGACAGATGCCCCTGTGAGCTCTGAGCTGCAGGTGCTGCAGTGTGGGCCTTGCACAGGTGAAAGCATTTGTCTATGCATGAGCATGTGTGTAACACAGGGAAATGGACCCTTTGAGATTCTGAAAGTAAGTCCAATCTGAGTTCTCCGTATTTTATAAATATTAATCATCTAGAGAAGTGGTGGTTTCCTGATGGCTCCTGGAATTTGCTTCATCTCTTGAGTTCCACTTTGTGCCCTGTAACCTGTACCCATTTAGACTGTGCTGGCATTTGAGATTGGTTGGACATGGCTGGAAAGGTTGATTAATTACTCCTTTGTTCCTGTGGTTTGATCTGAGAGCACATAGGGAGGACTGACCTTTGGAGGCTGTTGTGCTGCTGGGATGCCTGGGGCCTTGTGCATGGCTGGTTGTCCTGGCCTCCCAAGATTTAGGTCCCTGAAGCAAATTGACTGAAGCTTGGTGTTCTTTTGCTTACTCTTTGTCCCTGCAGAGTGAACAGTTTTACAACTCCCTGAGCTGCTGCTTCTTTTTTTTTTTATTTTAAAGATTGTATTTATTTATTTGACAAGAGAGAGAAACAGTGAGAGAGGGAACACAAGCAGGGAGAGCAGGAGAGGGAGAAGCGGGAACGCTGAACAGGGAGCCCGATGCGGGGCTCGATCCCAGGACCCTGAAATCATGACCTGAGCCGAAGGCAGATGCTTAACGACTGAGCCACCCAGGCGCCCCCTCCCTGAGCTTCTTTTTGAAGACTTAGGAAGGACTGGCCTTCTGAGCCGAGTCAGATGGGGACAGAGGCAGAGTTTGTGCAGCTCTGGCACAAGCCCTGTTGCTGGTGCTAGTGACCATAGCAGTGGCTTCTCCGTGAGACCAAGATGTTAGGGATGGTGGCAGGGGGAGCTCCTTGCCATTCTTGGAAAGGCAGCTTAGCATGTGTTTCTTCAGCCGTAAACCATTTACTATCCTGTGCGAAATCCCCGTGCTTGGGCTGGAGTAGGTGTTGCGTGGTACAGCCAAGCTCTTTCTAATACAGAAGAAACTTGTTACAAAGCATGCATATGAAGTGGTTTATTAATCATTTCATTCTCTTGCAAGAGAAAAGGGAAGTATGAAGATATTGAGGGCCTGGCTAGACAGGCAGGCAGGGAAAATTTGGGGAAAGTCACAACAGACAGTTGGAAGGTGACCAGAAAACCCAGAGCTCAACCTTGACCACTTCCCACTCTCACTCCGAGAGCTGATTGGGAGAGGGTTCCTCCATGTGAGTGTCCTTGTGGACTGTGCATGACCTCTGCCAGGTGTGGCTAGGGTGTTCCTGCAGGTATGGGGCATTTGCCTTGTTACTTAGACACAAAATAAAAGGGAATGTCACCAATTCATGAAAGCCCTACCTCTGGCCACACTTAAGTTCTCTCTCATGTTCTTGACTACTCTGTTGGCTGACCTGTTTAATGGGGTCATGGTACTGACTTCATGGGTTGTCAAGAGGTTTAAATGCATCTAATGCACCCCCCACCCCATATTTGTGAACTCAGGAAAGAGTGTAGATGAAAATCCTCCCCACTGCCCAGCCTTGACTCTACTCTGCATCCTGATGGCCTTATGTCCATGTGGTGGACACCCTAATTTCCTGCCCCTGCAGACAGCTGTTCAAGCCTAGGAGTTCACTCATCTACAGGGTGTTCTGTCCTTTGGACGATGGACTCAGGGAAGAGGTCTGTGTGGCCCTGGCAGCTGACCCACATTTGGGGGCAAGAGCTTCAGGAGTCTGGCCTGGAAGGGAAGGTGCACCTGGTTCCCTGACCCCCCGGACTCCTCACCCCACAGGGAGAGAGTGGCCAGATGGGAGCCTGGGCAGGACCCTCTCCAGTGGGAGACTCAGGGGCTGGAATGGCTCAGTTCTAAGGGTGGTGCTGTGACAAACCATACCCTATTAGGACACTTTCTGATGCAAGGAGAAACCTAACTCCCTCTAACCAGCTTAAGGAAAAGGGGGACTTATTTGCCTCAATTAGGAAAAACAGTAATGGAGTGGCTTTGGGCACAGTTGGATCTAAGGACTCAAAGAGGGAGGTCGAGGCATCTCTTTTTTCTCATGTCCTGTCTCAGCCCTGGGGTGCCAGTGGATGGACTCAGTCTCCTCATGAGGACAGGCCTGTTCCTTGTACAGCAGAAGAGGGACACACAGATCACACCAGTGTAACAACACCAGAACAAAAAGACTTTTCATTGTGCCCATTGGAAATACCAGGTCACATGGCCATCCCTGGGCCAATCACGGTGTCTAAGTAGAAGGTATTAGGATGTGCCAGGCCAGGGCAAGTTTTGGGGTGGGATATGGCAATGGTGGAAGCCCTTGGAGAAAGGGAGGAGCAATTCTCCAACAGAGGGAGGTGCTGTGAGAAGAAGGTTGTGAGGTGTGAGCAGAGGGGGCCGGATAGGCAAAACGACCTGTGGGCCACTCCCCACCCCCCGGCCCTGCCTAGTGCAGAATCTGCTCAGCCTGGCAGAGGAGGCAGGTCAACCCCTCATTCTTCCTGCTTCCTCCTTGGAAGGCATTTATCATGAATAGTCTTGTGCAAAGGAGTCACTAAAATTTTCCGTATTTGTCTTTATCCCCAGTGGAGATTTGATACTCTTTTTCCAATTCTCCATAAAAGTGGGAGCCTAATAATATATGAAAATACAGGGAAAAGCTGAACCTATGGATTTGAACTCTGATTTTGCTCCGACTCGCCCCACAACTCCCCACCTCCCATGGTTTCCCCCTCTCCTTCTCTTCTGCTCCCCTTTTATCTTCCCTTCCTGTCTCCTCCATCCCCCATCTTCCCCCGCCCCCCCGTTCTCTCCTTCTCGGTCTGTCTATCCCCCTTCACCCCCATTCCCAGTAGATTTCCTTCATTTCTTGTTCATCAGCTGGATTCACATGTGAACAGATGTTTTGACCATTGACTTTGCCTAAGTGCTCAAAGTAGCCAGCTAGCAAGTTCAGTACAGTGGCATGTAGTGAAATGCCAAGCAAAGGTAAAATTGTCTTTGATTTTTCTGCTTGTTTGTCATTACATTGTTTTAAGGTAAGTTTCTCTCTCGCAGCTGCAGGCTATATTTTTCTTAAGGTGTAAGTTTAAGGGATTTCCTCTACCCACATCCAATATAAGGTCTTAAGCCTTGGATCCAATTACTTCCTGATTGGATTTGCATGCTTCTTCCTCAATTAGTAAATGAGCTGTCATTTCACCCATGGGGCACGTCCTTGGCTCCTTTTGAAGGTAGCCCTGAAGTTCTCTGGTTTTCCTTTGGGTGGGTGTATCGAAGCTGAGCCTGCAATTAAACGTCCGCTTCAACTGTCTGTGGACAAGAAGCCCCTTCCTGGTATGTGGACATCGGCACCCTGTGACACGAGATGCTGGATGAAGCTGGCTCTGGGTGGTGCTCACCGATGGTGCAGCCTCTGCCGTGGAGCCGGAAGCTTGAAGGACAGAGTTTAGGACAGAGAAGAAGGAAGAACTGCAGTTAATAAATATATGAAGCTGACGCAGTCTGGAAATATTAATCTGGATGTCCAGAGTCTTAGATAGCAGAAATGTGGTGGGCCATCAGGGGTGTCTTTTGGTAATTTTATTAAGATGCTCCATTTGAAATGTTCCTAGAATCATCACATGACAGGCAGGGCACCATCTAGCTGAGTGTTTCACCACGGGGTCCTGCTGATCGGGACAATTGCTTGTGTGTGGGACTGACACCTGCACTGCAGGGCATTTAGCATCCTAGGTCCCCGGGCCCTGAAGGCTGGGAGCCCCTTCCCTGTTCATGGTGCCAATCAAAATGTTCCCACACATTTCCATAAACTCTCTACAGTTCTCACTTTTTGGACAAGGAACTGAGGTTAAGAGAATTGAAGCTTGCCCAAAAACAATAGGTTGGTGGGGGCTTGACTCCCATCTGATGCACTTTCTACTTCTACCAGGTCAATTTGCGCAGTGAGGGGCCTCGGCTAGGCAGAGGGGCCACGGAGAAATGTCCTTACTTTGTTCCATGGTTGGTATTGGAGGACTGAGTGTGTGCTCTCGTGCTTTCTCTGTCTGTCTCTCCCTCTGTCTCTGTCTGTCTCTTTCTCTCTCACACACACACACTCACCCATCCACACCCATCCATCCACACAGACAATTACCTTTCTCTGAGGATCTTCCTGTGTTTCCTCTGATGCTTTTAGCCCTCCCCAAAGTGGCCTTGAAATGCTAAGGCTTCTTGCATCAAGCCACAGATCAGAACACAGGATTTGTTATTCCTTTTCATTTCACTGTTGGACAAGAAATTTAGACATAATGGTGAGCCTTTTTTATATCCTTTTTAATCCAACAGAATGGTATATATAGACTTGCTAGACCATGAGCTCCTTTAGGACTGGATCTTATCATCCTCACATTTGTGTTTCCAGGGGCAACCGCAGTGCCTCACACACCACATAAGAGTAAGTGTGCTGAATGAATGGATGTGTGCTGTGTGTTGAATGAATGAATGGGGGATGGGCAGACCTCAGGCTGTCCTGATGGGCCATACAGTTCCTATCAACATTGACCCCACAAGATCACAGTAACAGGGCATTGCCCGAAGTCAAAGGGCACAGAGACCTCGGAGGTAATGTTGAACAAGCTACCGTGAGGTGTTAACACTGAGAACACGGCCCATTGTTTGGAGTTATGAGTAAGCAGGGACTCATATATTAGACAGAACAGTCTCAGGAAGTTGGCTACTAATCCACTTGAATATTAACATTAATCACATTATAGATCCTTTCCTAACCAGAACTTAACTGACTAGACCCATGAGGTGAATGACGTTTTCCTTTCTACATTTAACTTTCAGGAGAAGATATTAGACAGTTTTTTGCTGAGACAACAAACAACCCATGTCTCTCAGTGATTTTCTTCTCTTCATGGCCTGCCTTTGCCCCAGGTCAGGTCAGGTCTGGGAACACCTGGGTGGGGAAGCCTGGACTCCTCCCAGGGACCAAGCAAACCTTTGGGAACATTCGCAGTTTTGCCTGGACTTGGCATGGTCATGCACGTTCACATTTAATTGGCAAGTCTCACGTCGCAGCTCAGCATTGTGTGGGCCAATGTGTGTGTGTGTGTGTGTGTGTGTGTATGTGTGTATTTTCTTGATTCCAAGATATCATCAATTCTAAGATACATCTTGACCAATTAATAGCCTTTTACAAACAAAAGAAGTACTTTCAGTGGAAAGATGAATTCATTTCAGAAATAGTAAAATGTGCTAAATTTTTAAATTGCAAAAACATATATATCATTCTCAAAGTGGGACCGTACTGTACATACTATTTTGTAACACTTAAAATTTATATTGTAACTATCTCTCCTTTCCATTAATGCAGTCCTACAACATAATTTTAGATGACTGTAATCATTAACTTAAATCTCTATATGGATAAACATAAAATACATGCCTAATTCTCTGTTAAAAAATTTGAAAATTTTTTTCACAGTTTATTCTGTAATTAACTTTTTGGTTACTAATATATGTGCATACTTATGATAATTTTCTTAGGATAATATTGTAACATTGTTAATGATTGTTATATGTTAATGATTATCTTGGGTTTTTTTGTTTTGTTTTGTTTTGTTTTTAGTGGTTGCCATAGGGCCTAGCGTATGCATCTTATTAGAATGTATTTCAGATTTATTAACTAAGTATGATTTACTAACTTAATTCCAGTGAGATATAAAAACACTCCTCCTGTGTAAGTCTATTCTCCCATTCCCTTTTCTATACTACTGTTACACACATGACATTTATGTATGTTACAAACCTAACAATACATTGTTATAATTATTACTTTATATACTTTATGCTTTTTAGAGAGGCTGGGAAAAGAAAGATGAGCAAGTACAAAGGGAAAAGAAAGATGAGCAAGTACAAAGAGCAAGTACAAAGTACGTATTCATTTCTTTCTCTTCATGTGATCTTGTGGACTTGTGTTACCATGTGGTGCCATTTCCTTCCTCCGGTACAAGTTTGTCCCCACCTACGTCCTTTGTGATGTTATTTTCAAATATATTACATTTCTATATGTTACAGATTTGACAGTACATTATATATATATATATAATATATATATGCAACTGTTCATAAAATCAGTTCCGAGAAGGAAATAGAATATGCATTTAAAATATCTTTTATAGGGCGCCTGGGTGGCTCAGTTGGTTAAGCGACTGCCTTCGGCTCAGGTCATGATCCTGGAGTCCCCGGATCGAGTCCTGCATCAGGCTCCCTGCTCGGCAGGGAGTCTGCTTCTCCCTCTGGCCCTCTTCCCTCTCGTGCTCTCTATCTCTCATTCTCTCTCTCTCAAATAAATAAATAAAATCTTAAAAAAATATCTTTTATAATTACATAATTACCTTTATTGGTACTTTTTATTTTTTTCATGAGGATTTGAATTACCATCTGGAGTCCCTTGCTTTCAACCTAAGGAACTTCCTTTAGTATTTCTATTAAGATGGGTTTGCTAGCAATGAATTATCTCAGTTTTTGTTTATCTGGGAATGTCTTTATTTCATCTTTGGTTTTTGAAAAAAATAGTCCTGCTAGATATAGAATTCTTGATCAATGGGCTTTTTTCTTTCAACACTTTAAATATGGCATCCAATTGCACCTGGCCTCCACAGTTTCTGATAAGTCAGCCATTAATCTTAGTGGGATGTTTTATATATGATGGGTCATGTGTTCTTGTTGCTTTCAAGATTTTCCCATTGTCTGTCCAATGATTCTACTCACAATAGATTCAAGATAGATAGAAGGCACTATACTCAGTGTGATAGTTGTTACTTTTAATTTTACATATAAAATTATAGGTAAATTATAATTTGCATATAATTTAACATCTACATTTAATAAATGATCACACTTTTTTTTTTAAAGATTTTTTTATTTATTTGACAGAAAGAGACATGGTGAGAGAGGGAACACAAGCAGGGGGAGTGGGAGAGGGAGAAGCAGGCTTCCCGCTGAGCAAGAAGCCTGATGCGGGGCTCGATCCCAGGACCCTGGGATCATGACCTGAGCCGAAGGCAGATGCTTAACTGACTGAGCCACCCAGGTGCCCCATAAATGATCACACTTTGCTATCTAATTTAATCCTCTTAACAACTGCAGGAGGTTACAATCTTAATTTTACTGATATGGTAACTGAGGCCCAGAGAAATTATGAAATGTACCAATATCACAGAGCAACTAAAGCATCTTCCCTCCCTCTACCCCTCTTTTTATTCTGAGATCTAGAGACATAAGAAAGAGCAATAAGAGTGTGAGTTCATGTGAACATTGAGAGGGAAGAAAGGATTGGAGTGGGAGGGAGATGCCATTGGGGATATATCAGTAAACAAAATGAAGTCCTACCCTGATAGAAGTATCACACTCATTGGGGAGACAGCCACACCATGGCAGATCTGGCCCCTGCCCTGGGCCTGGATGTTCCGTAGGACCATAGCAAATTTATCTTGATTCTTGCCTTCTCCCTACACCTTGCGTTCTTGCTCCTCCCTGCAGAATGCTTCTCCACTTTCCCCATCTTTCCTTCCTTCCTTCCTCCCTTCTTTCATTCCTTCTCTCTCTGTCTCTCCCTCTCTTTCTTTCCTCCTCCCTCTCTAGCTCTCTCTCCCTTCCTTCCTTCAACCTTCCCTCCCTCCTTCCTTTCCGCTTTCCATTCCTTTCCTTCCCTTCCCTTCTTTTCTTTTCTTTCTAACATAATGACTCCAGACACGTAGTGTCCTCATCTGGATCTCTTCTATGACCTTCTTGCTGGCCCCAGCCTGGCCTCTACTACAGAACCTATTGTGGTCCCTACTGTCATATTTTCCAAGGCCAGGCTCCCCTGGTAGGTCTTCAGGATGGTCCATAATCTTGCCCTTCCCAACATATTTGACCTCATCTCCCCTCCTCTGCAAGTTGACCCCTGCTGACTAACAAGAATTCCCCTCCCTAAGTACCCCCACACAGATCCTAGGCTCATTCAAATCCCCATTATTCCTTTTGCCTTTTTTTTTAAAGATTTTATTTATTTATTTGATAAAGAGAACAAGCAGCGGGAGGGAAAGAGGCAGAGGGAGAAGCAGACTCCCCGCAGTGGGGAGCCCGATGTGGGGCTTGATCTCAGGACCCTGAGATCATGACCTGAGCGAAGGTGGGCACTTAACCGAATGAGCCACCCAGGTGCCCCTCCTTTTGCCTTTTTGAAAAGCACAGTTCCTCCTGCCTCCTGTCCACCCTAATGTGTAAAATTGTAATTTTGGGCTTCAGAGTTAAAGAGATCTGTGTAATTACCACTTGGCTGGCTGTGTGTGACTTTCTTTAACCTTTGAAGTCAGAGTTACCTCACATAAAATGAAAATAGTAAGAGCAATTTCCTAGTGTTGACAGAAGAATGACATGGTGGAGAATCACATACAAAGCACTTTGCATAGGGCAAATTGGAAAGACTCACGCATGGCTATGGTCATTATTGCCATCCATCCTTTAAAGTCCATCCCAGATCGACCTTCTTCATGAGGCTTCTTTGGCTTCTCTAGCTACATAGCCATCAAGTCCTAGAGCCCTGAGGGCATCAGATTTGGCCCTGAATTGTTCTCCATGTGGTGGATGTATTAGACATATCCTCCACATTAGACTGCACACTTCTGAGGACACAGACTGTGGTTTTTCTTTACATGCCTTCTGTCTGTCCGCAGCACTTGTGGAATCTTCTGGTTGGAACTAAGGAAAATATGGGGTGGTTTCTTCATCCACTGCAAGTCCATGTCTTCTGAATCTAAGCTCCTAGGAGCCCACAACCCCCATATGATGCAGGCTGGGCTCACCCTCTTTGGAGGGTTGCTGCAGTCTAGGAAGATACCCAGACTGGATTTGAATAAAGTTGGTCTGTGTCAAATGGAGGGGGTGGACGAGGGCTGGGTGCCCAGCAGCATGTCAACTTGCTAGGTGACTGAGGGCCTCACAGTTATGGTCCTCAGGGGCCAGTCAGTCTCCTACTTTGCACACCCCATGGAATCTTCATGGACAACATATTGAAATAGGAAGAGGGATTTTTACATGAAACAGGTATAAGTCCTATTTAATGAGAGGAATTTGAGATGTAAGCTGGGGAGATCATGTGAACCAACTTCTTGACAATGTTATTACAGGCCAGTTTTCACCACTAAATTGAGATTGCTTAACAAGGCACTGGGCGCTATTTTGGTTAGTATAAGGGAGCGGGGGCCTACCTCTGCCTTTCAGCGATGGACTGATCCAACATCTTTGATGTTGGAGCACCAGGGAGGTACATCTGTGTTGGAGTGGTGATTTTGTTAAGAATATTCCTAAAAATGGGTGGGGGGATGGGGTAATTGGGTGATGGGCATTAAAGAGGACACGAGATGTGATGAGCACTGGGTGTTATATGCAACTGATGAATTATTGAACTCTACATCTGAAACTAATGATGTACTGTATGTTGGCTAATTGAATTTAAATAAAAAAAGAATATTCCTAAAAAATTGTGTGTAAATTGTTTTTTATAAATATTTTACCTTTGGCTGACATTATAGTATCAGAGATGTTTCATTTCAAATTGATCATCAAACACCTTGAATACTTTGTTTCTTAGTTTCCTAAGTAGTTAATTGTCTGTAAATATGTGAAGGAGGGGTTCTCTATTTAAAGCAATAAGCTATTTTAAGTGAATCTTTTGTAAAGCATAAAATGCCATTTTGGTGAAGAAAAATCTCCCCCAATTGATCTAATAAATGGGGTTTCTCTTGCTGTATGTAATCACTAATGCACTAGAATCAGCCATTAGGGCTGCAGATAGCTTGGTTTTCCTATTTTGTCCAGTAGCTGGGGTTGACTTTTTTAATGGCTAGGGATTTCTCACATTTTATAGATGTTTTGAATAGGAGTCACAAAAATAAAATTCAAATTTACAAATACCAATACATTGAAAAATGGAATAGGAAGAGCATTTCTATTTTCAAAATGCTAACTGGACAAAATTTTTCTTTAGCATTTCTTTAAATGGTAAGCTATCTAAATGCATATATTATATTCCTAAAATTAGAGCTAAGTTTTTATTCAAGTATGTTTTATTAGAGATAATTATCTGGCATCAAACTATTACATAACGTGTATGAATTAGTTTTTTAATAAGAAATACAACCACAGCTAGCCTGGATCTTCACAAACCATGCTCTGTGGAACATTAGCATCCTGTGATGTTAACAAAGCATTCTTTGAAAAAAACTGTTCTATAACTAAAGCATTCAGAAAATACTGAGTCAAACAAAGTAAAATACAGTTAAAAACATGCAGAATGCCTTCTGAGATTAAAATATATTAATACAGTTTTGTATTAGTTATCTATTGCTGTGTAACAAACTGCCTTAAAACTTAGTGGCTAAAAACAACAAATGTTAAATATTGCTCAAAATTTCTGTGGATCAGAAGTTTGTGGGCAGCTTGGCTGGGTTGTTCTGGCTCAGGGTCTGTCATGAAATTTCAGTTAAGATGTTGGCTGGGGCTATGTAATCTGCAGGCTCCGCTGAGGCTGGGGGGATCCACTTCCAAGTTATGTTACTCCCCTGACTGGCAAGTTGGTGCTCGTTATTGGTGGGAGCCCTCAGCTCTTCTCTATGTGTGTCTCCCCAGAGGGCTGCTCCCCATGGCATGTTGACCACCTTCTCTCAGAAAACAAGGTGATCTTTGGGGGCCACCTGGAGTCTAGCTGCCATAATACTACATAATCTTAAGTAGAGATTATGGTATGCAGTTTTCCCCAAATTTGCTTTACCATAGATAATCATAAAATCCGTTTGTTTTTTAGGGAATGCTTATTCCTAGTATGTGTTGATATCTTACACCTCTATTTCATGTTGTTCAGCTCAACCTAACACAGGTTGAGCCACTGTCTACCATCCTGCATGATGCCAGAAGACTCTTTTGTATTATGTGTGTGTGTGCGTGCAGGTGTGAGCCTCTGTGTGGGGTATGTGGAGCCAGGATTATGATATGAAGCTGGATGGGGGGAGGGGGTGCAGTGCAGACCAGGCGAAGGCTGGGGTCTCCTCAGGCAGACACCTGAGCTGAAGGAGCTCCTGGCATTTAAACTGCACTCCTCCAGGTGGACCTTCCCTCCTTGTACATGCTGAGTTAGTGCCCTGCTCTGACCACTCTCTCCCTATGGTCACAGACTCCCTTGGAGTCTCTACTTCTCAGTCTCTTCCTCACCTTCTGCCTGGATCCTTTATTTCCCTCCGAACTAAAGCCATCTTCCTGGATTTTCTTTTACAAGAAGCCGTGATGGCCAAATCAGAATGAGCCTTTAAAACAGGATTACGAGTCATTAGCAACAGAAGAAATCAGTTCTCCCTTCTTTGCTGTCAAGAAGACTCTACTTACAAACAAGTGCTTGCTGTACACTTTCTGGGAAAGGCTGTTCTCCCTCCCTGCCCATCCTAGAATGCACGTCCCACGTCTAAGGTGGGAAAAGAAAGACAAAAACAACTTGAGATTTTATATCAAATTAGATTGAGTATTCGTGTCCTTCCATATTGGAACATTGTTTCTATTGTAGGCCTGGCTCCACTTGCATCGACACTGGGGCATAAATGTCACCTTCCTAATAATAAGGCTTCGTTGAAGTTCATTACCCAAGAAATGATGTCTGTCCTGCTTCACTTTTGCTGTGACGCTCCCATCAACCTCCCCAAACCGTTCTATCTACTGAACTTGCTTCACATTTTCCGCTACAAACTGGGCTCTGTTCCTTCACCGGGGGTCTCTTTCATGGAGAAAGTGTGAGGTCATGGAATTAGCATCTGAAGACTATGATCCTGATAAACATACTGCCATTGGAAGCTGAGGCTGTGATGATTAGCCTCCCCAGGCAGCGAGGCAAAAGGACTGGAAACAATGCATGTTACTCCTTGCTTATCTGTTGCCTTGCATGGTGAATATGGGAAGGCCCATAACTGCACAGTATCTTAACACAATTCTACAATGGGAGAAGAAATTCAACTACATCGGATATGGCCATTCCTGAGGGTATGAGGCAGTGGGGTGTGAGCTCAATCTTTGTGGACACTTGGAGCAACTCTGAGAAGCAGAGCCAGGCAGGGTTAACAAGTCTATGCACGTGCATGTGCGTGCGTGCATGTGTGCCTGTGTGTATGTGTCTGTCTGTCTCTGTCTGTCTCTCTCTCTCTCTCTGTGTCTGTCTCTCTCTTCTCCCTCTCACAAGTGATTTACTTTTCCATCCACCTCACTTGAAGTGATCCCTTGGGCAAAGCTTACTTATTTGTGGGAATCTTTTTCCTTGTATCATTTCCTTCCTTCTATGAAGAGCAGATGTTCCACTTGGGTTATCTGGTCAGAGGCAAGAGGAAAAGTGTTTCCTAGACATGGAAGGTCTGGAAATTTTCGGCTCTCCTTTATATTGTGAACCAACAGACTTAAAATGCACAATTCTTTTTTCCTACACATTTGCTGATTAAGCACCCGAGTTGTTATTACAGAGAAAAAAAGGGTGGTTTCTCATTTTGGCAGGGAGGATAAAGACTTAACCTCTTCAACAAAATGCTTATCAGGGAGTTTCAAACTCTTTGTCAGAGAATCTGTCTTCCCAACTGAAGAGGCCTGCCCTCCCTGCTTCTTCAGCAAATATGCTGATATTTTCACTTGTTGATTCATTTTCCCAAAATGCTGCACAATCATTTTCCCCTTAACTGTCTCATGGAACTACTTAGTATGTTTTTCCTGAGTAAAGGGTGACAAAACTGTGGCATGGAGACAAAAAAGCGTAAATAAGTTGCTTCAAAGGAAACCTTCCCTGGCTTATTGCAGCCCACTCTTCTAGCCCACCTCCATGGAAGTAGCTTCACATAAAACCCAATGGAAGTTGGATCGTAGGTCAGCAGAACACTAAAGCAGCCTGCTCTGGTTCTAGAATATAGCCTGTAGAAGAATGTCCCCACCACTAGCCTAGGGCTAAAGGATTTCAGTTATTGAGAGAAGGGCACATGTCTTCTTGGTAACATGAAGAGTTGTCAAGGCTGGTTTGCTCTCAGATTTGCTGTCTGGCAACTGGCCAGGCCCCAGGTAGATGGATGAATGGGGTGGGGTTGGGGCAGAGTAACTATCTGCACAATTTGAGTCACCTGGGTCAAGTGACTGTCCTCAGTCACCGATCCCCAGATCCTTTGCCATGAGCCTTCCACTGCATCATAGAGTGAATCTGGAGATCACTGCTGGCTCCTAGCTGTGGAATGCCCTGGAGTGGGATGGTCAACATGGAGCCATTTCTGAGTGGAAGACTTAGGAGCCATTCATGGCTACACCATCTCTCTTTCCCTCTACCTTAAGACCAGCATGTCCCAGGGAGGGGGCTGCTCCTTCACCTTCAGTCCTGGATTCCTGACAACCGGGAGCGGGCTGAAGCTGAAGCCAACCCTTTTGGCTGTGACATGAGTGAGAAATAAACCTTGGATATTATAAACCACTAAAATTCTGGAGGTGTCTGCTGGGGAAGGGTAAGTCAATTTAAGGTAGCTGGTAAAGAGGTTAAGTCTATGTATATAATCAAGAGTTGATTCGCAAGAGACGGAGACAAGATGTGGAAAAGCTGGGTGGGCTTAATATTTGGAGGTGTAATCAAGGTAACAGGGTGAGGGGTGAGATATTCAGAGAGTGGGAGACTTCAGAGCAGCTGCAGAGTACAAGAGAGTTGGACGAGACTGGAGAGGAGAAGGGAGGGGCATCTTTCCTAGGTTTTAAATCAAATCGCTTTGATGTTCTTTAAGAGAAAAGAGTCTACTAGAAGCCTTTGCATGAAAGGCTACTGAGACTGAATTTATAAAGACCCAGGTCCTTGCAGCAGTTTCCAGAGCACTGGCAAAGACTCAGTGAGCAGTGACAGGAGACCAGAGGGAGGAAGAGGAGAGAAACGAAAAGGGATAACACTGGAAAGTCATCAGGGCATCAGTGAAATCTTCACTCAGACTTTCAGTGAATATTTCTCATTTTACCCAGTATTGCCACTGGGGTAGGTGCTGTGTAGTTCAGGAAGCAAATGATTATAGAGGGTAGAGTAGAAGACGTATCAGAGCTTCATGCAGAAGAACAAATTGTTTCCTCCTAGCTGCCTATCCCACTTTTGTTGGAAAAAAACAAGAGCAGGAGGCAATCCTTGCTGAAAGAAATTTCTACTTGCATTGGGGTGTCATTTTTCCATGGGGCCATCGGAGGCTGATGTGGAAAGCAGCCAAACCTCTCCTTAATATGCTTAGGGCTACAGCCTTGGCACAGAAAGCCATAGATAGTGGAATCACTCCTAAGCAGATTCTCCAAATTGGCTGAAATCTTTACTACAATATACCCTCCCCCCCACCCCGAGAAGGGCAATTGATAAGAAAACCAGCTCATATTAGGCATTTAGTAAACAAAGAAAAGAAGAGTGATTTCCAGGTTCTCAGTTGATCCAATAAGATCCCCAACATCAGTGTCCTTTGTGCACAGTTGTTTTTTTTTTTGTAGTGTAACTTCTTGATTAAACAAGAGCTAGTCTTTTATTCTAATATATAAAACAGTGTAAGTGGGGTTGCCCTGGTTGAAGGGGGGTGGAATCCAGAACCCCACCCCCTTGGACTAGACACCATTTCCCCACCTCCAACCCCCTCCAGCTGGCAACTTACCTCTGAGTGTGGCAGGAAACCCATTGCCCACCCCTTTACCAACCCACCCAGGGCTCCTGGACCATGAGGTACTGCACCATTCTCAATGCCCAAAGGTCCTCTATTCTAGACTTAATCCACTAGGAAAGTGAACTCAGACCTGTAGGATAGGCATTGAAAATCATCCAATGCAGCCCCCTGTCTTTATAGTCAAGGAAACTGGGGCCTGGAGTGCTCTTGTCCTGGGTGACATGGTTAGACAATTATAGAACCTGGACAGGAAATCTGGTCTCCTGGTGCCAATCCAACAACCTCATTTGTTTTATTGTATACCATTTGCTTGCTTACATTTTAGAAAGATTAAAGGAAAGCAGTACAAGCTAAAACAAAACAAAGGGGAGTTTTTCTTGTTAAAACCCAATTAATAGGTACTTAGGGTTCTCTAGGATTATTCCTCAAGCAGGGTGGCTAACAATTTTCTCTGTGTATCTCAGACACTTCACATTCAACATGACAATGGTAAACCCACAACCTTGGTGAGGCAGTGTTTTGTCCCCAGTGGTTGCTTTTAGCTCTGGATTTTATACCTGGGGGTGGTGGGTGGAGAGATTTGATACTGAGGGAGAGAAAGGAAATCATCATGGAGAGGAAGGCTTATCATAGGCACAAGGGGTTGTCCAGGGAGCCTTTGGAGGAAGAGGCACCTTCCCCTTCTCAGTGCCCACAAGGTCTGGAAATCTCTTTCTACCACATCCTGTCACAGGCTTTTCTTCAGCAATGGGCATGCCGGGGGGCTTCACGGAACATGCACACTCGGGAAGTACAAAGAGATGTAATGTCCAGGACTTTTATCCTTTGCGAAGGCATGGGGGACCACCAGAGACCAGAGAGCAATCTGGCTTTGAGGATGCAGTGTGCCCTTGCAGGGAGGTTCTATATTTTTGTGGTTGAACTTGGATCGAGGACAATGGAGAACTCAGTAGTTCCCTGCAGTCACCTGTCCCTACTGACACAGGGAGGAGACACATCTGACTCAGGCTAGTCTGGACTAGCTTAGGACCTACAGGCAGAGGACAGAGCCCGGTGACTAAAGTGAAGCACTCAGACAAACTGGGGCCAGGCCAGGGGCTGAGGACCAGGGTCATGGACATTAGTAATAGGCTAACAATGCAGTTATGTGTGTGCAGGGTTTGAAGTTGATGTACATCTATAGCTTTCTATATTTATGGTTAATATGGTTTTTTGATAACCCACTGATATCTTTGCCATAGCATGAATTCTATTCTATTCAACTTATTACATTGTTATTTTGCAAATTCATGAGTTAAAAGAAATTGCTTCATGTGTATTGGGAAATTGGAGCAACCGATGTCTAGAAGCACAGGATCTGGAATAATGTCCTCAGCCTAGGATGCCATGAGCTTCCTGTGGGAGATGAGCCCAGGGAACAGTTCCAGGCAAAAGAGCACTTTGATGCAAGTCGAGGCTTTGGCTCTGGCTTCCATTGCCATTCTCTGGAGCTTTGCTGCATCCCGTGGAGCAGGGGGATATCCCACTGCACAGACTCTGGCAGTCTATGCAGCCTTTCCCTGGCATCACTGTCAGGTTTCCTCTGGGCTTTTTCTGGGAGTGGGGGTGGGGTGGCTGGAGGAAAGACCCAGGTCTGCTATGATTCCGAATTTATAAAGAGAAGAGACAGAAAGGAGCAAGTGGGGAGGAAGTGAGCACATGAGGGAGATAGAATGAGGGTGAATGAGAGTGGGAGGGATGTGTGTGCATGTGTGTGTGCATGTGCACGTGTGTGTTCATGTGCACGTGTGTGTCTGCGTGTGTGTGAGCATGAGAGAGTGAGTTTGAGAATGCCTTGCTTTTTCAGCATCCTTACTACTCATGCCTTATGGAGAAAAGGTTGTCCCCAAACAGCACTCTCATTTTATTAATTAATTAATTAATTTATATTATGTTATGTCAGTCACCATACAATACATCATTAGTTTTTGATGTAGTGTTCTATGATTCATTGTTTTCATATAACACCCGGTGCTCCATGCAGTACGTGCCCACCTTAATACCCATCACCAGGCTAACCAATCCCCCCACCCCCCTCGCCTCTAAAACCCTCAGTTTGTTTCTCAGAGTCCATAGTCTATCATGGTTCGTCTCCCTCTCCAATTATGCCCCCCTTCATTTTTCCCTTCCTTCTCCTAATGTCCTCCATGCTATTGTTTATGTTGCACGTATGAGTGAAACCATATGATAAGTGACCTTCTCTGCTTGACTTATTTCACTTAGCATAATCCCCTCCAGTTCCATCCATGGTCAAGGCAAATGGTGGGTATTCATCCTTTCTGATGGCTGAGTAATATTCCATTGTATATATGGACCACAACTTCTTTATCCGTTTGTCCATTGAAGGGCATCTTGGCTCTTTCCGCAGTTTGGCTATTGCGGACATTGCTGCTATGAACATTGGGGTGCATATGGCCCTTCTTTTCACTACATCTGTGTCTTTGGGGTAAATACCCAGTAGGGCAAGTGCTGGGTCATAGGGTAGCTCAAAGAGCACTCTCCTATGGGGGGGCATCAAAACTCCAGCTTCCATGTTCACTGTGCTCCAGCATTAGGAATGGTTTTGAAACCAATCATTTCACATCAGCACCGTTCCTTGTTTAGCTCTGGAGCCACTCCAAGCTTGTTTTTTGTCAATATGGTGTTATAGATTCTCCTGAGATGTCTTGTCTTCATCTCAGTGGTGTGGTCTGGCTGAACATGGCCCTCTGGACTGGCCCAGATCAGGGGCTACTGCTGTTTGGGCATGCTACACCTACTATGTGTCCACAGAGGGCTTGGGACAGAGAGCTCCAAGGACCTACTAGCTGCTCTCAGAGGTGCTCCTAATGCCCAGGGTCCCCAAAGGTCTCCCTACAGGGACACCTGTCACCTCTGGAACTTGCATACACCCTTTCAGACAGGGTAAGTATTGAAGGCACTCCTTGTGGGGATCTACTATAGGATAGGGTCTCCTTTAAAAGCATCTCCCAAAGCTCCTACTTTCATCTTCAGATATCACTTTAAATATGTGTCAGAGGTCAGCCCAGGCTATTAGAGTGAGGACAGTTGACCCTGAACAGAAATGTCCCCTCCATGCTTTAGGCCTAGAGGATATCGTTGTACATGTAGTAAGATGAGTCTGGACAGAAATCTAGAGACATGACTCCTGCCCCAGTTCTGCCATCACCTACCTTGTCACCTACGTTGTCAGTCTTCTGGGGGCAGAATGAGATGACAGCTGAGGTCCCTTCCTCTCAGGTCATCTGAAGGCTTATAGCTTCAAAAGGAAGCTAGGCACTCATCCAGAGCCTGTTGGATGTCTTCCCATCCGACTTGATGGGGAGACCCCCCGAGAGAGTGCATAGGGATGGTCACCAAGGGAAGAGGGAGGAGGCTGGGGCCTCTAATGTGTCCTTTCTTATTAAAATCTCTCAAAGACAGAGAACATCCATGGATGGAAGGCAACCTTGGGGATCATGGAGTCTAGTGGTTCTCAAACTTAGTAAAGTGCCAGAATTACCTGTAGAGCTTTAAGAAGGCAGATTTCTGAGATCCATGAAGCACCCAATGAAGCAGGGTGTCCAGGGATGAAGCCTAGCTGTGTGAACCTGAGCTGTGGCAGTGCTGGTCCAGACAAGCCATTGGCACAAGTCTGTGATCAAAGTGGATTATCTGTTTATCAGCTCTGTCTATCCCAGGACAAGTTACTCATCCTCAGTTTCCACATCTGTAAAATAGGGATAGCAGCATAGGGCTGTGGTCAAGGTTAAAGAAGATGCTGTGTGTGAAGAGCTCGGTATGGAGTTTGTGCCGTTAGTGTAAGCCCAGGGTATTATTTGCTGCCCACCCCATGGTGAGCAGGTGGTGGAAGATCTCATGTGGGGGAAGGTGACCTGCTCATCTGTCAGGCATTCTTTCCTCAGGGGAGACTGGGCTGCAGTAAGGAATCTGATCCTGTGGAGTTCTGGACACAGAGGGAGTGACTTGGTGTAACAGGCTCTCTAGTGGGCTCAGGACACACTGTTCTCCGAGCCCTAGCTCCAGCAGAGAGGGCTCAGTGTTATCTTTCCCTCACTTTTGAATCCTGCCAACACAAACGGGTGGATGGATTGTTACCTGGGACACTTGATTAAGTAAAACCAGAGCTTTGTGCCCAGGGGAGCAGCTGGAGGATGGAGGGCTGAGGAGGGAAGGGGTTATGTAAATACTGGCTGAATAACTGGGTTTGTGTGTTGATTAGATAAGGGCTGAGAAGCTGAAGCCCAATGAATAACAATTGAGCTTCCAGGCTGGTAATGGCCTGATTTGAAAGTCTGAGGCAGGACCGCCTGGCACGGGGTGAAGGGCGGATTTCCCTGATAGGTCTGTGGCTGCTGAGATAATGCCTGGTGACAAGGGGAAAGAAGTACAGGGACCTCTGCCTGCCCCCTCACAAGGGAGTCCAGGCCTATCTGCCTGTCCTCTTGTTCTCAGTGGAATACAAAGACAATCAAACAGATAGGAGCACTGCCTCTGGGAGTTTAAAATCCTAATGAAGCTTAAGTCAAATTTTGCAAGTTAACCAAATCCTATGTAAATATTTGTAAGCATCGCAAATGTCGAGTGCAGCAAAGTGGGCTTGGGAGTCAGCCCCGGGGACAAAGACAATGGTAGGGGACTAGCATGTACTGTGTGCTGGGTTCTTTGCACTAGTTATCTTTGGGGCTCTGTGAGGTAGACGGTCTCATCTTCACTTCATGGATGAGGAAACGGAGGCCCAGGAAGGTTGAGTGAACTCACGAGTGTCTCCCCTAGTAAGAGGCAGAGCCAGAATTCCATCCATGTCTGTTTCAAGTCACTGCCCTTGAGGCAGGAAAGTGGGCAGGAAGGACACAGGGGAACCTGTCGAGCATGGCAGGTCCACTCCTGAAGGCTCTTCCAGTTCCTGAATTTTGATGATTTGAGTGTCCTGAGCCAGACTGGGGACAGCTTGCTGAGGCTAACTGCAGGGCCTGAACTGTGTATGGGCCCCATGGTGTCTCCCATCTCCCCCAGATTCCCATGTTGAAGTCCTAATCTTCAGTACTTCAGAATGTGACTGTATTTGGAGTTGGGTCCTTCAAAGAGGTGGTTAGGTTGCAATGAGGTTATTAGGGTGGGTGCTAATCCACTGTGTCTGTGGTCCTTCTAGAAAGAGGAGATTAGGAATAGATACACAGAGGGAAGACCATGTGAAGACACAGGGAGAAGCTGGTCTTCTGTGTGGCGAGGAGAGAGGCCTCAGAAGGAACCAACCATGCTGGCACCGGATCTCAGACTTCCAGCCTCTAGAACTCCAAGAAAATAAATTCCTGTGGCTTAAGTCCCCCAGTCTGTGGTACTTTGCTGGTGGACCCAGCAGACTAATACACTTGGTTTCACCAAAAGGCAGGTGGAGGGCTATGAGCAGCATGCCTGGAGACCTCTCTCTCCTCTGCCACAGATGTTAAAATCACCCCAAATGTGATTCCCACGGAGAACCACCAGCAAGTTCAAGACTAGGTAGTTTTGGATGTAAATATGATAGGATTTCATAGGAGTGAACTGGAACCCTCAGAAGAAGCTTTATAAAGAATGGAAGGTGGCTGACCCTTGAAGAATGAGAAGGATGGAGATGAAGAAAGGAGAACAGAGAGCCTCCCAGGTGGGTGTCCCAGCACGTTTTCAACAAAAATCAGGCAGAGGCCTTGTCCCAGGGCTCTAGCAATCTGCTGTGACTTGCCTACTGGGGATTTCCTGAGACTCGATGTCACACTTTTAGTCCATGAAAGATACCTCCAGCACCATGGAATTTTCTGGGATCTGATGAGTTATATGGCCCGAACCTGCTGTAGGACTCCTTCTTGCCCAGTGACCCACTCAAGACTGGTAGCCTTCTGTGTCACCTGACCAGTGGGTCAGAGAAGTATCCTCATGTGCCATGTATTTGCCTCTAAAGCCTGAAGAGCCCGACCAAGCACCGTATTTCTTTTGTAAGTGCAAGTGGCAACGACTTGTCCTCTACCTTGGAGAGTATTTCCAGGGAGGATGAATTTGGAAAAAAATCTGTGTCACCTCGTCTTCATATTTCCCCACTCTAACTGGAGGATCATGGTAGCTTTTTAGATCTCCTTGAATCAGTGTCAGCTTGGACCCATATCTAATAGTTTTGGAAGTATCTGTCTAGACCTTTTCCTCGGGGTTTAGTGACTTCAGCAAATGGCCTCTGGTCACTTTGGGAAAGGTTTGAAACAAATTTAGTTCATATACTTGTGATGGTGTTGCTAAGTCTTTCTTCAAGGGGATACAGACTTCAGTCAATAGGGTCTAGATCTGTGAATGATTTAGATCTGAAAATTGAAGGAAGGACCAGCACTCAGTCTTTTCAATACAAGTTGAGTGGCACCCTAGTTGACTCTCCATCTATCTTGTCCCTGATAATACCACGAGGATCTAGTAGCATCACCACACATCCCTACAAGTCAAGGCATCTTGATGACTATTCTGGTCCTGGGAAATTGTATGCATTTTTTTCCCCAAATTTGAGTGCCCCCTGGAATCTGCAACTCTAATTTCTAATATCCTCACTGATATTAGAAAGTCCAATTCTACGACATCATATTTCACTGTCAACTCTGCCCTAAAATGTTCAGCCATCTCCAGGCTTTTCAGTGATGTTAGTCTAGCCATCACTAGTGCATTCGTTATCATCTCAGTGAAAGGTGTGTCCTCTAGGCCTTCCTGGGCAGTGTAGACAGGGTGGCTTCTCAGGTCTTGTTTGGTAAATCTACCCTAATCTCCTTACCTCCCTGTGCTGACTGGTCCTTTCCTTGATACTATGAAAAAGAAGTTGGTATCACTGCCTCATTACATGTAGGTTTTCTTTATGTCAAATTGTCAAGGGGGCATCTCAATTGACTATTAGGCCTGGCTCCAGGTTTCCTTGTCACAACACTGAATCCCAAGTTACATGTCAAATAAATTCTCCTTTATCAGCCTATGTCTTCCCACTCCAATTCCAATACCCTCAACATTATTCGCAACATGTTTTCCCAGTTTTTGACACTACTGATTATCCAGGACTGCAATTCCTTGGGTATGTAAACTTTATCCTAGAGCAGGGACTGTATTTTCCCATTTAGGTGACTTTTGTCCTGGAATCAATCAGGGTAGCCAGGAGCAAATATAGAGGAGAACAAGTGTCTTCAAGCAAGTCATATGCTTCAGGAAGGTCTTTTGCTGCTCAATTTTCCAGACAAAGGGATACTCTTTTCTAGGAAGGAGGATTGGGCTGTATATGTATATATATATTTATTTATTTATTTTAAAGATTTTATTTATATATTTGACAGAGAGAGGCATAGCAAGAGAGGGAACACAAGGAGGGGGAGTGGGAGAGGGAGAAGCAGGCTTCCTGCCTAGCAGGGAGCCAGATGTGGGGCTCAATCCCAGGACCCTGGGACCATGACCTGAGCCAGAGGCAGATGCTTAACAATTGAGCCACCCAGGCACCCTCTTCTTTAAAAAAAAAAATCTTTTATTTATTATTATTTTTAAATTTAAATTCAATTAATTAACATGTAGTGTATTATTAGTTTCAGAGGTAGAGTTCAGTGATTCATCAGTTGTGTATAATACCCAGTGCTCATTACAACAGGTGGGATCGGGCTGCTTCTGATGGTCCACTGGATTTAGGACAACTAGAGGCTCAAAATTCTCAAGTCTCATCCATTCAAATAATCTTGGTACAGGTCTCAGAGTCCCACTTTTACTTTTTTTCCTCATTAGGGCCTTGACTTTGACCTAGGACACCTATCAAAACTCTGAATTCAATCTCTTCTGTAGCCAGATATAGCTCTGCCATATTTATAGTTTGATCCTGGGCCTGATTTTCAGCCTAGCCTGTCCTGTGGCTGCAGGAGAGTACTGTCTCCTTAAAGCCAGCACTGAAGCCTTCCGACTTTTACTGTATTTGACTTGGCAGATGACTGCCCTGAGTTTATTATTTTCTTTTTTTTAAAAGGTTTTTAATGCACTTAAAAACAGTCAGCTTCCTCTATGTACCGGTCTAGTGTCTAGTACCAAGGCAATAACTTGTCTTCTACTTGTACCTCATTCCAGTTATCCATAGATAAAAGCGTTCAGTCTTTCACCATTAAATGTGATATTAGTTATGGTATTTTTTCCGTAGACAGTCTTTACCAGGTTGGAAATACCCATCCATTCCTAGTGTGCTAAGAGTTATTATCAGGAATGGATGTTGGATTTTTGTCAAATGCTTTTTCCAATGTTAACTGAGACCATATAGGGTTTTTTATTGGTCATATTATGTATTTTATTTTATGTATTGTTGGATTTTGCCCAGCTTTTATTTCATTGATTTTTCTATTGTTTTTCAATTTCTATTTGATTGATTTCTGCTCTAATTTTTTTTAAAAGATTTTATTTATTTACTTGACAGAGAGAGAGAGAGAGACAGTGAGAGAGGGATCATGAACAGGGGCAGAGGGAGAGGGAGAAGCAGGCTCCCTGCTGAGCAGGTAGCCGGATGTGGGACTCAATCCTAGGACCTTGGGATCATGACCTGAGCCGAAGGCTCAATTTTAGGATATTTAGGGTATTATAAGGCTCAAAATTCTGTCTCATCCATTCAAATAATCTTGGTACAGGTCTCAGAGTCCCACTTTTATTTTTTTTCCTCATCAGGACCTTGACTTTGACCTAGGACACCTATCAAAACTCTGAATTCAATCTCTTCTGTAGCTAATTTGAGCCTTATAATATCCTATAATATCCTAAAAATATTAGGATATATTCATCCCCCAACACAGACTTTATGCTATTGTTATCATATATTTTCCATTTTACTAATACATATAAGTGCCAACATACATTGCATCTTTCTTTTAGATGCATCTTTAAGATGCTATTTATTTGGGCACCTGGGTGGCTTAGTCAGTTAAGCAGCTGCCTTCAGCTCAGGCCATGATCCCAGGGTACTGGGATTGAGTCCCGCATCAGTCTCCCTGCTCAGTGGGGAACCTGCTTCTCCCTCTGTCTGCCGCTCCCCCTGCTTGTGCTCTCTCTCTCTGTCAAATAAGTAAATAATATCTTTTTTAAAAAATATGTTATTTATTTATTTCGGGGGGAGAGAGAGAGAGAGAGAGAGAGAGAGAGCGCGCGCGCGCACGAGTGGGGGGAGGGGCTGATGGAGGGAAGCAGACTTCCTGCTGAGAACAGAGCCTAATGCAGGGCTTGATCTCAAGACCCTGAGATCATGATCTGAGCCAAAATCAAGAGTTGGCCGCTTAACTAACTGAGCCAATCAGGTGCCCTGGTGACTTAGATTTTAAAGAGATTCAAATAAGAAGAAATGATCTTATATATTTACTCATGTAGTAGCCATTTTCAGTGCTCCTTTTTTTTAAATATAGATCTGTATGTCCATCCTGTATCAAAACAAACAAAAAATGACTGCATATAGAGTTTATATTCCTAAATAAAAAATATATCCATAAAATATATGCTAAAGAGAAAAATAAATCAGAAAAGGGAGATAAGGGGTAAGAATATGTGTACAGAAATTTCAAAGAGGGTAGTCAGTTAAGACCTCATTAGGAAAGTACCTTTTGGGTAATACCCAAAGGAAGTGAGCCAGATGGGTATCTGGACGAAGAATATTCTTGAGGTATGTGGTAGACAGCCCCTGTCTACACCCTAATCCCAGAAAACTGAATATATTACCTTAATGGCAAAAGGGACTTTGTGGATGTGATTAAGTTTAGAATCCTGAGATGGAGAGATTATCCTGAATTCTCCAGGTGGGCCCAATATGATCACAAGAGCCTTTGCAAGAGGACGGCAAGGGGGTGAGAATCCGTGAAGGGGGTGTGATGACACTAAGCTACTGGCTTTGAAGATGGTTGAAAAAGCCACGAGCCATGGAATGCAGGTGGCCTTTAGAAGTTGGCATAGGCAAGGAAATGCATTCTCTCCTAGAATCTTCAGAAGGAACTCGACCCTGCTAACATTTTGATTTTGGCCCAATGAGACTGACTTTGGATTTTTGACTTCCAGACCTATAGGACAAAGTTGTGTTTTTTTAAGTCATCAAGTCTGGGGTAATTTGTTACACAGCAATAGTAAACTTATACAAGGCAATGCCTGATGTGTTTGAGTGGTAAGAAGTGGACCAGGCCATTATAGGGACTTTGGGTTTTACCGAGTGTGATGTTTTGACTTATGTTTTAACAAGATCACTCTGGCTGTTGTGTGGAGAGTGGGGCTGGGGGAAGCAGTGTCGAAGGCCGAGCAGGGGAGACCATAGAGGAGGTCATTGCAGTAACCCAGGTAAGAAGTGAATGGTGGCCTGTCAAGCAAATTAACCATTTGGCCCCTGTGACTGCTCCTGTGTTTCTTCTGATTGTGCTTCCCAGCACCCAATTTTCCTCCTTGATGATGTTGACCTTTTTGACTCTCAGTGCCTCTCACTTGGCGGTCTTTTGTTATGTGCCTTAGTGTCCTTCCCCCAGTCCCTGATGAATCTTACAATGGACCTGTCACTTCCTCCTCACCGACTGCTGGGGATGATTCCTTCTGATCATGATTGTTTTCTTTTCCCAGCCTCTCTTGAATCTAAACTTCTAGCTCTGTTGCCTTTGTATGTTGTCTTCTTCTGTACTTGCCAATCAATCTTCAGCGTGCTTTAAGCGGTTAAAAATTCATCTAGGGTAAAGTTTATATTTAACTTAAAACAAAATAGTTTAACTATTAACTATTAATTAATAACAAGTACTTATGTGGGGCTTACTAGGCGTCAGGTTCTGTTTAATGTGATATATCCATATCACGTCATATAACTCTCACAAATCTATGAGGGAGGTACTATTTTCACCCCTTATTACAGATGGGGAAACTGAGCTATAGAATTTCAGAATTTTCTCCAGTTGGCACAGCTACTAAATGGCAGAGCTGGGTTCTGAACCCAGAAAGTCCTGCACCAGTTTCCCTCAAATACCATCCGATACTGCCCTTCAAAAGGAGCCAATTTTTCAGGTAAAATAATTTTCTTTCGTTTCAGCTATTGCTGACTTTGAATCTTTAGTGAATGAAGAACATCATTATCTTCCAGTGGAAGAAGTAGGAGAGAGAGAGACAGAGAAGAGAAGGTTTTTATAACATGGGTCTTGGCCAAATAATAGAAGTGCTGCTCCAAGGCGTCTGGTTCTGCGAGTATGTGTCAGACAATGGAACACACAAGAAATTTGAATTTAATGTAAAAGGGTCAACACCCTCTCTGCTCTCTACTCAAACACAGGTAGCAGTTGGCAATTACTGATGCATTTATTTCAAAGGATTTTTTTTTTAAAGTCCTTCAAAAGTCACAGGCTTAGACCCTTTCTTAAAAATCAGTAAAATGCATGCCATTATGGGCTGAATTGTGTCCTTCCAAAAATATGTTTGAGTTCTAATGAGGATTAGAAGTACTAATCTAAGGTACTGAGGAGTACCTTAGAATGTGATTTTATTTGGAGACAAGAGTCTTTACGGAAGTAATCAAGTTCAAATGAGGCCATCAGGGTGGCCTAATCCAAAATGACTGGTATTCATATAAAAAGGGGAAATTTGGACATAGACAAATGCAGGGACAGCAGTAGGTGAAGATAAGGCAGAGATCAAGGTGAGGCTTCTACAAGATAAGGAACACCAAAGATTGCTAGCAAACCACCAGAAGTGAAGGGGGAAGCTGGGAGCAAATCCGTCTTACAGCCCTCAGAAGGAAGCAACGCCTGCCGACACCTTGGTCTGGGACATCTGGCCCCCAGAGCTGTGAGACAATACATTTCTGTTGTTTAAGCCGCCCAGGTTGTGGTACTTCTGTTACGGCAGCCCCAGCAGACTAATAATGCACTTGCAGACACGACTTACTGTAAAAATATCTCCGTCTTCTTAGTTTCTTATTCTACTTTCTCTCTTCCCTTTTGTTTTCATTTTCTCTCTTTCCCATGCATGTTCTCTGATGCCTGTGGTCTCTGCGGCCCCAACCCCCTGCCCTGCAGTCTCTCACTCTTGGTTTCATTTGAAATCGTCTGCTCCAGGTGGATATAGGACCCAGGGGACATGTCATCTTAGGGACAGATGAAACTGTCTAGAAACTGTCTGGGTCCACCCCTGAATTCCTCAGCTCAGTTAATAGTTGCTTGACTTTAAAGAAATGCAAAAAGGCAGTTACCAATGCTGCTGAGCAGGCAGGACAGGTTTTGAAAGTGTGGATAAAGAGAAACCAAACCTGAGTCAACCCTTCTGATTTACTGATTATTGGAAGATATTTTGAACCTCTCATGATGCAGTGAGGCACTGAGCACCCCACTGTGCCCTCTGTCAGTCCTCCCACTGAAGCAGGGACAGTGAGGCAGGACACCAAGAGCCTTCTGTGACCCTGCCTGCTCCCGACCCCTGACCTCCAGATTCCTAGGGAGGGCAGTAGACGGGGACCCTGAAGTCTGCCCGCCTGGGGTTAAGCCCGATTCTACCACTTCTCTTGGCTTTCCCACATGTGAAATGGGAACAACAGTCGACCTCATAGGATCGTTCTGTGCACTGACATGAGATGGGTAAGTCACTTAGAAAATGGCCCAGAAGACAGGAACTATTCAAAGAAAAACATGTGACTTGTTCTCACCAGTCCTAAAGTGGGGGAGGACACAGTTGCCACTGACTTTCTACACAAGAAGGGAAATGAAATGACCGACCATGTCCCTAGAGGAGTTGAAAGGGGATGGCAGCTTTCGTGTAACCAAACCCTGTCCCCAGCAGCAGGGCATGCTTTAGTTAACAGGCACTGACTAGCAGAAAGGTCTTTAGAATGTGAGCAGTGTGCTACCATGGATCAAGTTTCTCTGGAGGTTGATGGTGGTGGCCAAGACCTTGCTATGCAAGTAAGTGCTGGCTCTCACCATGGAAGCCTGGCCCTGGGCTGACTGGCTGGCTCCCTGCTCAGTGCCTGGAATGCTGCAAGGAAGGGCCCACATTGGCCTCTGTTGACCTGGGGCTAGTTCTTAGAACTAGTGGCTGACCGGAAGAGCCTCGTTCTGAGCTACAATGATGTTGCTTAGACGCTCTCCCTCCCCACTATTTCCCTGACCCTACTTGGAGGCAAGTTCCCTTCCCATCCCATTTCAGTTCTGTTTTTAGTTTTATTTCGATTCTGGCAAGGACTAGCGATTAAACGATAAGGATTTCTTTCCTTGCAGGCACACATCGCATAGTAAACATGGAATGGGAACTACGTGTAGCAGGGTACCGGTCAGTTGCTGGGGGTGATTGGGAGGAGGGCTGGTTGGGTATTTGGAGGGTTTAGAAGTGTGTGTGCTCAAAAACACGATCTCTAAGTCAAGAGAGAAAACTGGGGCTGCATTTTGAGCACAGCTCCTTTTCTTCCCTCCAAGAGTGGGGGGAAAAGCAGAACCATTGTTGGGTTGACAGTCTTAGATTTTGGATTTTATGGCTTGAGCATGATCAGTGTAAACTTTGCTACTTCATACTAAGTGTCAGTGAAAGCCTAACAGTGAATGTTCTCATGAACACTCTTGTAACATTCTCCAGCCCCAAACAACTACAGGCTCTGGGACCCCAGTGACCATCCAACCATAGGCTCAGCCCCTCTGAGTTTCTGAGCCACTCTGATTAGCAGATGGACTCTGTGCTAAGTCTCCATAGTAATCTGAGGTCTCCTCAGCTTGTGGAGACTCTGCCCTCACACATGGTCTAAGGATCATGGGCTCCCCTAAATGCAGCTACGTGCTCCTTACCAGGCTTCTGTCTCAATTCCCTGATTTGCAACCTACGTACAACAGCAGCAACAGACATTTTCTGAGCATTTGTCGTGTGTAGGACATTGATGGCTACAAAGATGAATCAGACATGGAGGCTGTCCCCAAGGTGCGACCATTCTAGTTGGGGAGATAGACCGGGAAATGGAGGATTCTAATGCAAGGTAATGAAAGAAGAGGTGAGAACAGGACATTGCAGGAGTCCTCAACAGGGACCCCTAACCCAGACTGGGTACAGGAGACTAATCCAGGGAAGATTTCCCAGAGGAAGTGGAACACTCCCACCTCATGCCTGGGACCGAAGCCCTGATTTTTGAATCTTACGTGGGTACTGCATCCTGTCGCTTGTTTCTGCAGCAGATGTCTGAGCTCTGCTCTAGGTCACAGCCCACCTGGTCTTCGGACATGCGATTGCTGCCCTTCAGTATTGCACGGCCTGAGGACTCCTGGTACTTGTCTGCCCACTGTACCACAACTCCAGCCACAGCCACCAGTTGGGTCATGTGTGGGTTCCTCACACTCAGTCATTTATTTGGGGTCCAGTCCCAGAGGGTGCTTTGGACTCTATTTTTTGGGGGGGAGGCAGTTTATTCCCCAGTAACCTGGCTGAGAGCCTGCTGTCTGTCTTTCTGACTGAACTCATCTGAGTGAAGGCAGGATCTTTTGCAGATGGTATATTGACTTCCACTCTCAGTACAACCAAAGAATTCTACATTTGTTTTGCTCTTGACCTCCTACGGGCTGGTTTTGGGGTACCTTATGTACCCTTCAAAGTACCACACACAAGAGACAAAAACAGATTCTCAGGGAGCAAAGAGGAAAGGAGCTGGGTGGCAAAGGGGCTGGCTGGTCCTCTTTCCTCTTTGGAAAGTCATCCTTAAGGCTCAACCTATCCACTAGGTGAGTGTAGGGGCCCAGCCTCCTGACCATGGTGTTCAGACATTTTATGACAACGTACAGATGTGGGTTTTGATGTGATTTCAGGAGGCTAAGAATATATGATGGAAAATAGCTAATTTTAAAAAAACAAATCTTTTTCTTTGGTAAAGGCCCATTAGAGACCCACATTGTTTGTGACGTTTCCCTAAGGCTCAATTCTTTCTTTGAATTCTTCCCCAGACTGACTCTCGATCTGTCCAACTCACTTGGAAATTTAATCCTGGCCTGCCTTGCAGTACTTTTTCCATTTATAAACTTTGTTTCTGCAAATAGATGGTCAAGGCCTTGAGGCCAAGGGCTATGTCACACTTCTTTTTATCACCCGCCCCCCCAGCCACCCCTTCCCTAGAGCTTTGCCAGACTCGGTTTAAGTCCTCACTACACACTGGACTGGAATGATGAATGTCATCTGTTATTTCATCTAACTTTTTTTTTTTAAGTGGTATATTTTCAGTTTAAGCCACCCTTTAGGTAGACGGTTTTGAAGCTTATATTAGAGAACTGGACTATCCTAAGGGGCATGTGTACTTTCCCCTCGCATCCTGATGTTCAAGTGAGCTTTTAGAAATTTCTAGAAGGCAAATGAGGAGCAGACTCAAGGGACCATAGGAACTTTGAATTGTGGCCTAACCCCTGAAGAATGTATGCACAGAGTAAGAATGTGGGCAAAACAGAGCGGACACTGGAATGAGGGAGTGGGCTGCTCTCTCACCATCCCTGCATAAGCACCACACTCTCTGGGAGGGGAGACGCTTGGTAGCTTTCCCTGTTGGGGCAATTGATGCCAGGCTGAAGTCAGTGTCTCAGCAAGAAATAGTTTCATCTGCAAGGAGATGGGAATGTGAGAGGTTGAAGAAGCTGACTTGAGAGATGCCTCAGCCTATGCACAGCCTTCCATCTCTACGCCGTCATGCTAAGTCCCCCGGATCTCCTGCCTGGATTTCCCAGCTTGATCTACTGTTTGACCTGTTTGTCCAGTGATTCTGACACCAACCGGTATGCAGCAATTCAGTTCTGGCACTAACCACCTGGAGTTCAAGCAGACCCCATAAATTAAAGGGTGTGGTCCACAACAAGACTGCTCTCATTTCTGACTGACTAGCAACAAATCTGGGAGGTTCCCATGATCCTCCTCAGGTTTGATAATTCACTAGAATGATTCACAGAACTCAGCAAAGTGCTATGCTTGTGGTTATGGTTTTATTATAAAGGATATAAATGAGAAACAGCCAAATGAAGAGGTACATAGCATAAGTTCTGAAGGGTCCCAAATGCAGAGCTTCTGTGTTCTGTCCCCATGGAATCAAGGCATATGACCTTTCTAGCACATTGATGTGTTCACCAATCAGGACGCTCCACCAAGCTTCAGTGTCCAGAGTTTGTGTTGAGGTTTTACTACAAAGGGATGATTGATTGAACCATTGGCCATGTGACTGAACTTAATAATCAGCCCCCCACCCTTCCCTGGAGGTTGGGAGGTCAGGCTGATGCCAGTGGCTCAAAGCCCTAATTCTCTAATCAATCACATCGTTGGTCTTTCCAGCATGATCAGCGCATCCTGAAACAGTCTAGGGTTCCATGTGAGTCAGCTCATTAGCATAAACTCGGATATAAACCAGGGGCTCATGAACAATGAAGACACTCCTATTACTTGGGAAATTCCAAGGACTTAGAGGTTCCCTCCCAGGAGCCAGGGACAGAAGCTCGTCAAATTCTTTATTATATGATACTAGCTTTTGGCCTTCTTGTTTTATTTTCCAGATTCAAACTCATCTATTGGCTGTGAACTTGGGGAAGTTATGATATTCTCTATAGAGGGAAACAACTAGAGCTGCTCCCCACTGCCTGACCACTCAACTCAGGTAAGATTATGATAACAGGGAGCTTCGAGATCACTGGAACAAAGCACTGCTGTTCACTTGTGCTGTGTGGACCTTGCAGGTTGGTGCCACTCTGTTGCTTAGGGGCTTCATATGGGGCCCCAGGCTCATGGAGCAGCGGTCATCAGCATAGGGCCAGCCATTGTGGTAGAGGAAAAGAGGAGCATCTCCCAGAAGGCATGGGCCCTTACGGCTTCTGCCGTAAGTGACACATCACTTCCATCCGTTTTCATTGGCCAAAGAAGGGCTTTTGGCAAGTGATAACTATGACCCAATCTCAGATTTAGGAAGACAAATTACAGTCCAGGGGATAGCGCCTTAAGGCAGAGACAGGACCGAAGAAGGAGGGGGAGGGGCGCCAGAGGCCATGGGGAGCAGTCATATGAGGAGGCAAGGGCAAGGAAGGACCCAGGGGTTCCTGAGGGATCTAGTTTGGGTAACGTGGGGGCATTGGCACCCAGAAGGTCAGGAGGAGCCCGCAGAATGTTCTCTGCCTTTGCCGGATGGTGCTGGAGGCAGCACCTGGGCTTCCAGCCAGCAGGAGGAATATAGGGAAAAGATGAGGTTTCTTCATCTCAAAAACAATCAACCCGTCAATAAGCAGGCGGCCCTCTTAACCTGAACTCCCTGTGTTAATCGAAAGCCAGGAGGACTTTGACCATGCAGGCTCGGTTGCAGAACTGGTTTCAATGCACTATTGTTTTCCAGCCTGGTTTTTTCCATGATGAAAGTGATTCGTGGGCCCTGCTGGGCAGGAGATCATATTTAAACGTTTCCTGGGTTTGATCTCCGTAAGGGGCTTGTGCTAAGGCACAGAGTAAGTGGTAAATGGATCGAATTAACCTAGACGTATTTGAGCCATCACGGTGGGCGGTGGTGACCCAAGGTGTGGGTGCCTGTTGCTTCCCAGCCTGGTCAGCCCCAGAACTTGCCACTCTTGTACTTCACCAACTCGAAGGGGTTTGACAGTGGAGAAGCCAGGGTGGGGGTGGGGAAGCCAGGCCGGGAGCCAGGGGTCTATAACGTATTTCTGCTTTTGCTGCGAGCCTGGGCAAGTCGTGACACGTTCTAAAGATTTGCCAACTGTTCAAGGACAGTGATGGGGTGAGGGTGGGTATCCCAGCTAATGGAATATGGAAGTTTGTAGACAGCTCCTGAGGAATTCTCAATGCCAAGCCACTTTCCAGAAAGAAGAAGAGATTCCGTTTTCCTCTGTCTGCTGTGGGAGTGAGCAGGGACCATGCTGTTTGCACAGGAACCTCCACTGCCTTGAGGCCGCGCTTCCCCGACCAAAGTGGACTCTGGCTCGGCGAGCTGCGCGCCTGGCTTTTCTGCTTTGGAACCAGGGCGAGGGGGGCGTGGGAGGAGAGAGAACCGGGGAGTCAAGGAAGCAAGTGGTGAGGAGTGTCTGGAATAGGGGGAGGAAGACTCAGAAATTTGCTTACAGGAGGGAATTGGGAATTGCGCGTAGGGGTGAGACAAAGGGAGTGGAGAAAGAGAGGCAGCTGTGAGGAGACAGGCTTTGGGGGGGGGCAGAGAGTCCGAGAGAAGTTGGGGGGTCAGTGGAAGAGAAGGAAAAAGAAGATTTCAGAAACGTTTGCATTAAACTCCATCCTCTGATGTCCGCTTGAAATTCTAAGTAGTAATTGGATTGATTTTTAATCAGAAATTCCTGTGGAATGGTTCTTCCTGTGAATCCACATGTGGGATTCAGGGTGTCCCCAGAATCCGAGCTGCTCTGTGGCTTGGGTCAGCGTGGGAGCTCATGGCTGGCAGGAAACACCCTGCCCGGGAGGGCGGGGATCTGTGCCTGCTGGTGCCAGCTTTACCGCAGAGGACGCTGGGCCGGGCTGGCTGCCTGCTGGAGCCTCAGCTTACCCAACTGTCAAACGGAAATGGCCTTGCCCACTCCGTCCTGGACTCTAGCTTTCTCATTAGACGGAAAGCGCCTCAGGGGCAGGCCCCTGCCCACACATGTGTGCAACAATGGGCACTCACTCCAGGGCTGGGGAGCAATGAAGAAAGTGTGCACAGCCCGGTGTGGCCCTTCTTGAGCACGGGAGCCCTTTGGCCATGTTTCTTTGCTTCACCTTTCCTGTTTCAACGCTTCTCACTGGATCATGGGCTCACTGCATCCTGAGTCCTTTCCACTGGAAAACAGGATGTGTTGCTTTGACCTCAACCTTCTCTCCCCTACCCAATAGCTCCGAAGCCCAAACACTTGGCTTCGTTTGCTAAGATGCAGCTGGTTGGTCGACTTCCTCAGCGTCGACTGCAGCTTCCTCCTTCTGGGTCCGCAGACACCGGAAAGGTAAACCTGCCCTTCCCAGATCCTCTGCACGAGGGTTCTGGATGTGATGAAGTTTCTGCCGCCCAGAGGCACATGACGAAAGTAATTTGAAATGTAGTGAAGGGGGTTACAGAGGCAGGGCAGAGGGCTTCCAGGGCACGCACTGCTGTCGTCGCCCTGGCTTCCTGGTTTGGTGCCTGGGAAGTCCCTGATCACAGCCAGGGGGCGGGTCCTTTGGTGTGGCTTTGGGAGATGAACCTGAGGCCTGACCTGGCCTACGTTAACTGTCCCAGAGATTCTGTGAGCCTTCTGATCCCTTACAGGCTGCCCTTTTCTGCTTTCAGGTAGACTAGGTTCTCTGCAGCTGAGTCCTGCCTGCCACCTAAGAGAACCCTGGTTTGAAGGGTAGTTGTGAGGAGCCCATCTCACACGTGGTCCTGGCCACCATGTCGCAGGGCCTGAGGTGGCTGGCCGGCCCCTTGACCTTTTGCCGTTTGCCTCTCTTTTCTTCCCCACTAGAGCCTGGTTGCCAACATGCAACCAGGAAGGGGCGGTGGCTGACAGAGGGGCAGAAAAACCTGAGAGCTAGAGACCGGTGACACTGTGCCTCTGGGCTCTTGCGCGTGTGTGAGGAGCTTCTTCAGACACCGCCTTTCTCCGCATCTGGGGCCCTGATCCCTCTCCTGCCCAGGGCTAGGGTGTCTTCATTCTCTCTGGTGTTGTATTTTTGGCTCTACTGTTCCTTGAAAGCCTTCAGGTTTTCTGTGACATTGATTTTCCAGAACAATCCAAGGGTGGGTTGATGCTTTTATGTCTCTAATTTTCTGTGCTTTGTCTACTACAAGAGCAAACATAAATGTTAAAAAAGACTGTTTGTACCTTTGGATGATTAACTCCTCCTACTGATTAGGGTGGAGGGCATAGGGGGTGAGGAAGAGCAAGGAGGCTTTAGAGTCAGACCCAGCGGCTTTGAATCCAGGCTCCACCACTCACTAGCTGTGTGACTTCGGAGAAGTAACTAAACCTCTCTGAACTTCAGTTCACTCATCTAGAGATTGGTAATAGCAACAGTCACCAGCTCACTGGATTGTTAGAAATTGAAATAAGGTAATGAAATCTATAAATATTTGACTAGTTCATGGTATTTATTAAGAGCGAATTTTTATAAAAGCTCTTATTGTAATTAGCCTCAGTGTTTTCATCTGTAAAAGGGACGAATAGTAAAATGCCACAAACTAACTAATAGAGAACTGGCTCTAGAGCAAGGAATTTTTATAAGGCCAACCCAATGGTTTTGGGGCTTATTGGCCTGACAGAGGTTAAGAGGAGATCTGAGTGGATTCTGGGGGCAGCTGAGGAAGGGAAAGGCCAGGCTCTCTGTCTCTGTCCTCGCCTTATACTGGACTGCTTCCCTCTCACCCTGCGCAGACCTCAACCGATGGGCCTGCAACAAGCAGGTCCAGGACTCTCACTTAGGGTAGGTTTTCTTTCTTTTGAACATTTACACATGGCGTCTTCCTTGGGATACTGAGTCATTAATAGGGGCTAATCATCAGACAAGAAACAATCTTGTAGGGCCTAGGTTGGGTATGAAAGGTTCTTCTTGGTCCATCGGAAGAAAGGAGAATCCGCTTTGCCTGATGATGCCATAGCCCCTGAACTACTAAAGGTTGGGGGGGATCCTTCTCAGTTTTGTACACCAGGGCTCCAAGAACAAAACTATGGAGTAGTATAAAAGGGGGAAGAAATACATGTTTGTCCCTCTAAGTCCCTTCTACAAATGTTTTCTCAACTTCTTCTAGATCACTTCAAATTTGGTCTCTAGGTTGAGATATTTTGGAATTCATCTGAATAAATGTAATTAACCTCTTCTTCCAACAATCTTCAACTCAACTTACCCACAACATGAAGAATGTACAGAATGGAAGTTCAAGAAGTCCCTTCTCAAAGTTCGACTGCAGTCTTTCTTAATTTTCAAAAGTTTGCTTTGGTGTTCATTGATAAGATCAACATTTTTGGATGGGTTTAAGAGTGAGAATCAGATCTCTCCCACACGGCTTTGAAGACTCCAGCAACAGTCACCTTCCATGGTGTGTGTGGCTCTGGGCTTGGGTTGGAGGGCTGGCCCCAGGCCTCCGTGGGGATACCCCACTCCTCTGCCTTCCCCTCCCACCACCCTGGGACAGCTCTGTGGCTCCCAACATGCGGTCCCTCAGAAGGCTAGTGCTGGCCACATCTGTTCCTTGGGCTGATCCACCCCCATGTTAAAAATGCAAATGTCCGATCACAACTTGTTCTATCCCCTGCCCCCATTTTGAAAACTCCTAAGCTCTGGTGTCTGCCATTAAGAATTACATTGATTAAGGGCGCCTGGGTGGCTCAGTTGGTTAAGCGACTGCCTTCGGCTCAGGTCATGATCCTGGAGTCCCGGGATCGAGTCCCGCATCGGGCTCCCTGCTCGGCGGGGGGCCTGCTTCTCCCTCTGCCCCTCCCCTCCCCCCATGTGCTTTCTCTCTCTCTCAAAAATAAATAAATAAAAAATCTTTAAAAAAAAAAGAATTACATTGATTAGAATTAGCTTTGAGGAGACTTTTCTCTTTGTCACATGTCTAACCTGTTTATTAAAAATATAGCCTATCTTTAAATTCTTTTCCCTCCATATGTTCTTCAGTTAAATTTTTTTCTCTCATCTCCCACTCCGCTGCTAAATTCCTTTAGGTATACCCCCACTTCCTTCTTTCTCCCGGACCTCTTTTAGTCAAGGGATCCTTATGCTCCCATTATTTTGCTGGTCTCCTCATTTTACATCTGATTTACAAAGAAAACTGGCATCCTCATACTTTTCCATGCTTGCTTGAAATACCATCTAGTGAAGTAATGTATGAAAAAAAATTGAAAATAGCTTTTCGGTCTCCTTCAAAAATTTTTTCGTCTCTAGTTGCAACACATGGAGCCAAATAGCAGATGGAATACATTTCTTCATCTTTAAAAACACCAAATGGTTTTTTTTTTCCTTATTTGATTTTTTATAGTCACACTGATTCTCCATCTAGCCTGTCTGTTCTTCATCTCCCAAATCTCCTAGTTCTGTTTATCATGAAAATAATCCCCAGAAACATGAAAACTCGGGCTCTCAAGGTGTCCATACATTTGGGGAGGACAAGCTGGCTTAAAGAATAAGGGATGTATGGAAAACAGGGAGCCCCACTTTCAGGCTATGGCTACAGGGTCGGTAAATAAAAATATGAGTCTTCCCCCATTCCCACAAAAAGAACATGGGTTCTCACAACTCGGGGCACACAGCAGTGAATGAAAACTTTGCTTCTATAGTGAAGGAGCTAAATCATCTTAGCTTTATAGCTTAATAAAACATAAGAGCAAAAGTCTTATGCACTGCCCAGGTCTTGGATCTTCTGTATGGCTTCTTCGTGGGCCAATCTTCCATCGTGTTTTGATTTAAGTCTTGATGAGTCATTTCGCACATTTATAAAGTGTGGGTTGTTGATAGACCATAGTATTTAAAACAAGGTATAGATGTCCTAATCCTCGCGGCACTCAGGGAGGAATGGTTTTTGTGAGAGGCTGAAGCAAGCTCGTACACAATTATGTTCCCAAAAGAATATGATCGTCAAGACAGAGATTCCATGAGGGACGAGATCGTACCCTTCAGGGGGCACAAAAGAAGCAAAATCTGCATTAGAGCCCAAGGAAGCAAGAGAGGAAGGATTAGTTTGGGGAGTTGAGGAATTTACAGGAGGCAATCATGAAGAATTTGAAAACCTTATCTGTATGAATCGAAATCATAGTATTATCACCTATCTATTCTATAATGGTATGTATTTTCCTTAAAAATGAAAAAATGAGTATGCTATCTCTAGAACTGGTTATAAAAATAATTACAGTTCTATTCACAATTCTGTTGCTGAGGAAAACAATATTTTTGGTCAGCTTTCTCTACTTTCATTAAGAACTTATCAATGATAGTTCACTCAATCACAAATATTAATAATTTCTTTTCTTTAAAAAAATTTTTTTTTTTTTGTCAGAGAGAGAGAGAGAGAGAGAGAGAGACAGCTCAAGCAGGGGGAGCAGCAGACAGAGGGAGAAGCAGGCTCCCCGCGGAGCAGGGAGCCCGATGTGGGACTCGATCCCAGGGCCCTGGGATCATGACCTGAGCCGAAGGTAGATGCCTAACTGACTGAGCCACCCAGGAGTCCCACAGATATTAATAATTTCTTCATGGAAATAGAAAGGAAGCTGCCCTGGCCTTTCACACTGGTGGAGTGGCGGGAGTCTGAATTCCAAACATTGGGCCCTGTCACGTGAGGGTTGTAATTCGGAATGCAGACTGCAGGCCTCTGCCCTGGCACCTCCATCTGCTCAAAGGAACTTCTCCCCAGGTGAGGAGGAGGCTAGAGACTGAATTTCATCCGCCCAGATTCACACGTTGAAGCCCTAACCCCCAGTGGGATGGTATTTGGAGGTAGTGCCTCTGGGAGATGATCAGGTTTAGAAGAGGTCAGGAGGGTGGCCCCAGGATGGGATTAGTGTCTTCATAAGACACTGCAGGTGTCTCTCTCCCTCTCTCTGCCATGTGAGGACACACCAAGAAAGCAGCGTCTGTGAGCCAAGAAGCAGGCCCTCACCAGGAACTGAGCCGGCCAGCACCTTGGTCTGGGCCTTCCAGCCTTAGGTCTGTGAGAAATAAATTCTGGTTGTTTAAGAGGCCCACTCTGTGGTGTTTTGTCATAGTGCTCACTATCGCTCAATGGTGGCCCTCTGCCTCCCTCTCCTGCCCCACCCAGGCCCGCGCTCCAGAGTGCTCACAGGTGAAGTCCAGGCCTCTCGGCAGGTGCCTGTTAAGAATGGCATTTGCTTCGAACCCTTTTACTGGTGTGATAGCTCTTTCCAAGCAATAATGGTGGAACGACAATATTTGTCAGGGAGCAGTGAGAATCCTTTAATAGTTTGTTTTTGCCTCTAAATTGGACTGTTTTTTAAAGGTTGCAGTTTTTAATACAGGGGTTTACTCCCCTCCTTTTTTTGTAGCTTGCAAACTATGTTCTTGGTTGCCATATGGCTTTGTGCTTATCCGTGGGTTTGGATAAGCACAGGGGAGCTTCCCTTTATAGAGCATGGGTAAGGCTTTTGGACTCGAGGCCAAGCGGGGCTGTCAGGAGGCCGGGGCCTAAGCAATGGGGCAGTGAAGACAAGGAGGACAGAGGGGCACATTCGAGAAGAGGGAAATGCAGTAACAGGAGCAGGAGGAAAGAAGGGGCCGAGGAGTGCAGAGGTGAACCTTTAGGGGAGCGGGGGAGCCGACCAGCTGCTCCAAGTCTCGGGCCTGCGCACTGCCTGTGGAGGGCAGGGGCCCGAAGGGGGCAGGAGCCCAGCCTGGCCGCCTGTGCCCTCATAAACTAGGGCGTCACCCAAGAGGGGAGGCAGGGGGACGGAAGAGGCATGAGAAGCCTGGCCTTTAACCCAGCTGCTTTCAGGGAACTGTTTACCCAGGGGAGCACAGGAAGGGGAAGTTGGGAATGAGGCCAGAGTCTCTTCTGAGGAGGCGGAGGTTCTGGTTTATTGACCCTTCCTGAGAGCAGGAGTGACTGGGCCCGCTCCATCCCACCAGGCACGGGCCTGATAAGGCAGGGACACTTCGAAGGTGGGCTAAAAATAGGTTCTCCCCAAACCTCTTCCTTCACATTCCTACAGCCTCTGAGCTGCCGAGATAGAAAGACAGGCCCCAACCCCCCCCCTCTCCCCCCCCCCCCCCCCCGAGCCTCCCAAAAAAAAAACCCCCCCCCCCCCCCCCCCCCCCCCCCCCCCCCCCCCCGCCAAGTTTAAAGTTTGGCTCAAGGCTCCCAAGTCTCCTCCCTGCACAGGTTTGCTGTCCCAGGGGGACTGGCGCTTCCGCTGTGAAGCCCACCATGCTGGGAGTGAATGAGCACGAGACTCTCCCAGAACACAGATGATAAGTGACCAGCCGCTTTTGTCCCCAGGAGTGACAACAAAGCACAAAAGGAATGTCCCTTTGGGGCCTGGAGGTTGGCGGGCTGCCTGGCACTCAGTAGTGCTCAGTAATACAAAAGGGCTGAGTGAGCAGAGTGATGCCAGGCCTGGGCACAGACCCCACGCACTGGCTGGGAGACTAAGGCTCCCGGCTGGCCTTGCAGCTCAGCTCTGGGGCTACATCTGGGCCAGTGAGCCTGGGTTTGGGCTCAGGTCTCCAGCTTGCAGGGCATTGAGAGTGGGCCACACTCCAGGGCTGGAGGAGGCGAGGAGGGGGCCAGGCCCAGGAAGGGAATCACACCAGACCCCTGCCCCATCTATGGTCTTCCATCTCACCCCCTCTGGCCTCTCTCTCACCTGCTGCTAGCGATACTTCCCTAAAACCTCCAGCTGGCCAGGCCTCTCCCCCGCTCAGATCCTTTCGGTTGGCTTTGTAGGACAGAAGACATCCACTTATCTATTCATCAGACATTTGTTGAGGCCCAGGGACGAGGGTCGGTGGCCTGGCAGGGAGGGTGAACGTCAAGGGGCCCACAGACTGCTGAGCACGGAGGCCGTGACTCACAGGGCAGCAGAGGAAGGAGCATGATTCAGGCCCCTCCTGCGGCATCTGAGGGCCAACCTCCCTCCCGCGGCCGCCTCTTGCCTTCTTCCAGCTTTGAGCCCTGCATCAATGACAGGGTTTGCTCCATTCTGTCCTTGCAACGTCCTGGTGTTCCCAAAGCCTGGCACCGGGTTAATGCTCAGTAGCTGTCAGTTGCCCCTCTGTCCCCAGACCTTCCTTACTGTGACTCAGGCCAAATTTGCAGTCTACTCTTCTAGCAGAGAAACTGCCTCATCCATCGTGATGAGTGCACAGTGCCTGGCACAGAGTAAGCCACGATTCAGGTGGCTGGAAAGCAGTCGAAAATTGGGGCAGTTTCCATTGACAGAGTTGTCTGAGAGAGGGGACGAAGGCAGAGTGTCTCACAGGGGTATTTGGTCAGATTCCCATGGAGCGGGGGCCTGTGGAGTGAGAACAGAAGAGAACCGAGTGGGAAGGTCTAGAATGAGGGGCCCTGCCTTGGGGCCTGGGTACCTGGGAGGCCGTTGCCTAGGGCGGGCTCTATTGTGACGGGACCTCAGCTGACCATACACCTTGGGGCCACCTGCGACCACACACTGCTGGCTCACCTGGAATGTTCCCTCGGGTGCTGGGGATGGCCCCCAGCATCTGGGGTGCCAGAGCCAGGAGAGTTAATGGTCGCTTCAACTGAGGCAGCATCTCTTGGAATCAAGCCTTGGAAATTTGGGAGAATTTATAAAAACACATACATAGAAAAGCAAGAATGATTTTCCACAGTGATCAAAAAAAAAAAAAAAAAGCACAACAGGCCCCTTGGGGCTTTGAGGTAGAGTCTGTTGTCGGCACCATCAGAAGGAAAGAATTTGCATGTGATTTCTATTAAGCCAGAAGGTTTTTCTCAGGATGCTCTGGAGGCCCTGTTACTGGTTTGCTTTAACTTTGCCAATCCTTTCCCTGAACACATCTGCAAAGTTTAGCTCGGTTTGTAGTATGTAGGAATTTAAAACAATCCATTCCTCCACCTCCTGAAGAATTGATCCCACTTTCCTCAGCCGCCCTCCTAAGTTGCAGAGGGAAAGGGTGTAGGTTTGTAAGGACTTAGATTGACTCACTCGGTGCCTCTGAGCCATACCTAGACCTTCCAGGTCCATGAGGCTGACCTGACCAGCACACATCAGACAACACGGACCTCCTGAATGGAAAACCTGCCCCAGGCAGAGAGGCGGTCTCTTTCCAGATCCAGGAAAACATGTTTATCCTTTCTGTTTAGGAGTCCTCAGGTTCTATACCCTCCCTTCAAAAAGATTTCACTTCTCTCCTCTAATATAGGAAACTCGCCTGCTATCCCTGTTCCCTCTCAGCTGTGGGAGGCTCAGAGGCCTCAGTTTCCCCTGCAGAAGTGCAGCCTGGGGCCCATGGGCAGGCCGGGACATGCTTGGTTCCCAGGAAGGGCCCCCACCCAAAGCAAAGCTAGGGGACCTGAGGCTATCTCTGGCAGAAGCAGCCGGCAGGACAATCTTCAGGTCCAGCTGCGGGGTCTGCAGGTGCCCGGAGACCCCAACATGACGCATGCTTTCCTTCTCTGGCCAGGAGGGGCCAGGCAGCAGGGACACCTGACGAGAGGCATCCCGCCGTTAGCATACAGCCTCAGACCGAGTCTCCGCCACACCTCCGGCAGAAGGGCTCTAGCTGCCTGGGTTTCATTTTTAACACCCCTCGTTAATTCTCCCTGGAGGGCACTCGACAGGAGATGGGCCGGCTCATCGCGGCTGCCCCGAGACAGCACAGGCGGTCTGTTCCACGGCGGCAAGCCCCCGTTCCCATCCTTCTTCTCTTCTCTGTCTACATCTACACCTCTCAGAAAGGTCCCCCTGTGCACTGCTGAGCGTTGGGTGAAGAGCAAAGAAAATCATGCATCCCGCCTGTCCAGGGACAGCTGGTTGTTGGCAGTGGGGTCCCCAGGCCATGGTGGCCATCCCGGGCCTTCTCCTCCCCGACACCGCTTGCCACTGGGGAGAGCCTAGGAGAACCGTCAGTGATGGGGAGAACAGAGCGGGGAAGGGAGAGGAAGGGGGACAGGTGTTGAGTGCCAGATCCAGGTCCCCACCTGATACGTTGTCATGTGGACATGAGCACGGCTCCTCATCACACGCTGCCTTAGTTTTCGCATCTGTAAAATATCCCAAACTAATGGCACGTGCACCGTGTGTGTGTGTGTGTGTGTGTGTGTGTGTGCTTGTGTGGTGTGTGTGCTGAGTGTGTTACTGGGCGTGGTTGTGTGTTTTATGTGTGAGCATGGGTACGTGTGTGTGTGTTGTATGTCTGTGTGAGATGAATGTATAGGGTTGTATGTGTGTATATGCTAAGTATGTGTTACAGTGTGAGTGTGCGGTTGTGTGTGAGTATTTGGTGAGTGTGTATGGTTGTGTGTATGTGAGTGTGTGAGTGTGTGGTGAGTGTGTATGGTTGTGTGTGAGTATGCCGAGTATGTTACTGTGTGCGAGTGTGTGGTGTGTGGTTGTGTATGAGTGCTGACTATGTAACTGTGTGCAAGTGTGTGGTGTGTGTGTAGTTCTGTGTGAGTGTGTGTGGTTGCGTGTGAGTATGCCGAGTATGTTACTGTGTGCGAGTGTGTAGTGTGTGGTGAGTGTGTATGGTTGTGTGTGAGTATGCCGAGTATGTTACTGTGTGCAAGTGTATGGTGTGTGCAAGTGTGTGTGAGTGTGTGTGGTTGCATGTGAGTATGCTGAGTATGTGTTACTGTGTGTGGTGTGTGTGGTTGTGCGTGAGTGTGTGTGGTTGCGCGTGAGTATGCTGAGTGTTACTGTGTGCGAGTGTGTGGTGTGTGTGTGGTTGTGTGCGAGTATGTTGAGTGTGTTACTGTGGGGGGGTAGGGGTAAGGGTGGTGAGAGTCATTTCTGAGGTTTCTTCCAGTTCTGCAACTCGTGCAGGGCAGAGTGTAGGCCAGGCTTTGGTCCCCTTAGAACCCAGGGAGTAAGACGGGGGAGGTACAGGGGGCGTCTCCTTCCGCCCAGGATGCGCTAGGTCTCTCAGAAGTGATGGAGGAGCTCCCATGGCTTCCCTGACTGCATGGGCTTCCCTTCCCTACCCCCATGCCCTTTCCTCAAGCCCTGGGCCAGTTGGGACCCACAGGTCCTGCTGGCACACCTTGGCGATTCCTCAGCTCCCTGTCATCTTCCCTGATGCTCCTTTGCCCAAACTCCTCAAATCTTGGGGTGAAAAGGGCACTGGGGACTTAGGATCACCGAGTTCAACCTGTAGTTGGACTCTGGGCCACAAGCTCCTTCCAAGGGCTCTTCCTCCGTGCTTTGAGCACATCTGATGATGAGAGCTCATCACACCAGCATGGCCTGGCCCCTCGGAGGGGTTTTGACCCTTAGGCTTGGTTACCTTGGGCTGAACTCTGTGTCCTCACGGTGCCAAATAGAACAAGTGTAGCATCTTCTCAGACCTAGGCTTTGGCTCTCTTCAGCCCCTGTGCACCTGCTTTCCCAGACCAAACAGCTTGGCTCCTCAGCCCTCGGTCATTCGAGCCGGTCTCCTGTGAGCATCTGTACCATCTAACAGGAGCTGTAGAGAAGATTTTCTGGGCCTGGAGGTCAGAAGACCGAATGTGAACCCCAACTCTGCCATGTTAACCTGTAAACTGGGACCAAGACCTCTTCATAAGATCGTCGAGAGGATGAGATTAAAATGTATGTGAATGCACTTGGCAAATTAGATTAGACATCTTTCTGGCACTGTCTTCCAGTAAATTCCTCGGTGTTCCTCTTGTTTCTGCAATTATGGTTTTAAGATTTCAGTTTAACATTAATTTTAATTCAATGTTAAGGGTAGTATTTAATATTTCAAAAGAAGTTTTAGACTTTTTTTATGAGCCCTGGAGCTGCTATCTTAGCCCAGGGAAGCTGGTCTTCCTTGCACTTTTCCTTCCCAAAGCTCACCTGCTCTGAGTCACCATACCCTTCCTCTTGTTGACAGTTTGTTGGGGCTGACACTCTTGGTGGGCTCCCCAAAGCCATCGCCAACCATTCCCTCGCTCACCCACTTCTCAATTGCCTTGCAGCTGAGCGTGGCATGTGGAACATAAGGCAAGGGTGTGGGCAGTGCGGGAGATGCTGGGGTCCCTCTCGCACTCCTGCCTGTTCGGGTGGTGCCAAGCGTGGTGGTGACGCTCGGGTCTGGGACAGCCTTCTTGGAGCCTTGGGAGGGAAGACAGAGAACGCAGAGGTGCCATGTCACAGTTACTGAACCAGCCAGAACTTTCCTCCTGTCCTGTTCTGCTATTCAGTAAACGATGAATGCGTTTACGGTTTAAACCATATGGCCACGTCCAGCCTGCTGCCTGGTTTTGTAAATCAAGTTTTACTGGGACACAGCCAGGCTCGTCTGCACACTCCTTGTTGGTGGTGCTTTGGAGCTGCAGTGGCAAGCACTAGCCTTGTGACAAAGGCCATGTGCCCACAAAGCCTCAAATACTTAACTATCTGACCGTTCGAAGGAAAAGCTTGAAGGAAAAGCTTGCTGATTCCTGATTTAAATCATTGGCGAGTTGGGGTTTTGATTACTTTCAGCCAAATGCATCTTACCTGATCTTGTAGCAGAAAAGGCAAGCCCAAGGAGCTCATACTCTCCAGGAGCATGTGACCGAGAGAGGGCTGATGGGTGTGCTGAGCCCCGTGTGCATCCTGCTGCCTCGTTGCTGGGTGGACAGCCTCAGAGTCGTCGCTTCTGCACAAATGTCAGGCGGGAGAGGGTGATGATGTTTCCTTCTGGGTCTTTTTAAAATTTTTAGAGCAGAGCGAGCTCCCCCAGAAGCCTCTCTGGAGACCCACCTCCTCTTCATACCGAGTGGAGCTGGGCCACGTGTTGACCCCTACCCCAGCCACTGGCACGCACCGCTCACTTGGATGAACCCAGATCCACCCAGCGGAGGGAGGGGCGTCAGACACATGCAGGGAAGTAGAAGGGCCAGTGGGCACGAGCCGCCCCGAGCCCAGGAACCCCACATGTCTCTGGGACGCCATCGCTGGTCTTCCCATGCACCCTGAGATTGACCAAGAGCTGAGTCAGGAGCCAAAAATGTCCCCAGTCTGCAGATGTGCCTTTGTTGTCCTTAATAAATGTGAGGGAAGGTTGGATAAGAATTCCATCCGGCAAGTTGGCCAAGCATTGTCTGTGTGCCAGGGTCTTCTGTTATGTGCTGGGGATTCAGGATTAAAAAAAACCCAAACATAGTCCTGGTCCTGAGGGACCTCGGGGCCGTGGGGGAATCAGACAAGCCGGCAAAAGTAATGGCAGCGATGTGACGACTCAGTTGTATGCCAGGGGCCTGGGGAGACAGGAGGCAGGGGATTCTTGGGGAGGTGGCATTGATTCTGAGCCTTAAACCATGAGTGAGAACCCCTCCCTGGGAAGCCTGATGGTTTCTTCTAGTCCCACTGCTGGTCATTGGGATTCTCTTGCTATTAGTTCCAACTTATATGCTACAGGATTTTCCTGAACTTTCCCATATGGGGTTTCATCCCTTGGACAGGGCCCGGTGTGGGAAGCAGCACCCTGTGACACTTCTGTTTTATAGGCCAGCACAGAGAGGGCCTCAGAGTGATTGCCCAAAGTGTGAAGGTTGGAGCTCAGGTCGGGATAGAATCCATGAATCTGGTCTCTGTGTCCCTCAGGAAGGCACCATTTATTTGCAAAACATTGAGTAGACTCCTGCTGTAAGCTGGGCACCGTGTTAGGAGCAGGAGATGCAGTGGTGTCCCAGACGGGCAAGGTCCCCATCATCAAGAGGTCACACACTGGCATGGAGCAAGATGCATGTGTCAGATGTCTGGAAGGGAGCATGGTTTTGGGGGAAGGCTGGAGCAGGCTCTCCTCTGAGGAGTAATAGTGATCCTAAGTATCATAGACATCTGTACACACCCGACAAAGCTGTGTGAGATGAACAAACGAACCACACTTCGCAGTTTATAAAGCACTATGAGGCTAGCCAAGTGAAGAAAATACGAGATCATTTATTTGAGTTCCACGGACCCAGCAACTAGGAAACATTTCTTGCCTTAGATGAGAGGAGAAAGGCGGTCTACATTCTCAGGCTTACTAAAGATGAGATGGATAAGGCGCCTTGGAGGGAGACCTCCACCCTGTCCTGCATCAGGTGCTGGAGATGCAGAGGTGAGTAATAAGTAGGCTCTGCCGTCAAGGAGCTCAGGGGCTGGTGGTGGCTGGTTCCAAAAGCCATGCTCATTGATTCAATCAGCGAACACGTATTGCCCATGTCTGGCCTCTCAGGGCTATAGCAGCCCAGGTACGGAAACCCCGTTGCTACGGAGCATACCTTGCAGAGGCTGGGCATGGGGACAGATGTCAGGCAAGCTGCTCTCAACGCCTTACTTAGACTTACTGCCTCACCTATCGCCTGTCATGTGTCACCATCAGACTGGTCCAGACCGTGCCTTGGGTGTGTGGCTGCTTCCTGTGTCTTGCCCCCATACTACCAGGATGTGACATTGTGACATTGTGATCCTTCTTGTCATCACTGCATCCCAAGTGCCTGGCATGTAGCAGGAGGGCAATAGATATTTTTCAATAAATTAAATAAGGAAAAAACCCAAATATACAATTACAGCTAGAGATAAGTGAAGACTCCCTGGGAGGGAGAATGTGGTGGGAGACTGACAGGAAGTGCTTGAAGGAGCCATTGGAGTACCAGAAGGCCAAGGAGGAGCTGGGGTTGAAATCGGAGGGGGTGGCCATGAGGGTGTTGCAGGCAGTAAACTGGCTGGATCAGCTCTCTCTAAAGGAGGTCGAGCCTGCAGGGGAGCATGAAGGAGGGATTGGTTCACTCTGTCCACAGGGGCGGCGGGGCTGGGTGGGGAGGTCCCTGTCAGAGGTGGCATGGGAGCTGGTTCCTGAAGGAACCAGAGCATGTGGCCGGGGAAGAAGGAAAGGCCATTCCTGGTGGGAGGAAGCAGAGATGCAAAGGCCGGGAGGTCTGAATGAGAACATTGTGTTCTAACAGCAAACAGCCTGTCTGCATAATGTGTAGGGCCTGTGGGGAGTGGTGCATAAGGAGGAGCAGTTCTCCAAGAGGAGGGTTTAACATCTAAGTTAGGATCCTCTTAGCGGGCTTGGTGGGAAAAGCTGGTGGTGACAGGTTCTCATGAGTTATTACCTCTTTGCCTCCTCACAGCCACATTGTGTGGATGACTAAGCTTTGGCTCTGTCCCTGAGCTTCTGAATCCTCATGAGGGGAGACGCTAGATGGTCTGTAAGCTTCTGTCCAGATCTGTGATTCTACGATTCTTTCAGGAGCCCAGTAAGGATGGGAAACCAGTTACCCGAGAGAAAGCCCTTAGTCTCCAGTAAACGCTGTGCTGCTGGATTGTTCATGAGGGCGATTCAGGGCATGCCCCCATTGCAGTGTGCTCGTGACAGGGGCTCTTTCCTCCTCCGGGCTGGCCTCAGTCACTCTGAGACAAGACAGAGGATGAATGTTAGGCATTCTGTGGCATGCTTGAATCTGGGACTCTTGCCAGGCCCCGGTTTAACTGGCACCATTCCTGACGGTCTAGAAGAGGAAACTCGTCAGGTCTTGCCTTCCTAATGGAATAGGTCACCATCGGGAAACGGCATCACTTGAGCTGTGATATCTTTGGTAGGCAATAAAAGAGATTGCCTGGGTCAAGTTAAGAACAGATGGGTGAAAGGCAGGGAAGGATTGCCCCTTTAAATAATACAACCTTTGCTGGGGAGCTTATGAATGTTACCTCATGAGAGCAGGCAGTAATGCCGAACAACTTGGCGGAGCGGGTGATTTACCTGGGTACAAAGTGTAAGATGGTCAAATAATTTTCATGAATTCAGGCAATAAAGTTCTGTCTTTTCTCAATGTTGTTGTGCATGGTTGTGCAGACCTCCCAGTACACACCTGGGCAACCATACATGGAGACGAGGCTATTCTACAGTTCGTTTATTCTACAACATTTATTTAATAACTTCTTTATACTAGGTACATGCCCGGTGATGGGGATAGGAAGTGAACTGCAATGGGTCTCAGGCCTCAGGAAAAGACAGACAGATAGGACCTTCATGTAGGGCAGCGTGGTCAATGTTTTGATAGAAGGTTCAGGGAAGGAGCAGTGGGAGGGCAGGGAAGAAGACCTTAGCCCAGACTCGGTGGAGTGGTGGAGAGAAAGAGGAAGACAAGGCCCGGAAAGCATGGCCGAGAGAGTAGCACCCAACATTTGCTACGTTCTCCTGGCCCAGGGAACTCAACGGACCTTCTCGATGGGAGCATTGTCCTTTCAAACTCTGCCGCTGGATCCTCGTTCTTCTGATGGCATGGCATTACTGTAAGTGAACCTTCTCTTCCTGAAAGAGAATGCCTATCCCCGGGGATGTGGCTTGAGGAAGACCAAGTGGGACCAGGAGCCTGCTCCTATCTGCTGTGGTTGTGTCCGTGTGGCCTGCCCTGCCCCTGCCCGAGGTCAGGGGGGTGAGCAATAGGGCCGTGCCTTCTAGCTCCAGTTGGCCAGGATTTTAATCTCACCCTGTCTTCAGTGGTAATCCCTGTTTAAACAAAGTGTCAAATGTTTTTCAAACCATAAAAACATAATGCAGCAGCCACATCTCTTATCCAGAGGGCACTGATTTTTTTTTTTTTTTTTAAGATTTTATTTATTTGTCAGAGAAAGAGAGAAACAGCACATGCAGGGGGAGCGGCAGGCAGAGGGAGAAGCAGGTTCCCCGCTGAGCAAGGAGCCCAGTGTGGGGCTGGATCCTGGGACTCCGGGATCATGACCTGAACCGAAGGCAGACGCTTACCCGAGGCGTCCCCAGAGGGCACTGATCTTGTAACCAACCAAGACCCAATAAGTAAGCCAAAGGCTCTGGGAAACCCCAACAACTGTTCTCATCTCTGGACAGCGAAGTGAATATATCAGAGGGACCCTCAAGCCCTCACTCCTAAATGTGTTTACTCTTCTCACAAGCCCCACACTGACCAATGCAGCATATTCTCCAGACCTGTCCTCTCTCAGGGATGTGCCTGCCTCCACCCTGCCCGCCGCCCAATCTCCATGTCTCTATTTACTCTATGACTATCACCTGGCAAACAGCTTTGGTCTCCACACCCTACCATTCCCTCCTCTCTCCCCTAAATTCTTGCAGTGGTCTTCAACTGAGTTCCCTTCCCCTTGCCAATCCACCATCCAACCCTCAGCAGCCTGATGGGGGCTTTCTAAGTTGCAAATCTCATCAATTTTTCCAAATTATACCATGGTTCTTCATTTTCGCCATCATAAAATCTGAATTTCTTCACATGGCTTCCAGAGCCTCCCATGATCAGAACTCTGTTTAGCTCTCAATTCTTTTTCCCCTGGTAGTCTCTACCCCCAAATACGGAGACTTGCTCTTAGTCCTCAGAACACGCCAGCTCTTTTGCATCGCTCGCTTTTGCATGTACTACTCCATGGCTTCTATTGTGTGTCCCCAATTAGCTAACTCCCTCTTTTCCGTTAGGACTCAGTTTGGAGAGGACTTCTCTGGGAAACCCTCCCATCCCTTGTCCAGCTGGGCAGGGTGCTTCGGCAGCTATGTTTCCACGGTGTATTAGGATAACCCTTATGAGGGCATTTGTCTCAGAGTATCTGGATTCTTCCCTGGATCTTTCCTTAGACTAAATGCTGCTTGAGGGCATGGCAGGGTCTTATTGATCAAATTGCATAGAACAAAGCTCATAGAAGGCATTCGGGCAGTACGGATTAAATGAACGATAAATCTAAATTCCTGGGGAAAATTAGAAGAAGTAAGTTATTTGGGTTTGAGATTCTTGATGAAGTCAAATATGCTGTTAATTAGTTAAGAATGCTTTCGGCTGCAATGACATAAAGCCTCAAGTAATGATGGTTTGTGAGAGAAGTGTGTCTCTTCTTGTGAAAGTCCTGCGCACTGCGTGTGACTGCAGAAGTTGTGGCCTCCTGGCAATGTTGGGACAGGGGCCATCTTCTGGGAGCTTTGCCCACCGTCTGTGTTGCTTTTAGCCCTCCTGATAATTCTGTTAACTATCCAGATCTCTTTCTGTCTTAACTAGCTGGTATAGATTCTAGTTGCCTGTAGGTAACAATGCTGGCAAATACAAATCTTTTACTTGAATCCCACAAAAATGCCAAAGCAATAGAATGTCTGGTTTTATAGTAGTAACTGGGAGATGTGTAAAAGGCAGCTTTGGAAACAGTTGAGACACTAGAAGCTGATTCCCAGGAAGAGGACTGGTCCCTGCTTAAAACCCACGTATATCCTCAAATCTGTTTTTCCCATTCTCAGTTACCGAATGTTAGAATTAGAAAGGATAACAAGTTTCATAGTGGAAATGTCCTCATTTGATGAAGAGAGTCCGAGATGTCCAAACCACATGGCTGAGAGGCTAAGCTGGACTCAACCCTCGGAGAACAAGTTTGTTCCTGCTGATCCGTGCTGCCAAGGCCAGCTGAGCAGAGAAACAAAGTGGAACAGGAAAGCCTGATAAAGAGACATAAACCTTGTCTACCAGCTTAACAACAAATCTGTGTAACTGTCAAATTGCCTGCTTGTAAATGGTTTATATCCCAAGAGGGCCTAAAACAAATTTCCTTTGCACTGAGCACAGCCAGCTGGGCATGTGTAGGGCCTGACTTCTCAGCGGACAGTCATGGGGTCAGGGCCTTGCTGTCCAGAGTCTGGGCGTCAAGCCTAACAGAGGACCACACTCCATAGCCCTCTGAGTTTCTAACATTATCTATTATAGCATTTTACCTGGAAGATTTAATTAGATCCCCGGAGTTTTCTCTTTTACGTGGGTTTAACTTCAGATTTCAACATTTTAAGCATTTCTCCAGCGGTGGGCCTGGCACCTTTGGAAGATGCATTTCCTTTTGCAGGCTTTGGGGGACCACTAAGTGCTGGGAAGTTCTGACAGGTCAAATGGCCCCATTATTACTGGCCTGTGGGGGAAAGGCACTTCTCAGGGTGCTTGAGTCACTGAAGAAGTAGCAGCAGCTTCTGGAGCAGAGCCCTGCTCACCAGGCTGCCTGGGGAAAGGTGCTGGGGAGAGATAAGGGGTAGAAACCTCTTTAAAAGTTAATGAGCTCAGGGAGCCTCCCAGGGCTCTGTTTTCTACGCAGCTTTGCAGCACTTTGAATTTCCACGCCCTCTGAAGATTGGCTCCTGCAGAGCCCAGCTGGCTTTTAACCCTTTCAGGCACCTCAGATGCTCCTGTGAAGGAGGAGCTTCACTGGCCTCTTCCAGAACTAGTCTGCGTCCCATGCCTCCGGTCATTGCTCTGGGAAATCCCAGCTTCCCAGACCAGCTGGGCCTTGAATGCACATCACCGTTTGCCCCTGCTGCCCACGACCAGACGACCATGGTGCAGCCTTCCTGCAAGTCGTTGCTCCTTTGCCTTCCCTGACCCCAGGCCCTTGCCTCTCCCTGGCTCACTGGCTGCACTGCAGGCTGCTGAGCTATGAACACCCCACAAGCTCAGTCCCAACTGCAGTGTTGAGAACACTGAGTGAGGGCGCTGGACCTGTGAGGGGTGGACATTGGACATTGGACCAGGTTGCGAGGGCTTGTTGACTTGGCTTTCTCATTTAGCTGAGCCTGTGAGCAGGCACCCTCCTTCCTTAGGCCTCAAGGCTGCCTCTCCAAAGTTGCCCTTGATCCATGGTGTAGGGAAGAAAAAATAATTTTCCTCTACCCTTCTAGGTTCTTGGCTGAGACCCTGTAATAAAAAGGCAGATTAACAGGAACAAAGCAACAGAAGTTTGATAACATGTATATCTCCTGCATATATGGGAAATATTCAGGAAAACTGAATAACTCCCAGAAATGGCTGAAGCCATCACCTTAAATACCGTCTTCAGCTCAAGACAAGAAAAAAAAAAGACATTGGGGAGACTGGTGGCAGGGCCCCGTTATCGGGAGGTCACCAGGAAACCACAGTAAATAGGGTAAGGCTGTAATGCAGATTTAAATTCTTGCCTTCTGCATTGGTAAGAGTTTCTAGAGATTGTGTCCCCCCCCCCCCACTTCCTGGTACAGAGGGAGACACCCTCACACATGGGGATTTCCTTTTAAATGTGAATATCCCTTACAAAAGAATAACTTCTACTAGGTTTTCAGAGTTTCTCCTGTGTCTGCTGTTTATTAATAATAATCAGCTCAAGATAATCCTTCTGCCAAAGAGGCATAGTTTGGGGTGTCATATTCTTCCCTTCACTGGTTTCCATAGCAGGGAGGGTGTGAAGGAAGGTATCAAGATCACTGTGGGCTTTTAAAGAATTCTTATATCGTCCTTCTTTCTAGAGGGCATTTCAACATATGGCAGAAGAAGAAAGGGGACACAAAGGGCTCACACACCCATGCGCAGGCATAAGCGCGCGCGCGCACACACACGTATTTTTTCTTTTTTGGAGATAAAAAGATACCTAGTCTGATTATCCCCTCCCTAAGCTGATAAACACTGGACCAGATTAGTGATTCCTAAACTCCTGGCTGTTTCTAAGAATTCCTCAGGCTAGATTAGTTAAGAATTCAGATTCTTGGACCCCTCCTCAGATCCATTCGTTCGGAACCCTTGGGGCAGGACTCAGGAATCTGCATTTTAAGAAGTCTCCTGGGGTATCTTCATACTCAGCGCCTTGGTGGGTCACTGGGCAGACAGGTCATTGGGTAGTCTCCAGCCCCACGTGGAGGCCCAGAGAGCAGGATGCTTTAGGTTTGGGGGGTGCCTGGACCACTCTTGAGGTCAGCCCTTCAGAATTTCATGGGGACATCCTGCATCCCCCCCCAGGCTGGGAAGACCATTTACCAGTCAATTCCTGCAGCACAAAGTGAAGGGTGCTCCATCTGATAGGAAACAGACAACTGTGCTTGGTTGTGTAGCAGGGGAGGGGAGGCAGGGTAATCTAATTCACCATGCCTGTGCAAATGTGATATAAAATCAACATCCCCTCTGCTTGCAGCAGGGGGAAGGGGGATGGGATAAGGGAGTCCACAGCAGTCTGCAAGAGGACCAGGCATCAGCTCACTGCCCAGGCCACTTCCCTTCAAGGCAACAGATTCAGGTGCCCAGCGCAGCTAGCGGCCTTTTCTAAATGTGCGTGGTCCCCCAACCCAGCCCCTCTCCTCTGAGCCAATCCCTTGCAAATCCCTCAAGCATTAAAAGATAAGTTCCTGCAACCCTGCTTTCTTCAGTGTTTGAAGCTGTAATTTGACATTAGAATGTTGGCAAAGATGAAGAGAGTCGTGTCCAACAACAAACACCCTGAGGTCTCATGGAAACCTCGGGGCACTGGCCAATGAATGTGATCAAATGCTGCAGTGTCATGATCTCTACTTGTCTGGAGAGACCCACTGAGTTTGGAAGGCCACAAAGAAGAGCTTCAAAAGAAAAGATTTCCTAAAAAAAGAGAGAGAGAGAGAGAGAAAGGAAAGATTTTCTAAAAAAAAAAAAATCAACTAACAGTGAATTCACAGCTGTGTTCTGGATGGTGGACCAAGTGGGTAAAAAAAAAAAAAAAAAGCTACAGAAATTACATTCAAAGTAGAATGGGTTTCATTTCATAGTGAGAAAGAGAAGAGCAGCCTTGCACCAGGGGCTGGCCTGGTCCTCTTGGCTGGATACTCACAGCTGGCCAGTGGTGTCCTCCTGTTGAACAGAAATATTTTTGCAGAACATCAACTTCAGACAAAACACCATCCCATCGTGATGGAGCCAGGCAAACACCAGACCCCTCAGGATCAGTCTGAACGCAGCACGTACGCTGTCCAGCCGCAGGAGACCAAACATGCCCCCCTCCCGTCCTCAGGACATCAGCAGTGTCCTTCCCCAGTTCCAGGCTTGGGCCTGGGCCTCACCATCCTGCATTCTATGTGAGATTTACTAAGATACCCAATCATAAAATTACCCCTGCTCCCTGGCAGCATCAAATCCAAGCCCCTTTCCTGAAGCCCGTTCCCTCATTGCCCAGCAAAGTCCAAGTCCTTCAGGTCCTTTCTGAACCCTGCATTCAGATGCCTGCGGGTCCCTGGTGCATGTCCCCCTCGCTGCAAATGGCCATCAACTCAACTGGTTCAGCCCCAGGGGCCTCCTGGCCCTTGGCTGAAGGACTCTGACAACGGAGTCCAAAATATAGACATAGCCAAGGCATCTTGCAACACGGAGAATGTGGGGCAGCATGGCACTATGTCCTGTCTTTAAGCTAAGGTGGCTCCAGAACATTTGGTGAAAGGGAAACATACATGCCGGAGTGTGAGCTGCAGAGATGCTTGCATCCATGCGGGTGGGGGGGGGCACAAACTCCCGCATTGAATTGACCCATTGAAAGACCAGTTCTTCTTTTATAACCTCAGCAGGTTGGTGGTCCAGTCTACTGACTTAACCATTTTTTCCCTCTTTTATCTTGTGTGTGTGTGTGTGTGTGTGTGTGTGTATGTGAACACTTAAGTTCACTCTCTTAGCAAATTTCAATTAGACAGTTTTATCAACTGTAGTTACCCATTTTCTAATCCTAACCTAAATTCCCAGGTGTCACTAGCTGGGACCGACTGGAAGGCCTAGAAAATCACTTCTACATTAATATAGTCCAATGTAGGATGTTAGTCCCTCCTTAGGTCCTTCCAGACACTCCTTCAAGGCCCCAGAATGTGCCTCAGTTGTGCTCATCTCTAAGTCGTTCCCTTCCCCCTCTCTCCTGCGGAACTGATGCTTTCTCACAAGGGGCTTCTGGACCCCCACATGCCCAGGACTCAGGCAAAAGATGGGTCACAGACCCTCGACCAACCACATGTTCATCTGGTCCTGTGGGCTCAGAAACAGCACTGCTTGAGTCCCCAGAGAACCCCATGGGCTGGACTCAAGGCCTCTCTCTCCTCAGTTGGCCTCTTATCTCAAGAGACCCAATTTGGGAGATGGCACAAAGTCCCCTCCATTCCCCATTGGCATGAACCGTTCCTGCTGCTTCTTCAGGTAAAATCCAGAAGTCCCCAAGTGAATGAGCCTTGCAAACAAATTCTTCTGGGGCTCTCCATTCCTCACGTGGTGGTTATTTAAGCTCGGCTGGGCTCACAAATCAGGCAACTGTGTTAGAAAATGCAGAGGCTGAGCCACAGATTTCTAGACAGACCATCTGGTTGCAATTCCTTGATCTGCCATTTGCTGGCTTGAGCATGTTCTGTACTTTCTGAGCCTCAGTTTCATGGGTCTGAAAAATGAGGTCGATAATAGTTCCTTATTGTTAGAGTTCTTGTGAGAGTCAAACAAGATCTGGTCTAGGGATTGTCATAGTGCCTGGTGTGCACTAAGAGTTCCATAAATGTTGCCTTATGGTCACTATCGATAAACCAATTAATTCACGTGTTCAGAAAGCAGACCTACACAGAGAGGTGGGAGGAATGGATGCTGGTTCGTTTTAAAGTAAACCCAGCGAAAGAGGGCAGGATACTAAGGTGCTGTCCGTTCAAGAAGCCGTATTAAGCAGGGCTCACTGCTTGTTGACCTTCGCACTCCCTTGGCCAGGGTTCTGGCTGCATCAGAGCAGAGGGGGAGGCCAAGGGAAGGAGGCCGTGCTTTGGCCTGTTTAACTTGGCCGTCCAGCCAGTTTCAGCCTTTGCAGGTGAGGCCCCTTAATGTTTTTTGTCCTGTGAAGCAGCTAGGCTTGTTTTCCTTGATCGCTAATAGGTTGGGATTCTCTCAATTTGGCTGCACATTTCTGTTTCTGTGGGTTTGGGCTGAGCATTAACAGCCACATTTCCACTTGTGTGAATAAACTTAGGTAAACGCAGCCATCTGGGAAAGGACCCTGAGATCCATTTCCAAACCAATGAGATGCTAACACGGGGAGAAGAGAGGAAAAAACAGGGACAGAAACACCAGTCCAGTGGATGAATCTGAGTTCTCAGCAGAGGCATTGTTGGCAGCAAAATGACTCCAAGGTGGGCAGCAGGGGAGAGCAAGGAAAGCGGGGGGAGGGGTGTCGTTGATCAATGGGGCAGTGTTAAATCTGGGGCAGTAGTCAAAGTGTCCACTTCTTCCTTCACCCTGAGCCTAGATAAATGAGCGCTCTTCCCAGCTCCCCTGGCAAAAGTGCCTTAGACGAGAGCATGAGGAAAGACTGTTAGATGATGGAAAGCTTCATTTCTTTGTCTTTATACCCTGCCAAAGTGGGGGCCCATCGCAGAGCCAGGACTTAGGGGCAGGAGATCTGTTCGGCGTCTGGTTTGCCCACTGCCTTTGTTTACATACTTTGGAATCAAAGACATTTTATTTCTCTAAGACATTTTATTTCTCTCCTTTTTTTCATGGTGCTGGTCATGGAGACTAAAGCAGGGTTGCCAGATTTAGCAAATAACAGTACAGGATGCCTAGGTAAATTTGAAGAATGGCTCTACTTGCCAATTTTTTGTAGTTTATTGAAACAAGCTGAATATAGGACATTTAGGAAATCCTGACAAAGTCAGTAGAGGATGCAACATCATTAAACACAGGACAGGTCGTGGCTCTACAAGGACACTGGCAACCCCGACTAAAGCCATCACATTTAACAGCCATTTCGAACTGTGATAGATACAAAGAAGGAAGCACAACATGGAATATACATACATGTGCTCACCACTAGCTACTTATTTATAATGGACCAGTTTTACTATAAATTTTATGGGATGTGTAACCAGCCAAGATACATACAAAATATGTATGCATTATTATTCTAAATATTAATCAGTCAGCAAATTCATAGTTCTGCTGGTCAAACAGAGGCAAAAAAGATTAATTCCCCAATCAGCTTAGGTAGTTTTCCAAACACTAGTTGGCTGGTTGAAAGAACTTTTTGCTTAGGAACATATGAATATAAAATTCTATAGGTTTAGGTGGCAGCTCAGAGGTTAACTGTGAAGGCCTGACAAAAGAAATGAAGAAATCCTGGGACAATAGTGATTTTAATGTTATTCCAGTGCTATCTGAGTGAAACACTGCCCTGGTGATAAAACACTAATGTGGTTATAGAAAGCCACCTCTTTCAACGGAGAACTCATGTCGCTACTTTCATTTACACAGAGCATGTTTGTTATTTATTGCTAATTCTCAAAGCCAAGCCTACTGGGTGATCACAACATTGAGTGTTAAAGGGGGGGGGGGGAAGAATGCCAGTAGGTCAGCAATCCCTTGTTTCAGAAATATTTATTGAGCAGCCTGTGGGTGCCAGGTGGTATGGGTGCCCGGCAAGGTGCTGGGGAGGGAGTGGTAGGAGAATACAGCGTTCTCCTCACACTTATCACAAAGCCAGTGGCATCAGGAGGGAATCCTGGGTCCATACAGAAACCCAGCTAGACAGGGAAAACCTTGTGCTCTCTTCTTTAGTGCCTGACTCTGGGGTTATTTGGGGTTCTGGGTCAGCCCCCTGGCTGTGTTCCCACAGTGAGCTCACTGCTTTCGTACGGATGGGAGTTCTGATGGGCAGCAAACCTGTCCTTGTGGAACTCACCACAGGTCAACCTGCAAGAGCCGACATCATGTGGCAGGCATTGGGAGGCCCACTGAGCCCAGGTGGGCAATGCAAAAGAAACCAGGGTTGGAGAATGGGGGGTCAGGTGGGAGAAGGACCTTTATGACACACAACAGACATGCATTCCTACATGACAGATGACAACCTACAACCTGCCTTGTTTGGCTGTCAAAAAGCTGGTGAGTCTTGGGATGTGGTGGAAAGGGGTCAAGTGTTCTCAGAAAGGCTGGCCTGCTCCTGGGGCCTGGGGGGAGTGTTGGGGGGTGATGGTGAGAAAATAAAGTCTTGGGAAAGGAATCAGTGGTTTCAGTACTAGATTGCCATATCCTTCCAATCCGTATGGCTGTCCATCTGATTCCAAAATGGCACTGAAGGAGGAAATGGTGGCCAAAAGAAATTAGTGATTTTCCAAGGTCACTTAGCATACCCATGGCAGTCCTGGGATTATAACTCATGGTCCTGTTTGAGTGGAAATGCCCAGAGTAGGGGTAGAAATCTAAGATAATAATCCAAACCCTTGTCAAAGATACTTTCAGCAGACTTGTGATTCATTAAAAAGCAAAACAGTAAACAAAAGAACCAACACATTTGCTGAACACCTGCTGTGAGACCCAAAGAAGGGATCTACAAAAGCCCAAGGAGCAGTGGACTTTCCTCAAGGAGCTTGGACATTAGGGCAGGAGATGAGCCAGACACACACACGGAAGTGAGCCAACCACACATGTCAAAAGCGGTTAAGTCCAGGTTAAGGTGGAGTAGAACAGGCATTCCTAGGTGACAGACAATCCAAGAACCAGTTGAGGTCCCTGCCTCCATTCCTGTGCACTTCCAAACCCTCATTCTGCTTGCACCAAAGAAGATGAACACACAGGCTCTGTCTTCAGTTATCAATAAGAGTCAGAACTTTGCCTGTGAGTATACCTTCTGTAATCTAGGCCCTGCTTCCCTGGCCCGCGGCATTCCTTCAGCCTCTCCAGCTACTGCCTGTTGTCTGGCCAGGTGGCACAAAGCAGACACACCATATCATGCCTGTGTGCCTTTCCACATGCTGTTCCTTCTGCTTGGAGTGCCAGGCCTTTCTGCTTGCCATGCACCTAGTAATACTACTCATCCACAACAGCCCAGCCCAAGGATCGCCCCTTCAGAGGTGAGGGAACGTATCCAGAGTGTAAGTGGAAAACGGAAGGCTTTTTATCTGCCCAGAAAGAGTCAAATACTTTGTAGACTTTCAGTATAATCTTTGTCTACTTTGTAGACTTTCAGTATAATCTTTGCTAGGGGAATGGGAGGTTTCTACAATGAATACACAAATCAAATGACGAATAATACAGAAAAATAAGTTCTGGAGAAAAGAAGGCCCAAGTATTTGGGGACAATTGAAGGCATTCAGAGAGTCTCAGTTTTCTCCCGCCTTGCCAGGTGTGTCCCCATGTACTGTATCTGCCTGTCCCTGCTCTGAGGAGTAAGAACAACTTGTGAGCACAGGAAGGAGTTAGGGGGTCAGATTTCACACGGGAAGCGATCACTAAGTCAGCTTATGGAAGATGAGTTGAGTTATAGATAAGCAGATGGATGGGAAGTGAGTGGGTTACCTGGGCAGAAAAGCGTGAGCAGTGGTGCAGGGGGGGAATGTGAGCCTAGTAGGGGGAATATTCCCATATCCTGAAGCTGGCCACTTATATATGATGACTATATATATATATATATATATACATATGCCAAATAGAATATATTATATATGATACACAATAAATATATTTTACACCCCCATCACCACCACCCCCACACACGCTTGCACCACAGTGACCAGCTTCAGAATCTGGGAATAGACTCACTATGGTATATACATGTAGTATATACAGTATGTATATATAAGTGCATCTATCTTTTTGAATTCGTGTTTTCATTTTATTTGGATAAATACTCAGTAGTACAATTACTGAATTATATGGTAATTCTATTTTTAACTTTTTAAAAGGAAACTCCATGCTGTTTTGCGGAGTGGCTGTGCCAGTTTGCAACCCACCAAAAGGGCTCGAAGGTTCTCTTCTCTCTTCATCCTGTTATTTCTTGTCTTCTTAATTTTAGCCAGTCTGACAGGTGTGATATGATAGCTCACTGTGGTTTTGATTTGCATTTTCCTGATGATTACTGATGTTGAGGATATTTTCAAGTGTCTGTTGGAAATCTGTATGTCTTTTTTGGGAAAATGTTTATTCAGGTCCACTGCTCATTTTTAATTGGATTATTTGTGGGTTTTTTGGTGTTGAGTTGTATAAGTTCTTTATATATTTTGGATATTAGCTTCTTATCAGATATATCATTTGCAAATATCTTCTCCCATTTAGTAAGTTACCTTGTGGTTTTGTTGATGGTTTCCTTTGCTGTGCAAAAGCCTTTTATTTTGATGTAGTCCCAATATCTACCGGATATTGTTTTTTGCTTTTGTTTCCCTTGCCTCAGGAGACATATCTAGAAAAAGGTTGCTACGGCCTATCTGATGCAAAGAAATTACTACCTATGTTTTCTTCTGGTAGCTTTATGGTTTCAGGTCTCACATTTAGGCCTTTAATCTATTTTGAGTTTATTTTTGTGTGTGATGTAAGAAAGTGGTTCAGTTTCATTCTTTTGTTTGTAGCTGTCCAGTTTTCCTAGCAGCATTTGTTGAAGAAATTGTCTTTTCCCCATTGTACGTTCTTGCTGCCTTTGTCTTAGATAATTGACCGTATAATCATGGGTTTATTTCTGGGCTCTCCGTTCTGCTCCATTCATCTACAAGTCTATTTTTTGTGCAAGAACCATACTGTTTGATTATTACAGCTTTGTAGTATTTCTTGAAATCTGGGACTGTGATTCCTCCAGCTTTGTTCTTCTTTCTCAAGACTGATTGCTTTGGCTGTTCAGGGTATTTTGTGGTTCCTTACAAATTTTAGTATTTTTATTCTAGGTCTGTGAAAAATACTGTTGGCATTTTGATAGGAATTGCATTAAATCTGTAGATTGCTTTGGGTAGCATGGACATTTTAATGATATTGGTTCTTCCACTCCATGAGCATGGGATATCTCTCCATTTATTTGTGTCATCTCTAATTTCTTTCATCAGTGTTTTATAGTTTTTAGAGTATATTTCTTTCACCTTCTTGGTGAAATGTATTCCTAGGTATTTTATTCTTTTTGGTGCAATTTTAAGTGGGATTGTTTTCTTAATTTCTCTTTCTGCTGCTTCATTATTAGTGTATAGAAATACTACAGATTTCTGTATATTAATTTTGTATCCTGTAACTTTACTGAATTCATTTATCAGTTCTAATAATTTTTTGGTGGAGTCTTTATGGTTTTCTGTATATAGTAGCATGTCATCTGCAAATAGTGAAAGTTTTACTTCTTTCTTACCAATTTCGATGCTTTTTATTTCTCTTTGTTGCCTGATTACTGTGGCTAGCACTTCCAGTACTGTGTTGAATCAAAGTGGTGAGAGTGGACATCCTAGTCTTATTCCTAACTTTAGGGGAAAAGCTCTCAGTTTTCACTGTTGAGTATGAGGTTAGCTGCGAGTTTTTCATACATGGCCTTTATTATGTTGAGGTATGTTCCTTCTAAACCTATTTTGTTAATAGTTTTTACCATGAATTGATATTGTACTTTGTCAAATGCTTTTCTGCATCTATTGAAATGATCATTGGTTTTTATCCTTTCTCTTATTAATGTGATGTATCACATTGATTTGCAAATATTGAACCACCCTTGCATCCCTGGAATAAATACCACTTGATCGTGGTGAATGATTTTTTAAGTGTATTATTGGATTTAGTTTGTTAATAGGTACAGTCCTTTTAAAGAAGACAAATTCTTTTAGACTCTGGGACTAGTCCCTCAAACCTTCAGGAGTCTTCAGGTCAAGTATATGAAAGACTGAATTATTATTTAAGGGAGGTAGGCAATCACTTGTGCCAAACTGATCATAAGTAAATATAAATATAGAACATGAACATAGCTACTAAAATCTCCTAGATTACCCAAATGATCCAGAATACATTTGTTTTTGAATTTCTAGATTATTGCAATGAAAACAAAATAATTAAGAAGTATCTTTACCTAGCAAATCTGTGAGAATGTGTACACAAGCCCCAGACACACATGGGGAAATGGAGAAATTCTGGTCAAGGACAACAGCAAAATTCCTCTAGGAGAAGAAAAGTCTCCTGCTATGGGTCTATGAAACACCTTAATGGCTTATTGGTTATATAATGTTAACTTGGGTCTTGTCTGAGTTAAGGGGAGAGGTTAAGGCAGATATTTCTTTGTCTATGTTCTGTTTTCTTTGTGGTGGCTAGAAAGACAGAGGGTCTGGCCCTGGGTCCTGTGAACTGAGAAGGGGAATGGGGTCTTGCAGAGAGTAAGAATGAGCCCCAGCAATATGGTGGTAGGCTGGCACCAAGGAGAGGAGGTGAGTGTTCCCTGGGAGAGAAAATAACCAGTGAACTGAAGGAATAATGAATCCAACATTTAATCTCAGATATTCCTAATCCCAAATTATCAACAACAGACTGATGGACCCAATAACTTGTTATGCTTGGAGAATGAAGCGGGGAGGAAGAGGCTGTGTTCACTCTGGAGAAAGGAATAGAGAGAGAAGGGCAGGTCCAGGGATGCAAGGGGGAGAGGTTGGGAGTTAGGTGAGAGCAGGAATTCAGAGTGAGAGAGAGTGGGAAGGTGGTCACGTGGCCATACTGGGCCATCCAGGACAGTGCTGAGCATCCCTCAGTCCCATGGGAGATGTGGGTTGGGCTATATATTCGAGTTACCTGTATGCAGGCAGTGACATCTCTTCCGTTGTCTGGTCTTTACTTGTATTATTTATTTGTATTTATAATTATATTTGTTAAACTTTGCGTGTGTGTTATGTTAGTGTGCTCTTCTTCAGCAGACCCTGATTCTTTGAAGGGTACAATGGACAGTTAAAATTAAATTTGGAAGTCTGTATAGAGGCGTAATCATAGAGAAGTTGGAAGAAGTTGGTTAGAGCCAGATCATTGTATAATGTTGGTTGCTATATATTTCAGAATACTTCAGTGTGAACCCTGTAATGTATTTAAAAATGTGTTGTTAACTTCACACCTTAGGAGTGGTTAGTAAGCAATCAAGAACTTATACCTGACAGGGGCTTTAGCAAGTGCTTCAATTGTCATTGCATACATCTGCACAGAGAATGCATTTTTAGCATATCAGATATTAGAAATAACTTTTCATTGGTGAAATAAGTAGCACTCAGGACATGTGCTTAGTTAGAAAGTTTGCGTGAGCACCTGCACGATGAGGAGTGAGGACACAGTGTGCTCAGTTCCCCTCCCCTCCCGCAGAGTTTTCTGGGGGGAACTCCGACGAGTCCTATGGCCTTCCATTGCCCTTCCCAGGGGACACTGTCTCACCTGTCCAAGTAGAAGCCTGGGTGGTAGAACTCTTATGACATCTGTCCCAGAGTGGACCTTGCATGAAGGATGCTTGCTGGAGCCTAAACTGACAGAGAGCAGTATCTCACCAAATTTCCAGGACCAGGTAGAATGACTGTTTTAATGCCTGCTGATAATAATCTCATTTGAGTGCTGTGCCCAATTAACATTCACATTGACAGAAAGCCACTCCTCATATTTTCTGGTCAGTCTGCAACACATGGGTGGCCTTGACGTGTATGCAGAGGGTGTTTAGAATTTAAAACTCTGGTCATGAGGGAGTCTTTGAAGATTCTGAAGCAGGGGAATGATATGGAGAACGTGTTGTGGTGTTGAGGGCCCAGAGGCAGGGAGACAAGTTAAAACCAGAGAGTTGAGCTAAGAAGGGGGTGGACCCTTTTGCAAGGTCAGAATCCACAGGCTCCCCACAATTCCTCTGAACCCTGGGGCTGGCCCAGGACTTCTCATGTCAGAGGGGATGTGAAGAGAAGCCAACTTAGTCCACCATGACAAAGCCACATTGTGATGAGTCAGGAGGAGATCTGTCCCAGACACATGGATTACATTTCCTCTCAGATATACATGGGGATGGGGGTGGGGATGGAATTCCCAGCCAGGCCAATGTGAACGGCGGCCTGAGCTTTGCCAAGAAGACATGCTCACAGAAATGATGTTGAAGCAGTCAGGAAGGCCTGGAGGCTCAGACTCTCCTAGGGCAGGCTCACTGATTCTCGTCTCTCGTGAGATAAAACCAGAGTCTGTTGTAATGGCTTCTGAAAGGGGCTGGCGTGAAGGATCATTTTCATAAAGAAATGAATGGAACAGGGAGTCACCCTGCAGATCCCTTGACCAGAGGGGATGGAGCACTGGGCTCAGGACCCCTTCTTGACTTTTGGTTCTTCTTCCTGCTTTCCCTTTCTGGCAGGGTCTAGCATTCTTGCCCCTGCTTTTCCTCTCTGAGACTCATTTCCTAAGTTTGGCTTCTTCTCAGTTGGAGGCTACGCTTTCTCTGATCAAAACTCACGAGCTGTGCAGTGTGCTGGCTATTGCTCCCTGGGGTGGGTTTTTAAAAGTTTGCAGAAAATGGAGTAAGAACAAATAGAATGGCTAGGGAATAGCCTGGTCCTCCCACCTACCCCCCAGCCGACCCTCTCTTTCCCAAGATAGGTTTACAGGATGGGATGGAGAAACTTTTAGAAATCTTTAACACGATGGCTCTTTCTTAATGTTTAGGCAAATGTGGACATTTGGGGACTAAGCTCAGGCCAGATCCGCCTATGGGTCTCTATTAACAACTGACGCCAGTGGTTTTTTTCCCTCAAGATCTTGACCTCTCTCCACTCACAGCACTGCCATGAGGAATAAAAGCTATTTGGGAAGAATAATAATTAGTATTATGAATATTATGAATATTATTATGAATATTATTAACCATCACTGAGTGCTTAGCAGGTATGAGGCACGTGCCAGGCATTTCATGTGGAGCAACCCGTTCAGTCTTCACAGCTCTTTGAGAGGGTGATTACTGAGCTTCCATTTTACAGATGAGGAAACTGAGGTTTACGTTAAAGATTTGCCCACAGTCTTGTAGCGGGTTGAATGGAGCCCCCCACCCCCAATATGACTGAATCCCTGGGACCTGTGAATGTGATCTTATTTTTGAAAAGAGTTTTTGCAGACATAATTAAGGATTCTGAGATCATCCTGGATTATGAGGGTAGGCCCCAAATTCAAAGACAAGTGTCCTATAATAGGAGGGAAGACACAGACAGAACAGAAGGCCAAGGTGGAGGCAGAGAGTGGAGTCACGTGGCCCAGAGCCATGGAATGTCTGCAATCACCGGACACTGGAAGAAGGGCAGGCTTCTCCCCCAGAGCCTCAGAGGGAGTGTGGCCTGCCTGCAACTTGAATTTGGACTTCAGCTCTCCACGATGGAGAGGATACATTCTGTTGTTTTAAGCCACCCAGTTTGTTCTAGTTTGTTCCAGTGGCCCCAGGAATCTAATACAGTCACGTAGCTCTTAATGGTTGGAGCAAAGGTGCTATAAAAGTTAAAGCCGTCATGATAGGAAAAGAACCAGTGACATCTACCAAGAATTATGATATATTATCAAATGGAAGAAACAGGCTTTAGATACATATTTTAAACTTTTATATATTTATGTATATTCATATTTATACATTAGTATATCACATATATATTAGAAAGAGGTTCCATGGACTCAGATGCACCTATTCACCCAACTGGTGAGGTAGCAGGTGATAAGGTGGAGCTTCTTGGAATAACCCCCCCGGAAGCAGAGTTCTGGAAAAAGCCCCACTCTTCCGGCGGTTCTGGCCACCAGAATCCCCACATCCTCTACCAAGGAAGCCTCTGGGTTCCTCTTGGGGATCACAAAGTCCACCAATTAATTACTTTCATTTCAGTATTATTTACATATGCGTACAGTTCTGCCTCACATTGGTTGACATATTCTAGAAAGGTTGTAAGCAAATGAAGTTGTAATACATTGAATTGTACTGAAAATGCAGATTAGCCGTGTCGTGAAGCTCACTTGGACATTTTTGTGAGGTAGTTTATTATCTTGCTTTGCACCCGCTCCCACTGCCCACCCTCACTGTTCCTGAAGAATCCAGCATGGGTAGACTAGATTTCCATGGCGGGGGTGGGGAGGCCTCCTTGCTCTGTCATCAGGCACTTGTAGCTCTTAAATGCAACTATTCCCGGTGTCGGCGCACTCGCCCACGCCAGGCACACACCAGGCACGGTAACCCCCAGCAGGCAAAGCCTTTGGCAGCTGTACCAGTGCCCCTGGACACCCTGTCACTGGGGTTAAGGTGGAGGCGGAGAGAAGGGAACCTAGCGACCCCTACTTGCAGGGCTGAAGAGGGACGCTGCTGGGGAGGGGAGGCCAGGAGGGTCAAGAAGAGCTGCAGGTGGGCCCGAGGACATGGGAGGCGCCAGAGCTGGGGTCTGAGTTCAGGTGTGGGCTAGTGTGAGCCTGCTGCTTCCAGTCCCCTGCCTCTAGCTCCCCCAGTGCTTAGCAAACATGCCCACCGAGGGGGCAAGCTGCAGGGGGCACGGCAGCTGTCAAAGCCAAGGCAAGGGCTGTAAGACTGCCAGTCGGGCGATTCCAGAGCCCTAATAATGAGCCAACAGTGTTGCTTAGTTTTGTTTTGCTTCAAGTGATTGAAATGCTTTAAAAGGGAAGGGAGGTCAGAAGTGAATTACTCCCACAGCTGGCTTCAAATCCTCCCACCTGGATTCTTTCTTTTAGTTTTATATGCAAAGGTTTTGTTGTTGTTTTAAAAAAAAATCTAAATATAATAAATGAGACACTATAGATAAAACTGTTAAGTTTTTCAAATACTATCCAGGCTAAAACCAAAAATCTCAAACTGGCCACAGGCATTGTCCATTTTTCAAGGTCTTTTTAATGAAACATTGTCTATTGCTTTTAGAACAATTTAATATCAGACTCTGGAATTGGCAGAATTTTCCCCTTGGTCCTAAATGTACAATCTGCCTAGTTTAAGTCGAGAGGGTTTCCTTGCATTGTAATATGGAGTTTGAAGAACTCAGGACCAGGAGGACCACAGAGCAGACTTGGATGCTGCCTAGCCAGGAACAAAGGAGTCAAGACCACTCAGCCCGGGACACACCTTAGCCACCATGACCCATGTGCAGCTCAGCATCTGTGACTCAGGACATCAGAAACTACCTTGTGACTGCCCAGAAGGACCAGCTATGGGTGCTCATCGATTCTTATTTCCCATCATCCCCCAGCATGTGGAGAGACTACTCATAGAGAAGACTTGAGCCCTCACCTGGTGACGGTATGTGGAGCTCCAGCTCCCAGGTGGAAAACAGAGTCGTATCTTCTCTGATCTACCATCTGAGCTGTCATCAGGAGTTTTAAGGACTGACTTGATGAATAAAATATAAGGGTTTAGAGTGAACTCTGCATGTGCAGGTTTGAAGAGAATAAATAGTTCTTTGCATGTCAAAGATCCTTCCTGATAACCCAACCTGAGAAATCTCTGCTTCAGCCGCATCTGCTGCTGGGGAATGCTGAAAAAAATAGTGACTATAAAATGAAAGGAAGCTTGGAGGTGAACCATATGAAATTCCGTGGATTGGGGGAGAAATCATCCACTATTACAGTGGAGTCTAGGGAAGGAGGGGGAGAGGAGGTGGGGCGACCATGAAAAATCAACAGTGAACATTGAAAATGTGGATTTTTCTCTTGGGAAGCTCCCTTCCCTGGGAAAGAAGAAAACATGAACAATGAAGCTTTGCCTGGAGAGCAATACTGTTCACATTTGCATGTTAAATGGATTGAGGCTCTCCTAGGCTCCCCCTGGGGAAGGCTGTCACAGGCAGCTCTAACATCTAATGGTCCCTTGCCCACACTTACTCTGGTTTGGAGCCCACAGCCCCAAAGAGACCCTTGTATGACATAGGTGCTCAATAAATATTTGTACTGAATTGTATTTAAAAGCTAGTTTCTTGAGTGACCCCCCCCCAAAGGCTGTGTTCAGATATCTCCCTATGTACATCTTGAATTCTGTGTAATCTGTACAGTGAGATTTTAGGAAGAGGTAGTTTTCATCCAAAAGCCTTCTTTGCATTAATTTCAGTTTTATTGCCTGCCCCCTCCCACCTTTAGAAAAACAGGCCTGAATTATCCCCAGAGCTGCAGAAACAGCACTGGGAGTTTGAGACTTGGGGACTTGGCAGGGTCAGCCTTGGTTTTAGCTGTGGTGACTTGCAAAGCCCTGGCTTGCCCTCCCCATGTTCTCTGGGTAGAGCAGAGACTCCTTACCCCTGGAGTACATGCAATGGGGGCCATGCTCTGAAGCTTCGTGCAACTCACTTACAGGATGCATGGCTCTTGAGGCATCCTCCGTCTTTACACACCTGTGGGCATATCTGTCCTGGCACCATCCACCCACTGCCCAGACCTCTATGTCCATATGTTTGGATTCTGGTAGCTTCTGATGAATAAATTTCTTTCCTTTTTGTTTGTTCAACATATGGTTATTGAAGGACTGCTTTATGCCAGGTGTTCCTCTAGGTGCTTAGGGATGCCGCAAGGACAAACTAGATAAAATTCTGCCTTTATGGAGCTTACATTCTGGTGGGGAAAGACAGGCCATGACAAACATGATCAGTAAGTAAATATTGCATTAGAAGGCGATGTGCTTTGGTTAAAAACGGAGCAGGATACGGAGGATCCAGAGTGAGTGGAGCGGGATCGAGATCGGAAAGGGGTGGTTGGGACAAGCCTCCAATAGAAGGAAGAGCCAGTGGCATTTGCGGAAGGATAGCTGTGGGTTCCAAGGAAAAGGCAGGCATTGGCTTCGCAGGTACTGGTCTGACTTGGTTATCTGCACCAAGAGGGAGAATGGAGGGACAAGTAGTCTGGGTGCAAGGGCTGCGAGGGGGACATTCAGTCACTGATTTTTTTGGATATTGTTTATGCAAACTCTGAAACAAACCTTACAAGTGGGGAGGAGGGTAAATGAAGAGAATGAACCTGACATAGATGACAGAAGGGAGCTCTGCCCAGATACCAAGGGGGGGGGGGGGGGTGGAGAGGAGGACAAGATGTGTGTGTATCAGGACATGGCAGAGTGTTCTGTGCCTTCCCATTGGTTGGGACCCAGGCTGGAGTCGCCCAGGGGTGACCTCTGCGGCTGGGCTTGCGATAGGCCCTGGTCAGAGAGCCAAGAGGGAACTGTGCCCTAGAGAGGGGTGAGGACCCTCCCCTGGGAAGAAGGGTCTCTGTCTTCCCCTCCAAGAGGAACGCAAGGGCACCCCACATTGATCTTGGAATGTAAGGGGATTTTGTCCATCTGTTTGGTTCATTGGTCGAATCTCAAGTGCCTAGGAAGGGGCCTGGGTCATAGCACAGGTTTGCTGGATAATTGTTGAGCGAGTAAATGGATTCATCAAGTACTCATGGGCTGCACTCTGGAACTCCACCCTTGCTGGGTATGGTAGGCTCGCAGGGAGATGTGAGTGTTGCTCCTCCTGGCTCCTCTGAAACCCGGCTCAAGAAGCAGCATCTTCCTCCAGCAAGCCAACGTGTCTCCTGAGCTTTAGAGACGAAGACATAGAGCAAAGAGCTCTGAACTTGGCATCAGGGAGCCCAGGTTTACTGGCCACAGACTTGGCCAAATCACTCAATTTCTGTGAGCCCCTTCACCTGTGAGTCCCAGAGAAAGGTGTCCTGCCAGTCTTGCCTGCTTGGCAGGGTGCTTTTGAAGAGCACAGATGTGCATAAGGAAGCACTGGGGCACCAAACCACCATGCAGTGTAAGGCATTATTCTCTCTACTCTCACACTTGGAAAAAAAATAAAGACAAAGAAAAATACAAAGAATATCGTAACAAATACAGAAGTACTCACCCCTCAGAATAGCAGGTGCTAATCAGTTACATTTGCTTCATATCTCTCTCTGGAACAAACTCATGATGTATAAAGTTCCAGTCCCCTGTTATCCATTCCTTAATTTTATTCCTCTCTACCCTCCTCCTCCTCAGAGGCAACCACTATTATGAATTTGGTGTATATCACTTTATCCCAAGTCTTAAATATTTTTAATATACTATTTATGGGGATCACAACATATAAGCAACACATTATTATAAAGTCTTTTGAAAAAAAGTTTGCATAGGAGTGCCTGGTGGCTCAGTCGGTTGAGAGTTCGACTCTTTTTTTTTTTTTATAAAGATTTTATTTATTTATTTGACAGAGAGAGACACAGCGAGAGAGGGAACACAAGCAGGGGGAGTGGGAGAGGGAGAAGCAGGCTTCCCGCGGAGCAGGGAGCCCGATGCGGGGCTCGATCCCAGGCGCTCCGAGAGTCTGACTCTTGATCTGTCTGGGCCGACTCCAAGCTCAGCCGGGAGTCTGCTTGAGATTCTCTCCTTCTCCGTCTGCCCTTTTCCCCACTCTCTCTCTCTCTCAAATAAATACATAAATCTTTTTAAAAAATTAAAAAATAAAAAGTTTGCATAAATAATACTAAATTCCTGCACCCAATTCCGAGTGTGTCTGGAGGTTTCCTGCACCACCAAGCCATTCTCCAACACCATCTGGGTGTCCTAGAATTCATCTCGGCCCTGACACTGTTTATCTGGAGACAGCGTCAGCTTCCACAGGTTAAGGGTTCAGGCCCACAAGACTGCCCCCCTCCCCGACACACATCACAAGTCCAGGCTGTCCCCTGTACTTGTCACCAGCTATTGATCAGAGATGCCAACGAATCCCTCCATGGGTTCAATTAATTTGCTAGAGTGGCTCACAGAACTCAGAGAAACACTTTACTTGCTATAGCAATGGTTTATTACAAAAAGATATAACTCAGGAAGAGTCAGATGGAAGAGATGCACAGGGCAAGGTCAAGGGAAGGGCATGGAACGTCCCTGCCCTTTCTGAGCATGGCACTCTCCCGAAATCTCCATGTGTTCACCAACATGGAAGCTCTTCAAACCCAATCATTTTGGGCTTTCATGGGGGCTTCATTACATAGGTACAACTGATTAAACCATTGAACCCACAGGCAGGTCACTCCCTGATACAGGCTCTGTTTTGGGGTATGCCAAGGAGAAATGAAACATGAGGGACTGGTCCCAGCACTGGAGATTGTTTTCCCTTAAATTCAATTCCAAATCTTGGGCTTGCCCCGGAGTTACCCCAACTAACTTGGGTCCTTGGGGGAAACAGATGGATGGGATTGATGTATATTTGGAATTTATTTGGACTCTGACCAAAAACTATCCCAGCTTAGACCTGGCTCTCAAGGAAAAGGGGTGTTGCCTTGCTCTCCCTCTGTCACCCTCCTGGCCATAGCGACAAGCAGGCTGAGAGGAGGAGTGGCCCCCAGGGATGAAGCATTCCGTGGTGCTTTTCCTGCTCACAGAGGGCTGGGTGCCCAGGTACCACCCAAGGGACCTATGTGCAGGGCCTCAACTTCCAAGAGCCCCATCCTCTGGCTTGTTCTCTCCAGTACATTCCAGAATCATGACATGTCTCTCAGAAAGGAAGAATTATTTTTGCCCATGGCATAAATAAATCCAGGAACCAGTTCCAGTAATCACAAGTACATGCCAGTTTTCAAGTGCACTCTTGACAAAAGCAGCAAGAAATCAGTATAGCCTGCCCAGAAAGGTCACTGGCGGTATGGAAGCCAGCAGGATTCTGGAGAAAGGAAGCAGGAAGGAGGGGCTAGATTTTCATTTAACATTATCAAGTTTTTCAAACAAACAGAAAGAGAGAGCAATTTAAAAAACAAATTTGAAGTTATTTTGCCCAATTTACTTCAGAGCTTAAGAAATAAAAATAAAATGTCACCTGGGTGGCTCAGTCTATTAAGCATCCACCTTCGGCTTAGGTAATGATCCCAGGGACCTGGGATCCATCCCCGCATCAGGCTCTCTCCTCAGCGGGGAGCTTGCTTTTCTCTCTCTCCCTCTGTGCTCTCTCTCTCTCTCTTTCTCTCGCTCTCTCGCTCTCACTCTCTCTCAAATAAATAAAATCTTTAAAAAAATGAAAAAAAACATTAGTTCCACTAGAAACCTGACCATCCTCTATAATTCTCTCCCCAGAGGTCTTTGCTACCATCAGTTTGTGTTTGCCTTTCTCATGCTTCCTTTAATATTTTCATGATATATATATATATATATGCATCTATAAAAACAACTGTATGTGATATTCTTTTTTTAAGCTTTTTTAATTTTTCCTTTGATACATTTATTTTTAAATTAATTTTTTAAATTTAAATTTAATTAAATTTTAGCTAGCTAACATACAGTGCAATATTGGTTTCCGGAATAGAATGCAGTGATTCATCATTTACATACAACACCCAGTGCTCATCACAACAAGCGCCCTCTTTAATACCCATCCCCCATCTAGCCCTTCCCCACTCACCTGCCTCCATCAGCCCTGTTTGTTCTCCATTGTTAAGAGTCTCTTATGGTTTGTTTCCTTCTCTCCTTTTTTCTTTTCCCCCTTCCCATTTGTTCATTTGTTTTGTTTCTAAAGTTCCACATGAGTGAGATCATATGGTATTTGTGATTCTCTAATTTATTTCATTTATCATAAAACACTCTAGCTCCATCCATGTCCTTTCAAATGGCAAGATTTCATTTTTTGATGGCTGAGTAATATTCCCTACATGATTTTCCACTGTATATACGACTTTGCAACTTGCTTTTTAAGACAAATTGTAGCAAAAAGAAAAAACACATGCAATTCACCCTCCCAATCATTTCCAAGTGTATAGTATTGTCAACCACATGAACCCCTCCTGTGTGACTGAATCTACACCCACCAAACACAACTCTCCACCTTCCCCTTTCCCAGCCCCTGGCAATTACCATTCTACATTTTAGAAAGTTGACTGCTTTGGATACCTCATATAAATGGAATCATCGAGTATTTTTGTGACTGCCTTATTTCACTTGCATAATGTCCTCAAAGTTCATCCATGTTGTAGCACATGTGAAGTTCTTTCCTTTTATGGCTGAATGATATTCCATTGTATGTATGTGCTGCATTTTGTTTATCTATTAATCCATTCTTGGACATTTTTTTTCTCTCAACAGTTTATTTTTATTTTTATTTATTTAATTTTAATTTTTAATTTGAATATAGTTGACACTATTGTTACAAAAACATGGAACGCTTCACAAATTTGTGTGTCATCCTTGCTCAGGGGCCATGCTAATCTTCTCTGTATTGTTCCAATTTTTAGAATATGTGCTGCCGAAGTGAGCACCATTTATGGACATTTAAGTTGCCCCCACCTCTTGGCTGTCATGAACACTGCTGCCATGAACATGGGTATGCAAACATCTTTTTGAGATCCTTTTTAATATTTTTTTATATACACACCCAGCAGTGGGATTGTTGGATCATATAATAATTCTATTTTGAATTTTTTCAGGAAACTCCGAACTGTTTTCCCTAGTGGCTGCACCGTTTTACATTACCACCAACAGCGCACAAACATTCCAATTTCTCCTCACCCTAGCTAACACTTGTTATTTTCTGCGTTTTGGGTAGTGGCCATCTTGATGTGTGTGAGGTTATATCTCATTGTGGTTTTGGTTTACATTTCCCTGATGATTAGTGAGTTTGAGTATCTTTTCATGTGCTTGTTAGACCTTTGGAGAATTGTTTATTCAAATTCTTTGCCCATTTTTAAATTGGGTTCTTTGGTTTTGTTTGTTATTGAGTTATAGGAGTTCTTCTTATATTCTGGATACTAACTTTTTATCAGATAAATGGTTTGCACATCTTTTCTCTATATGGTTGCCTTTTCACTCTGTTGATTTTTTGTTGCTGTTGTTCACAGAAAATTTTAAGTTTGATGTGGTCCCGTTTGTCTATTTTTGCTTTTGTTGCCTGTGCTTTTGGTGTTATATCTAAGAAATCCTTATTAAATCCAATGTCATTGAGCTTCCTCCCTGTTTTCTTCTAGGAGTTTTATAGTTTCAGGTCTTATATTTAGATCTTTAATAAATTTTGAATTAATTTTTGTATATCGTGCACACAACTTGCTTTTTGAACTGATTTTGTCTTTGAGATTTATCCGTGTTAGTACAGGGAGTTCTAGCTCACCTACTGTCACTGCTGATGGAAAGTCTATGTAACATTCTCCACAAGTTGTTCACCCATTTTTCAACTTGTCACAAATAGTATGGTGATGGACATTCTAAGTCTCCCACACACATGTGTAACAAGCAGAATCACTGGCTCCAAGGGCATACGAGCACACCTCTTCCATATTAACAGACATCTCTCAGTTGTCATACAAAGGGATCGTATGAACAGACGGCGCTGCTTCTCTTCCCTGCAGGCACCTGCACCCTCCTGCATTGATGATGTGCCTCATGATGCTAATTTCTATTTTCCTGATTGCTAAATAAAATTTGAGGCATATAGTTTATTAACTTGTTTCATGTTTTCCTACTCCCCGGAGCAGTTAGAGCAGGTAATTATCATAATGATAAAACTCAGGAAGTAACACTAAGTTACTCCATGGAACGCTCTTTTGTCTCCTGCCCCCGCAGTTTCAACTCGATGATAATAACCCATTATAGTAGTTTGGGGCAAAGGGGAGAGAATAAAGCCAGTCAGCAAAACCCATGCCTAGCTCAAAGAGATAAACTAAAGAAGAAATAGATGCCTGGTTTGGATTATGGGTCTTAGGCAGGACAAGAACTGCCCTATACTTAGATATCTGGGCCACGCTGTCCTCACTTGTTCCTGGGACTCCCTAAATAATGATACACTGTAAATGAGAGGTAAATGACATTTCTCAAATTCAGATTAATATTGAGATGGGCTGATCTGAATTAGTGATGACTGAGTTGTGAACCATCAAAACTTCAAGTTACTAAGTTTTTAAGGGCATATAACAAAACAAGGGCAAGTAGGCTTGCTTTAGCAACCCCCATGAGAATCACCTGTCTGGTCTAGCCCTCCAGGGTGGGGGTAGGAAGAGGTGGGCACCCAAGGCCCAAAGCCACACTATAAATGCAAAAGTAGTTTGTCTATTTGGGGTTGCAAAAACACCAGGTAGTCTCCAATATCAGAATGACGCCCTGAGAAAAGGCTCTGCCAGAGGACGGGATTCAGGTGATAAAATAATAAGAAAAGATGCTGATCTGGTACATTTGGAAGTTGTTACTCCTGTGTTCATGACAAAGAAAAAGCTGAACAAACTAAAAATCAACAACTCTTCTTAGATCTATTAAAGAACTAAAGTCATAAGCTAATCACCTGCCTCCCAAACTGGGGAGACAGACAGGCAGATAGAATCACAGCTTATTGGCAGAGGATCACAACTTACTGGAACAGTAGCTTAGAAACAGAAATCTTGGTGGGAACCAGTTATTGGTGTAGGAAAAGCCAAACTTTAATTGATGAATTGCTAGAAACTCCAGTCTGAGACTTGGACAAGTCTGAAAGTTAAAAACTCCTGGGGGAACTCAGGATTTGGAAGGGGTCCCCCTTTTTGTGAGTTTTACTTCCATGAGTCCTATCAGGTTCTTACAGCAAAGATTAGAGAAAAATCCCTTGGGCTTCTGGTAAGAGGAGGGGAGAAGTAACCATTCTGAAATATGCCAGAGCATTCTGTCCTTCTTAATAAGGTCTGCCCTCAAGAGAAACTACTAACCTACTGGGGCCTAACCAACTTGGAGGAGGGAAAACACTCAACTCCAGCCCCCTCTAGCCATCCTATTCCATGCAAGTTGCAGGGGTAGGGGGACAACTGAGAAGCTCTTGTGAAGATCACAGTCCAGGGCTCAGGCTTATTAAAAGACTGAGACCTAATCATAAAACCATAGACCTCTCCCCTCTCCTACACCTCACCAGCACATCAGTAATGCTCCTGTATAATATCTGGGGAATACAACAGCAGGACTGTCATGTGTCTGACCTTGTTTAAGAAGACTTTAAGAAACCGAAGCATGAACATACAGGGGAGACAAAAACAAGGACACCAGAGGCAATTTTAGCTTGTGACACCTACGGCGATAGTAAACACTAAACACAGCCTAACTCCCAGACAAACAAACATAAAACCTCACACTAAAGGCCTATTTACTTCAGTCCCTTTTACTTAGTACATCCTGTCTGGTTTTCACCAAAAAATTACAAGCCTTACTGAAAGACTAAAAGCACGGTTTGAAAAAACAGAGCAAGCATTAGAAACACAATCAGGTATGGCAGAGATGGAATTATCAGGTCAGAAATTTAAAGCAACTATGATTAATATGCTAAGGTCCCTAACAGAAAAAGTAGATATCATGCAAGAACAGATGGGTAATGTAAGCAGAGAGATGGAAATCCTAAGAAATAATCAAAATGAATTCTATAAATAAAAACCACTCTAACAGAAATGGAAAATGCCTTTGAGGGGCTCATCAATAGACTGGACATGGCCAAGGAAAGAATCAGTGAACTTGAAGAAATGTCAGTAGAAATTCCTAAACTGAAAAGATAAAAAAATAAAAGTGATGGAACAGTCCAAGCACTGTAAGACGATTACAAAAGGTGTAATATACATGTAATGGGAATACAAGAAGGAAAAAAGAGATAAAGAACAGAAGAAATATTTGAAGTAATAATGACTGAGAATTTTCCAAAATTAACAATAGACACCAAACCATAGATCCAGGATGCTCAGAAAACACTAAGAAGGATAAATACTGAAAAATCTATACCTAGGTGTATATTCAAACTGCAGAAAATCAAAGGCAAAGAGAAAATCTTGAAAGAAGTCAGAGAATAAAACACCTTACCTATGGAAGAATAAGAATTAGAATCACACATGTCTTCTCTTCAAAAACTGTGCAAGCAAGGAGAGAGTGGAATGAATTATTTAGTGTTGAAATTAAAAAATCACCAACCTAGAGTTTTGTATCTAGTGAAATTGTCCTTTAATAGTGAAGGAGAAATAAAGATTTTCTCAGGCGGACAAAAATTGAGGGAATTTGTTGCCATTAGATCACCTGACAAGAAGTATTAAAAGTTCTTTAAAGAGAAGGAAAATGACGTGGATCACAAACTTGGATCTACATAAGGAAGAGCATTAAAGAAGGAATAAATGAAAGTTGAGTAAAACCTTTTATTTTTCTTATTCTTACTTGATTTAACAGAAACAGCTCAAAACAATGACAATGCATTTGGTGATTCTAGTTTATGGATAATTGAAGTCAATGACATCAATGTTATAAGAAACAGGAGAGAAAAATTGGGAATACTCTGTTACAAGGAATATGTAATACTCATGAAGCAGTATAGTGTTATTTGTAAGTGGACTTAGATGAGTTGTAAATGTATACTGTAAACTCTAGGGCAACCACTAAAAAAGGTTTCATAAAAGATTATAATTGATGTATTAGGCAGGGTTCTCCAAGAAATAGGGTGTGTGTCTAAATAAGGAATTGGCTTATGCAAGACTGAGAAGTCCCAAGATCTGCAATCTGGAGAGCCAGGAGAGCCAATCGTACAGCTCCAGTATGAGTCTGAAAGCATGAGAATCAGGAGAGCCAACTGTGTAAGTTCCAGTCCAGGTACAAAGGCAGGAGACCAATGTCCCAGCTCAACATCATCAGGTAGGCAGAGAGAATTCTCTCTGGTCCAGTCTTTTGTTCTATTCAGGCCTTTAACAGATTGGATTAAGCCTGCCCACATTGCGGAATACAATCTGCTTTACTCCATCCACTGATTTAAATGCTAATTTCATCCAGAAACACCCTCATAGACACACCTAGAATTTTCTTTTAGGAAATATCTGGGCACCCCAAGACCCAGTCAAGTCAACACATAAGACTGACCATCACAATTGATATGCTAAGAGAGAAGAGAAAGTGGAATCATATAAAATGCTCAGTTAAAACCAGAGAGGGGAAAAAAGAAGACAAAAACAAACAAATAAAAAACAAGAGCAATAGCTAGAAAATGTAACAAATATGGAAGATATTAATCTACCTATATCAATAATAAAAATTGACTTTAAATGTCAATTGTCTGAATATACCAATTAAAAGACAGGCTGTCAGAGTAGGTTAAAAAAACAAAAGACCCTGGGGCACCTGGGTAACTCAGTCAGTTAAGCATCTGTCTTTGGCTCAGGTCATGATCTTGGGATCCTGGGATTGAGCCCCAAGTCGGGCTGGGAGTCTGCTCCCCCATCTTCCTCTGCCCCTCCCCCTGCTTGTGCTCTCTCTCTCTCATAAATAAATTTAAAAAAAAATTTTTTTAAAGACCCAATCATATGTTGTTTACAAGAAACCCACTTTAAAGAAAAGACAAGATTAAAAGTAAATGGGTGCAGAAAGATACATCATACTAACACTAATCAAAAGAGTGCTGGAAGCACTATGTTAATTTCAAACAAAGGAAACTTCAGAGCAAGGAAAGTTATCAGAGATAAAGAGAGGTGTAGATAATGATAAAGGGATCAGTTCTCCAAGAAGACATAATAATTCTTAATGTGTATGCACTTAACAACAGAGCATCAAAATATGAGACAAAAATTGTTAGAAAAGCAAGGAGAAATAGATAAATGTGGTATTACATTTGGAAGCTTCAACACCCCTTTATCACAAATGGACAGATCCAGCAGGCAGAACATCAGTAGGATATAGTTGAACTAAACAACACCATTAACTGTATTTAATTGACATTTACAGACTACTTTAGCCAACAACAGCAGAATACACATTCTCTGCAAGTTCACACAGAACATTTGCCAAAATAGACCACATTCTGGGTCATAAAACAAACAATAAATTTAAAAGAATAGAAATCATACAAAATTTTCTTTCAGATAATAATAGAATTAAACCAGAGATCACTAATAGAAAGATCATGAGAAAATCCCAACACAGTTGGAGATTAAACAACATACTTCCAAATAACACAGGAGTCACACACACACACACACACACACACACACACACAAGTCTCAGGAGAAATTTAAAGATATTTTTGAACTAAATGAAAATGAAAATACAACCTATCAAAATTTGTGGAATACAGTGAAAGCAGTGCTTACAGGGAAATCTATTGCACTGAATGAATTGAATGTATTATTAAAGAAAAAAGATCCAAAATCAATTATCTAGGCTTCTACTCTGGGAAACAAAAAAAGAAGAGCAAATTAAATCCCAGTAAGCAGAAGAAAAGAAATAATAAAAAATAGAACAGAAATCAAGGAAATTTAAAATAAGAGATTAATAAGAAAAGCAATGAAACCAAAGCTGGTCCTTTGAAGAGATCAATATAATTAATGAACCTCTAGTCAGGTTAACTAAGAAAAAAAGAGAGAAAACACAAATTACTAAAATCAGAAATGAAAGAGGGGCCAGCACTACTGATCCCATGGACATTAAAAGGATAATAAAGGAATACTATGAACAAGTCTATGCCCACAAATTTGATAACTTAGAATGAAATGGATTAATTCCTTGAAAGCTGCAACTTACTGAAATGCACACAAAACTCACAGAAGGAGAAATATATACCCTGAATAGGTCCATATCTGTTAAAGAAAATTGAACCAATACTTAATCACCTTCTAGAACAGAAAGCACCAGCCCCATTGGGTTCACTGGTAAATTTTACCAAACATTAAAGGAAGAAACTATACCAGTGCTTTATAATCTTTTCTAGAAAATAGAAGCAGAAGGAACACTTCCTAACTAATTCTATGAGGTCAACATTACCCTAATACCAAAACCAAAGAAAGATGTTACAAGGAAGGAAAACTACAGATCAATATCTCTTATGAACACAGGTGCAAACATCCTCAACAAATTAGCAAAATTGTATCCAACAATGAATAAATAGAATTATACACCATGACAAAATGGGATTTATTCCAGGTATGCAAGGCTAGTTCAACACTGAAAACCAATTAGCGTAATCTTAGTCTGCTCAGGCAGACTCACAATACCACAGAACGGGTGCCTTAGGCTACAGAAATTTATTTTCTCACAGTTATGGGGGCTGAAAGTCCAAGATCAAGATGTTGGCAAGTCTGATTTCTCCTAAGGCCCTTCTCCTTGGCTTTCAGATGTCTGCCTTCTCTCTGTATCTTCACATGGCCTTTCCTCTGTGTGCACATCCTTGTTATCTCTGCCCCTGTGTCTTAACCTCTCCTTATCCTAACCTCTTCACAAATAGATCAGCGGAACAGTCAGATTGGGCTAGGGTGCATTTTAACTTAATTACCTCTTTTAAATGCCCCATCTTTAAATATAGGCACATTCTAAGGTACTAGGGGTTAGGGCTTCAACATGTGAATTTTAGGGAGGACACAATTCAGTCCATAAAAGGGAGATTGAACATTTTCAAGATGTCCATTCTTCACAATTTGGTCTATATATCCAATGTAATCAATCAAAATCCCAGCAAGTTATTTTGTGGTTATAGAAAAACTGATCTAAAGTTTATATGGAGAGAGGGTACCTGGGTGGCTCAGTCATTAAATGTCTGCCTTCGGCTTGGGTCATGATCCCAGGGTCCTGGGATCAAGCCCTGCATTGGGCTCCCTGCTCAGCAGGACACCTGCTTCTCCCTCTCCCACTCCTCCTGCTTGTGTTCCCTCTCTCACTGTCTCTGTCTGTCAAATACATAAATAAATAAAATCTTTAAAAAAAATAAAGTTTATATGGAGAGGTAAAAAATCCAGAATAGCTAACACAATATTGAAGGAGAATAACAAAGTCAGAGGACTGACACTACCCAACTTCAAGACTTACTACTATAAACTATAATAATCAAGACAATATGGTATTGGTGAAGGAATAGGCAAATAGATCAATGGAGCAGAAAAGAGAGCTCAGGAAAAGATCCACAGAAATATAGTCAACTGATCTTTGACAAAAGATCAAAGGCAATTGAATGGAAAAATGATAGTCTTTTCACATAGTAGTGCTAAGAACAATTGGGTATCCAAATGCAAAAATATGAATCTAGACATAGATCTTACATCTTTCATAAAAACAAACTCAAAATGGATTATGAATCTAAGTGTAAAATGCATAAAAGTCCGAGAGGATAACACAAGAGAAAATCTAGGTGACTTTGGATTTGGTGATGATTCTTTAGATATAAGACCAAAAGTATGATCCATGAAAAAAAAAATGATAGCTGAGGTTTATTAAAATTAAAAACTTCTGCTCTGTGAGAAACACTATGAAGAGAATGAAAAGATAAGCCACAGACTAGGGAAAAAAATCTTTGCAAAACACACATCTGATAAAGATCTGGCATTCAAATATGCAAAGAACTTCTAAAAGCCAATGTAAGTAACAGACAACCTGATTAAAAAATGGGCAAAAGACCTGAACAGATGCCTAACCAAAGAAGATATACAGATGGCAAATCAGCATATGAAAGATGCTCCCCATCACATGTCATTAGGGAATTGCAAATTAAAACAATGAGATACCACTACACATCTATTAGAATGGCCAAAATCCAAAACACCAACAACACCAAATGCTAGCAAGGATGGAGAGCAACAGGAACTCTCATTCTTTGCGGGTGGGAATGAAAAATGGTACAGCCATTTTGGAACACAGTTTGGTAGTTTCTCACAAAACTACATATACTTTTACTATATGATTCAGCAGTCTTACTTTTTGGTATTCACCCAAAGGAGTTGAAAACTTATGTCCGCACAAAAACCTGCACACAAATGTTTATACATTTATTATACAAATGTTTATTCATAATTGCCAAAACTTGGAAGCAACCAAGATGTCTTTTGGTAGGTAAATAGATAAATAAACTGTGGCACATCAAGACAATGGAATATTATTCAGGCCCAAAAAGAAATGAACTATCAAGGGGTAACTGGGTGGCTCAGTCGGTTAAGCATCTGCCTTTGTCTCAGGTCATGATCCCCGGGTCCTGGGATGGAGCCTGGCCCACTCAGCTGGGAGGCTGCTTCTCCCTCTCCCTCTGCCCCTCCCCACCCCCACTTGTGCTCTCTCTCTCTCTCAAATAAATAAAATCTTAAAAAAAAAAAAGAAATGAGCTATCAAGTCATGAAAAGACATGGAAGAAACTTCAATTCATTTTACTAAGTGAAAGAAGCCAATTTGAAAAGGCTTCACTGATATTGTATGATTCCGACTATATGGCATTCTGGAAAAGGCAAAACTATAGCGACAGTAAGATCAATGGTTGCCAGGGGTTGGTAGAGTAGAGAGGGATGGACAGGTGGAGCACAGAGGATTTTTAGGGCAGCAAAGTACTCTGTATGATGGTGGATACATGACATTATACTATTTTCCCTCTACTCATAACACTTCTGATACCAAATGTGTGGGGTTTTCCCACATTAACCAATTCCCATCTCCGGACACCAACTAGATGCCCTACAATTCAATTCTGACACTCCTGGGAGTTGGTGCAGACTCCACAAGACCCAGACAATGTAAAACACAAAGAGTGATTGTTAAAAATGTATCAATATTGGCTCACCAATTGTAATGAATAGTATTACACTAATGCACAATGTTAACAATAAAGGATACTTGGCCCAGAGCGGGTAAGGCTGAGGAAGTAAATGGGAACTCTCTATTTTCTGATAATTTTTCTGTAAACTTAAACCTGCCCTAAAAATTAAAGTTTATTAATTTAAAAAATAGAAAAGCAGGTGCTTTGAAGTCGAAGCGATGACTAAATCAGAATGGTGAGGCAGATGGGAAGAGAGAAATGACACAGGTATTGAAGTGGAACACACAGAGAAGGCCTGAGGAATGGGCATGTTGATAGCCAAGGAGTCGGTAACTCATTTTGACAATATCTGCGCTCTGCCTGATCAGAGAAGAGCCTTTCGGTGGGAGACCACCGGACCACAAAACCATTAACTCTACAGGTAAGAAAGCTGAAGAACCTACGAAAGTGTTTTGTCTTTTAATTAAGTAAACCTTAACCTGTAGTATAATTTGTCCTACTACTTTTTTTCCAAATTTTATTTATTTATCTTAGAGAGAGAGAGAAAGAGCATGTGAGTGGGGGGGGGGGGGGCAAAGGGAAAGGGAGAGGAGCAGAGTCCCTACTGAGCCGGGAGCCTAGGTGGGGCTTGATCCCATAACCCCAAGATCATGACCTGAGCCGAAATCAAGAGCTGGACAGTCACCTGACTGTGCTACCCAGGAGCCCCGGTCCTATTACTTCTTTAGCAAAACTTGTCTTTCGTAGATAATTCAAAAGTAAATTAAATCCAAGCCCCTTAGGCATTCTAGGTTGGGTCCAGATGAGTGAAGTTTCCTATGTTACCATTTTATTCTGAATTGTCCCTTTCTGTAGTGATGAAGTAGTGTCATGTTTCTGGGTATTGTGGAGGATAGTAGAAGAACAAATACAAGCTCCACCAGCCATTGGGCATCATGTTGGAGTTTTATAGAGATAAGCTAAGATTGGTTTTCATCATTCTTGAAACCCCGCCTCTTACCTCATTGTGCAATATGGAGAAAGAATGTCATTGACCAGTCTCTGCCATGACTGGATGAAAACAAGTAGGCAAACTGTTTAGCCAATACACTGGGCCTCAGTGGTCATCTGTGTTTGCTGCTAAAGCCTTATATCCATAGGGCTTAAGACCCTTTAATGACCTCATAATGAACGCAAATAAAGACCACCTGTGAGCTCAACACCTGATCACTTTCTCTTAACTTTGGAACCATATCCACCTGCCAATGGGCCAGCTCCTTTTGGATGTCCACAGGTGCTCAAACAAAATGTGTCCAGCACCGAAGCTGGCTCTTCCTCCTGTGATCTGAGATCCCCCTGACTGAGAATGCTACCAATTGTCCTCCAGGTGCATAAGCCAAAAACATCATCTCTTTCTCTACTCTTCCTTACCCTTCCATACCCATGTGTCCTATAGACCCCCCATTCCTTTTCCCCCTTTTATAACTACTTCAGTACAGACCACCCTTATTTGTCATTTGGAGGACACTTCCCTTTGTTAGTTGTTTTCTTTTCTTTTTCTTTAGGATTTATTTATTTATTTATGAGAGACCAAGCACAAGCAGGGGGAAGGGCAGAGGGAGAGGGAGAGGGAGAGAGAATCCACATGCAGACTCCCAGCTGAGTGTGGAGCCCCACATGGGGCTTGATTACAGGATCCCAAGACTATTACTTGACCCGAAACCAAGAGTCAGCCACTCAACTGACCAAGCTACCCAGGCACCCCTGTTAGTTGTTTTCAAAGAATCCTATTCTTCTCCATTAGAAAAGTTACCTGTGTAATTACACACCCATTGTGGTGGCTGATTTTCTGATTCTCCTTTTTGACCATAATCTCCATGAAAGCAGGACGCTTTCTTTCTTCTCCCCATTTTATTTCCAGTATCTCTACAGAGCCTGGTGCACAGTAGATCCTTCATAAACATTTGTAGAAATAGTGGGTAATTGAAACTGCTCCCTAATGGTCTCTTGCTTTTGTCCGTCTCCCCAATGCAGCAAGAACACATATCTGATCATGATGTCATTTTCCTGATGAAAACTTTGCAATAGCTTCTCATTGCTCTCAGATAAAAGTCAGTGCTTGACAAGGCTTCTGACGTCACTTTCCACCATTGCCCCTAAGGGCTGGGAGCCATTCTCATCATTTAGATCCTTCCTCCAGCTCCTTTCAGGCCTCCACATTTGTTGTTCCTTCTGCCTGAATACTTGCTCTTCAATCCCCTTTTGTTTGACCTGCTCATTATTCCTTATTTCGACTTGGTTGTCACGCCTGCCGAGATATCTTCCCTGACCCCCTCCATCACACTAGTGCTCTACACACCAGTGTATTTTCTCTGTCACTTTACTCATCTGACCATATCTTACTGGCATACTTAATTGCCTGTCTTCTTTATAATATATGAATCACCTAAGAGCAGATACCTGTCCTATTCATTGGACTTATCACAGCTCCTGGCTTGGGGTAGACCCAGTCAATCCTTGTTGAATGAATGAATCAATGGATAACCAAAGGGCAAAAGAATACTGACTAATACTTCTAGGCTCTAAAAATGGGATGGGAGATAGAGTTCATCTAAGATTTATTTAGTGAGCATGCATTAAGGACATGCTCTGTGCTAGTGTCATGGAGACGGACACAGAGAGCAACTCTTGTAACAGATGGGGTGGTGAGCACCCTCAGAGCACAGGAGCCACCCCCACTGGTGTCTGCAGGAGAGACCCTGCTCCACTTGCCTCCCAGAGACAGACAAGGAAGACCTGGGTGCTTTCCACCTCTCCTGCTATTTCACTCACAGATTTTGTCCCTTCATGCTAGACCCATTGAATTTTTTCTCTCATTATCTGTGATGGAAAATCAGTCAGAAAATCATGGGATGTAGAGAAACTTGAAAGTCATCTAATTAGTCTCCTACTTTCAGGGAAGCCTACTCTTTGTTTAAATGCAGTTAGACAAAATTCCGTAGCCGCTTTCAGCAACAGTCTGGAATTTCGCACACCTTGATGCCAAGCTTTCTTTCTTACAGGTAATCTCAGTCTCTCCTGCTATAATTTGAGCTCATTTCTTCTTCTCTGCACCCAGCTTGTGACCCACCCAATCACTGTTTATGTCATTCTCTGCCTGGAGTGCCTCCCTCTCTCCCCTTGGCTCTACCTAATTGTTGCGGTCCCTGCACACCAGCTCCCTCTGAGTGTGGTCCAAGGACTTCTCAAATCTAACTTGCCTTGGGGGTGATAAAAGGAATGAATTAGATTTCCATTTGTCAATATTGATTGAACTCCAAAACACAGTGCTGAATAAAGAAAATTTGAGAATGAAGCATACCGCACATTATTTATGTAAATCAAATACTATATAAAATATGTGTAAAATACTACACATTTATGGAGGTGAACACACACACACACACACACACACAAATCAAGAGTGGGAGGAGGGCTGGGAAGATGCAGTAATAATATGAGATTGTGTTATGGGAAGGTGGGACCAGAAGCAAAGATAAAAGGACCCAAAGAAGAAGTAAATGTCTGCATGTATCAGACACCTGTGGCACACTGTGCAGCCAACTAAGGAGATGGTAACTTGAATTTGTTCAAATTCAGCCCCCAAAAGGAAAAGCACCAACTCAAGTTGCATTACATGTAGGGGTGGCTCTGAGGTGGACAGAATGCAGAGTTGGGGGAAACGAGAGGATGAGTAAGGGGAAGGCAGTCGAGTGGAAGGCGCCCAGCGAGGGGTGAGCAATGCGCGCTTGCGCTCTCTGGAACTTCTGTTACAAGATGCATCTGTTCACAGAGGGAAGGAAAAAAGAAGAACCTCTGAGCAGTGGTGCCGAGAAAATAGTCTAACTTTTTTTTTTTTTTCTGGCACTAAGAAAGATACACAGACATGTCCCCTGTAATAGAACAAACAAGCCTACGAGGGATCTTTAGCTCCAAATATCAGGAATGTTTACATAAACTGAGTAGCATTTAATGTCATGACTTTGTGAGAGTTAGATTTGGTATTTTTAAGGAAATGTCAAAAAGGATTCATGGGCCTTTGAGGTTGCTGGTCTAACCATCCAACCATGGACCCCTCAGGCTAACTGTCCAGCTCCTGAGCCATTACCAGGGCCCCGTGGCACCAGCCCTCACCATCCTGGGGGCTGGGCTACCACCCCCCTTATTCCTGCCTCCACACGGCTCGCTCTTGCCTTCAGGCTTGTTTGTGTTTCTTTGAACTTTATCTAAATTGTGTTACATTTTTAAAAATATTTTTATGTTAATGTTATTATATTTTGCTGTCCTATCGCTCTGTCTTTGAATCGGGTGAGCACATTTCCTAGAAAAGCACAATTCAGTTAACTGCCTCCTGGAAGTAAGTTATTCAGACTACAAAGCCCTAAGCTCACAATGCTGGCTTGCCTGGATCTGGAGCCGTGCCTCTGGCCTGCGCACTGCTAATGCCACTTTTAGCTGATGGTGAAGGTTCCTCCCACTTTCCCCTCCTCAGCCACCCAACTTCCACCACGACTAGTGTTAGACTTTGTAATGCAACGATAAGACGAGGCTCTTCCTCAGTGTCACCTGAGGCACCAGTCAACAAGAGGCCAGCACCTCTACATTCCAAAGATGGGAGTCAGCCCACCCAGCAGGGCTTTCAAAGGAGGTCTCTGCACATGGTGTCTGCCTGCCTATGAGAAAGGATGGACAGAGCTGAGCGGTCCAAGGCACAGGACTTACATTGTGGGCATACAGTGAGTCCTTCCCCTTCTATGGGGAAAGAGTAGGGGTGCTCCCCCTTACCTCCAGTTTAGGGAGAGGAGCTTTAAGCAGACAGCTGGGCATTGACGAGGGGATCTACGTCTGCCACTGGCCTGAGAATGTAAGGGGGACACTTGATTGAACTGGCTGGAGAAGTTATTAGTGGGAAGTTACTAGTCTTCGCAAGGGATGCAGCAGAAGACATTCCTGTCTCACCTGAGAGGGCAGGCCCTGGGCCTCTTTGCCCTTGTTAGCGCAGAATAAAATGCCCCCCACCTCCTCTGTGATGATGAGCCTCCAAAAACCAGGGACCAAAAGGGAGTTGTTGTGGCCAGCTGGGCAGTGCCTCACCCTCCTCAAGAGAACTAGAGGTGAGAGGTCCCCAGAAATGTCAAAAGTAGGTCCCCAAAGGACCCAAGACAAGCCTACAAGGGATCTTTAGAGAAGAAGTACGTCTTATTCTGGAGAGAAAGGCTGGTTTTTTGTATCTGCTGTGGCCACAGAGCTCCAAATCCAAATCCAGTTGGAGAGAATCCTTCCCTCCCTGCTAAGGCTCTAGCCCCCCCCCCCCCCAAGTACAGTTCTGGAGAGGTCAAAGCTAGGGAGAGGGGGTGGGGGTGAAAATGCTGGCAATGGGAGGAGGTATTATTGGTTAAATCGCATCTCCCCCACCCGCTGGACTCACATGCTGCAGTCCTGACCCCCAGTACCTCAGAATATAACTGTATTTGGAGATAGGGTCTTTTTAAAAGCTTTTTAAATTAAGATTTTAATTTTAATTCCAGTCCATACAGTGTTATATTAGTTTCAGGTGTACAATATAGTGATTCAACGATTCTATACACTACTCAGTGCTCATTGTGATAAGTGTGCTCTTCAACGCCCGTCACCTATTTCCCCCCCCCCCCACCCACCTCCCCTCTGGAGACCATCAGTTTGTTCTCTATACGTAAGAGTCTGGTTCTTGGTTTGTGTCTCTCTCTCTCTTTCTTTTTCCTTTGCTTGTTTGTTTTGTTTCTTAAATTCCAAATGAGTGAAATCATAGGTATTTGTCTTTCTTGGACTTGTTTCACTTAGCATTATACTCTCTAGCTCCATCCATGTCGTTGCAAATGGCAAGATTTCATTCTTCCTTATGGCTGAATAATATTCCATTGTATATATCCACCATATCTTCTTTATTCATTCCTCAGTTGTTGGACACTTGGGCTGCTTCCATATCTTGGCTATTGACAGTAATGCTGAATAAACATAGGGGTGCATGTATCCTTTTGAATTAGTGTTTTTGTATTTCGGGGGTACATACCCAGTAGTGTGATTACTGGACTATAATGTAGTTCTATTTCTAACTTTTTGAAGAAACTCCATGCTGTTTTCCAGAGTGGTTATACCAGTTTGCATTCCTGCCAATAGTGCACGAGGGTTCCTTTTTCTCCACATCCTTGCCAACACTTGCGGTTTCTTCTGTTTTTGATTTTAGCCATTCTGACAGGTGTGAGGTGATATCTCATTACAGTTTTGATTTGCATTTCCCCGATGATAAGTGATGTTGAGCATCTTTTCATGTATCTGTTGGCCATCTGGATATCTTCTTTGGAGAAATGTCTATTCATGTCTTCTGTCCATTTTTTAATTGGATTATTTGTTTTTTGAGTTATATCAGTTCTTTGTATATTTTGGATACTAACCCTTTATCAGCTATGTCATTTGCAAATATCTTCTTTCATTCTGTAGGTTACTTTTTAGTTTTGTTGATTGTTTCTTTCACGGTGCAGAAGATTTTTATTTTGATGTAGTTCCAATAGTTTATTTTTGCTTTTATTTCCCTTGCCTCAGGAGACCTATCTAGAAAAATATTGCTATGGTTGATGTCAGACAACAAAAAGAAATAAAAGGCACCTAAATTGGTAAGGAAGAAGTAAAATTTTCACTATGTGCAGATGACATGATACTATATATAAAAAAACCCTAATTACTCCACCAAAAAACTACTAGAACTGATTAATGAATTCAGTAAACTCACAGAATACAAAATCAATGTACGGAAATCTGTTGCATTTCTATATACTAATAATGAAGCAGCAGAGAGAGAAATTAAGAAAAGAATCCCAATTTACAATTGCACCAAAAACAATAAACTATCTAGGAATGAATATAACCGAAGAGATGAAAGACCTATGCTCTGAAAACTATAAAACACCAATGAAAGAAATTGAAGATAGCGTAAAGAAATGGAAAGACATCCCATGCTCATGGATTGAAAGAACAAATATTGTTAAAATGTACATACTACTCAAAGCAATCTTAACACATTCAGTGTAATCCTTATCAAAATACCACCAGCATTTTTCACAGAGCTAGAACAAATTTGTATGGAACCACATTTGTGGTTCTAAATTTGTATGGAACTACAAAAGACCCAGAATAGCCAAGGCAATCTTGAAAAAGAAAAACAAAACTGGAGGTATCATGATTCCAGACTTCAAGTTGTATTACAAAGCTGTAGTCATCAAAACAGTATGGTACTGGCAAAAAAACAGACAGATAGATCAATGGAAATAGGGTCTTTTGAGGGCAATTAAGTTAAATTGAGGTTATTAGGGTGGGCTCTAATCCAATCTGGTGTCCTATAAGAAGAGATTAGGTTAAGGGAAGACCATGTGAAGGCACAGGGAGATAGCAGTTGACCACAAGCCAAGGAGAGCGGCCTCAGAAGGAACCAATCCTGCCAACACATTGGTCATGGACTTCCAGCCTCCAGAACTGTGAGAAAATAGATTTCTGGTATTGAAGCCACTCATCTATATACGGTTCTTTGTTATGACCACCTAAGCTGACGAATATACCATGTCTCCATTCTCCCTGCTGGCTTCCTGCCTACAGCAGGCCCGAGTTTTCACTTTGAATGAGATTCACAAAGGATGTGTTAATAACTGAACTACAGTCATTCGTGGAGCTCAGATTCCCAGCAAACTCCCTGTTCACGGGTGGGGACATGAGCCATGCCCACTCCTGTCTGCCTGGGTCCTGGGAGAGCCAGCTGCATAGGTGGGTTTGCAGGAGAGGTCCAGGCAAACTTTGAGGTTGCCTCATGATTACACCAAAGGTCCTGCTGATACAAGTCCTGAAAGCAACAACCCCATCGCAAGCATCCTAAGGAGCTCTCCTCCATTTTATAGAGGACTATACACCTCCTAGGGTAGATTTTGGCTGTACCAGTTATTCTCTGGAGAAGACAGAAGTAGAAATTCAAGGTAATGAAGTTCCTAAAGCATGCCCTGCGCTCAGCAAAGCCCCGGCCTCAGCTCTGCTGCTCACATCTGGGGTGGTCTATGAGTCTTCTTGAGGCTATTTTGCAGTCTATTCTCCGAAAAAGATTCTTCTCCCCATGCTTCAGTGGCATTTCAGTTGCTCTCCTTCAAATCACTTTCCCAAATTAAGGGCTTGTGTTGGAATAATTAAATGTGCTGAGCCAGGATTTGTTGCAAAAGTGACCTTCGATTCCCTAGAGGTGTGCTGAGGCCCCAAGAATGAGAAAATTGACCCCAAAGGAAAGGGACTGGTTTGACCTTGTTCTCCAGAGTACTCAGGGGCGATCTACCTCGCCAGCAGGAAGAGCATGCGGGCTGAGGTTGCAGGAATTCATTCTGAAATGAATTTTGAAAGGAAGCTACCTTACCCGAGAGGCATTAGCCTAATTTCCTAAGTCCACCCAACAAACTGAGAGCAAACCCCTCACTTCCCCTCAGACCAGCTCTCTCCCTCCCAGCAAGAGCACAGCCCCTTCCCCTCCATGCCCCCCCCATCCCCAGCCTGGGGGCACAGCTGGGCAAGAAAGCGCCCTTGCCATGGACAGTAGTTGATGTGAATATTGAGAGGTCCTGGGGCTGCTGAGCTAAAGTTGCTTTAACCTGGAAGCGGGTCAGCCTCTGCTGGGTCCTTGGTGAGGAAGCGGAGCACTCAGCACGTTTAGCAAGGTTAATAAAACAAATCATGATGGCATTGAAGCCTGTGAGGATAAGCAGGAGGCCCTGGGGGGTGTGTGCTGGGGGTAGCCAGGCCACCAGGCGTCCCTGGGTTAACTCCAGGCTGATGCCTCATCAGTTCTGGAGACTGTTGACATGGGTCTTGTGCGTCATCGAGTCCTGGGGGTGGTCCAGGGATCCTGGTCCTGGCGAGCTCACAGAGCGCCTGAGGACTCTGCCGCTGTGCATGATCAACTGCTCTGCACACCAGCAGGAACTAATAGGGACTCAAGCCACAGTCAGCCTGCTGGGGGAGAAGAGTGCTTGGAAGACACATTGGGAGACTTTAATTTGGCCCCTTCAAAAATAAAACCAATCAAAAATAGCAAAACCCCACCACCACCTGAGGATTCTTCACAAAACGTCCGGTAGGTTCTAGAAGCTTCTAAACTCCCAGGCCGATGCATTAGTCAATGCAGCACCACTGAGTGCAGACCCGCCAGTTCTTTGTGGATACTTGGGGCCTCAGCTGACATCCCAGAGATCTCGGGGTTGCTTTCCCAAAGTTCCACTAGCTCCAATTTCTCAGACAGTGGACACAGCTCTGGAGAGTTGCTGTCCGTCTTAGAGAGGATGAGACATACCTGGGGGAGCTTGTTAGAAGTCGGATTATACATACCTATGAGAATGGTGACGATCCAGGGCCCCGACCACCCCAAATGCTGGCATCTGTAACAGCCGTCCCCCGCTGGAAGATGTTGATGGCGGGAAGGCTGGGCATGTGTGTTTGTGGGGGGAAGACTGGGAACTCTGACTATCCACTCAGTTTTGCTGTGAACCTAAAACAGCTCTAGAAAAATTAAGTCTATTTTTAAAAAAGGAGTTCGGAATCCTGGGGACCCACTTACCTACCTGGAAGGGATTCCGATTCAGCCGTGCTGGGGCTGGGCCTGGGAATCCACGTTTTGAATATTTTCCCGTATGCCCTGATGTCAGTTGTATGTGGGTCTCCCTCAGAGGAGCAAAACCTCTCAGCTCCTCGAGAGAGTTGGCGGAGGTGGACAGAGCCCCGCAGCCTGAGCATCCCTCTAGGCATCAGCCGTCCCCACCCCACCCACTCCTCCCCCCAGCAGCTGGGGTGGGCCAAGTACCCCGGCCCGGGGGGCAATGCAAGAGGTCTTGGCCTCTCCCACCCCTAGGGTCCTGCGCTTTGTGTTGGCAAACTAGGGAGAAGATTTGTGAGTGTTGACCTACCTGGCCAAAGGTTTGGTGTAGGTGGAGGTCGGATTATTGCCATGAATTCCTTCCTGGCTGTTCTCCCAGCCCCTGACTTTTCTCCTCTGCAGGACATAATGTCCACATAATGTGCCCCTGACACATTCTCATTATGCCGGCTCCTTCCTGATCTCCAGATCTTTGGGGGCCCCATGCTCCCTCCACTCCTCCGCACCCCACAGAATTGCCAGCTTCGGCCAGCCTACTGTGCTGTCTGCTTCCTGGAGAGTGGCTCTCCTCACTGCCCATCTCCCTTCTTCAGGATGCACATTCCCCCTCTCTCCCTTTCTGATGCACCTCGTGCCTTAGTTCTGCCAGAACCTCAGTGGAGAGCTTCTCTGCCTGACCCCCTGGGCCCTAGAGAATACAGCAGTGTCATTACAGAGGGTCCATCTGTCTGAATTTGCCTTGGTGTGTCCTTCCACCTGTCTTCACCTGGCGAAGAGGCCAGGCTGTGGGCAAAGGAGGCACAGGACAGAGACTAACAGGACTGAACCAGGGCACCTGGCCTCAAGGACACACTCTGCCATTCGGTGGCTGTAAGACCAGCCCAAGCTCCTCAGTTTCTCTGAGCTTTTGTTTCTTTACCATAAAGTGAGAATAATAATGCCCTTTTCCCAGGACTGTTGGGAGGGGAAAGGACAATGGTCAGGGATGTGGATGGGCTTTAAATGAGAAAGCGCTTCCCAAGATTCGGCAGCTGTCAGGCTTCATCAAGCCCGGTTCATCAAGGGCCAGGCCAGGCCCAGGGCAGACACGAGGCCAGAGAGGGACCACTGTCCCGAGGCTGAGCCTGGGGCAGGACCGACAGAAACCCCACCCAAAGGCTTGGAGTCAAGAGCAATGAGGAAGAGTGTTGTTGGGCTGGGAGGTGCGGAAGAGAGATGAGTAGAGCTGACTGGCTGGGCACCCGGACAGCAGAAATGTCCCAGGACCGAGGCCCCGGGCAAGAAAGCAGACAAGCTGCAGGATGAGGTTGAAGTCAAAGACACCAGTTTCTCTGGTTTAGGTAACAGCATCTGGAACACTCTTCATCCAGGGCCCACCTGTGGCCTAAAACAACATTGCGGCAGCCCAAGAACATGTGCCAAGGTCAGGAGTCCCAGAAACTCAGGAGGCTAACAGGTTCTCCATTAGAGGGTTGTTGCTGGTGCAGGATTTAAGGAGACTGGATTGTGTCATGATCTAGGGATTTGGCTTTGAAAGACTTTCTGTGGCTTCTCCAGTGTTTTATAAGTTCTTGAAGTTTCGGTTCCTCCTCTATAGAATAACTACCTCATACTGTTGAGGATGGCTTTTAATCAGATAAGGCACATAAAATGCTTAGGACAGGGCAGGGCATATACAGGTGGTCAGCGAATCCTAGTTCTAATAATCATTCTTATTCTCACAGAGGCTACTTAGGCAATCCGTAGAAGCTGGAAAGATGTGGGTCTTTCCTTGTACAAAATACAGGTAAGGAAAACATGAATCCACCTCCTGCCCTCAAGACCAAGAGAAGTTTCATCTGGCTGATGCCGGAAAGAAGGCCTTCCATGCTTGCTTCTGTCCAAGAATAAGTCTGTGTCTCCAAGAGGCAGATGGGGGGCTGGGGAGTGTTTTTCCAGATCAGCCTCTGTCGTCCAGACTTCCAAGTTCCCCATCCTTTCAAAGACTGCTTTTCCAGGAGGATTATCTTGAAAATGCTTGCGGCTGTCACGCGGCTCACGTCCAATAACTGCAGCAAGTTACCCACGTTGGGCACACAGTGACATGCATGTGCGGGAAGCCCCGGGGGGAGGTCTGATGGGAAAGGGCAGCGTGCGGCTGGAGGCCTGGCCCCAGGGAGGAGCGCTGCCTGCAGGTGCAGGCCGGCCGGACCACGGGTGATCTGTGACACAGCTACCCTGTGACTGAAGGAGAAAACTCACTTTCGTGGGTAAAAATTTGGAAGCAGTGTGTGCTGAAGTTGGCATTTCAAGACCACTAAGCTAATGCTAGGAGAAGGAAGGAACAGAGGAGGGAGGAGAGGAAGAAGGAGGTCGGGAGGCTGGACGGGCTCCTAAGGACGAGACTTCTGACATGCCAAATATAAATACTACTTCAATTCATGTTTACTTTGTCTAAAGACTAATTTGCTAAACATTTCTTGCACTGCTGTTCAGCTCCTATCTACTCTTACAGGGACTTCTCTGGAGAGGAAGCCAAGGGGCAGCCTTATTAGGGTGCTCTTTCTCAAAAGGCGCTGCTGGTGGGTTTTTGTTTTGTTTCGTTGTTTTGTTTTTCCCTGGTAGAATGACATTTAACCTCACGACACATTTGGGAACAAGTGTAAGGGGTGTAAAGATCCTGCAGCCACCCTCAGTGTTGGGGGGAGGGGCACACCGAGGCGGCTCGGCACCCCACCCCTGCAGGGTTTGGAACGACATAACACAGAGCATGTGGGCTTTTCTTTGGGAATCTGTCACATGGGTAGCAATCTGTGTGTTCTCCCATTATATAGTTTGATGTCTTGTTAGAATAGAAAGATTTCAAAATTAGCATCAACATTTGAGAAGAAATAAAATTTCTTCCATATGCTGCTTAGCTTGGGTGGCAGCAAAAAAGGCAGAGCTGAACCCCAGAATGTTCTGTTTATTACCTCTCCCAACGGTCCATCCAAAACTGTTTGCAGACGTGCCGCCGCCTCCACGGTGGCCTGATTTCGGCTTTCACTGTTTCTCGCCGTTCCCCACCCCTGCAGCCCCTCAGGGCTGGCTCTGCGGCCCCTGCCCTTCCTGACTCAGCCTCGCCAGGCCGTGGCACCAGTGAAGGTGAAGGCCAGCCAACCTCCGCTTCCTCACTCCTTGGCTCTTCTGACCGGGCCCTCCCGAGATGACATGGACCTGGGTGTCTTCCAGCTGGGCCACACGGTGTTCTCTGAAAGCCCTGTTGCACCTTCCCTGGATCTGAACACACAGATGACACTGACCCCTACTTTAAGGCTTTTATGGAGCCCTCGGATTCAAAGGGCTGAGACCCTCAGATCAAGATAAGCACAGATTTATGGGCCACACTTGCCCAGAAGTATTCTGTTTTCTGACTTGTTCATATTCTGGAGACATGGGTCTCTGGGCATTTTACGGGGCCCTACCGTCCAGAAAAAAGCAACTAAGACCTTGACTTTTTTTTTTTTTTTTTTGGTAAACTGAACAGTCTCCTGTGTCTCACCCATGTAAATGGTATTTTTCTTGTTCACAAAAGTTCCTGTGGTAAACAATACATTCTCATACAAAGGAGACAGCACAGAATCTTATCAGATAGGACTTCACTTACCTTTGAGGAAACCACCCATTAGATCCAGGTGATCTATCTTGGGAAACTGTTAACGAGTCCCAACTCTATAAAAACTCATTCTTAGTATGCCTACATCCTTCCATTTGGCCTTTTGTGTTATCAGAGCACAGAAACTCCACTGCCCAGGGGTCAGGGTCTGAGCTTTGGCCTTGGCCTTTCTCTGTCCCCATTCCCTCCTTCTTTCCCTACCTTGAGACCAAGGAAAAAAAATAACTTTGATCTTAATAAAAATGAATTTATATAATTTATTATATTAATAGATGGAAGTAGAGAAATATATTGTTTTCTTAACATACACGGGACAATTGACAACATCCAACAGCAATGCATTCTAAATAATTATTAGCAGACTTGAAATAGAAAGGAGCATCCTTCCCTGGGCCCTGTGTCATTGGCACAGATGAGTTTATCGAACCAGATAGTTGGCACCTTGAAGCCTTTGGGAGTCTGAGGTTAGACGGTGGGTTGGGGGGTTGGAAGGCCAGCAGCTTCCTTTTTAAGGCACACCACCAAGAAGTTGCACTTAGCACTCTTGCCCGCATCCCATTGACCAGAGGTTCAGTGAGGCCAAATGCAGCCTCTAGGGAGACAAGGAAATTTAGTGTCTAGCTGGGCAGCTCGGCACCCAGCTGAAAGCAAGAGTAAGAGCATGGATGCGGGGAGCTAGTCAGCAGTCTTTGCCACACCGTCCCTGCCGGCATGGCCCGGACACTGAGCCCAGAACACTGGGTCCTGGGCTCCTGCACGGCTCCCGGTGCTCCTGCATGTCAGTTACTGAGCTTGCAGCAGCCCCTTGGCCCCACACGGCCTGACTTGAGGGGCCGCTCTACTACCTTGGCTTCTATTCCAGATTATTCTGTAGAACTATGGACACCACTTCCGGCTGCTGAGCACCTGCCTGAGCCCCTGGCCTGCAGGGGTATCTCTGCTCAAGCAGCATGAATCCTTGGGGGCCACAGAACACCCTGACCCCCGGGGCACTCTCCATCCCTGTAGGTCACGCCCAGTCCTTCTCCCTCGGGCCCTCCTCGGGTGACATGACCCCTAAAGGAGTGCAGGGGAGGGTGACAGAGGAAGAAGTGTTCAAGGGAATGGGCCAGAGGCGAGCCCTGAGCTTGAAGCACTCAGTGCCACAGGGACTGTTATGGATGGTGTCTCCCCCAATTCCTGTGTTCAAGTCCTAACCCCACCCCATCAGAATGGGACTGTATTTGGAGACAGGGCCTTTAAAGAGGTGATTAAATTAAAATGAGACTGCGGGCCGGCACTAATCCAGTCTCACTGGTGGCCTTTTAAGAAGAGGAGATTGGGATACGGACACACACAGATGGAAGACCCATAAAAACACAGGGAGAAGATTGCCGTCTACCACGCCAAGGACAGAGGCCTCAGAGGGAGTCAACCCTTCTGACACCGTGGTCTCGGACTTCCAGCCCCCGCAACTGCGAGGAAGTAAATGTCTGTTTACCGCCAAGTCTGTGGTACTTTGTTATGGCATCCCTACAGACCGGTACAGGGGTGAGTAGGCGATGTGAGCTCCGATTGCTTCGTTGTCAAGTGCACACTTCCCCACACCCCTGCTGCCGGGGCAGGGCGAGGGCCTCAGGCTCAGTAGCGGAATGCAGGGGCTGAAGGAGACGGCGCTGTCTACAGCCTTGCGTTCAGGATCCACCTGCCGGCACGGGAGGAAGGGGCGGCTCTGTGGGGCTTAGTCACGGTTGTCCATCCTCTCTCCTTGATTCTCAGAGTCTCCCGTTCTCTCTTATGCCTTTTGGGGTTCTGTGTAATATTTCACGTACCAAAAAGAATCTAACTGGTTTTGGGGGAAAGAGGCTGAAAGCCACAGATCTAGGACAAAACCTTCATTTTACACCCAAGAAAACTATGGACCGGAAAAGGCAAGTGATGGAGCTGTGGTCACACAGGCAGTTGGAAATCTCAGAAACAGAGTCCAGCTCTCCTGCCTCACAGCCCAGGGGTCTTCCCGTCCCAGGGACATCAGTTGCAGAGGGGAGGATGGAAGGTAGCAGGTGTCTCAGCACCTGTGGATGAGAAAAGGGGCATGTCCCAGGATCCCAAGGCATCAGACCTGGAGCTCAGGAGGCTTGGGGAGTGCAGAGCAGTAAGATCTATAGGAATTCTGGCTCAGCCCTCCATGGGACATCCGATTTCACTTTCCCTCACCGTGGCGTAGGAAGAGCACTGGGAGGAGTAGAAGTCAGTAAAGGAATTGTTGTAGGTGTTAATGGGAAGGCAATAGGAAGTCTCAGAAGCAGCAGAGCACAGTGGTCTTCATCGGTGCTTCTCAAACTTTCCATGCAGATTCTGACTCAGTAGGTCTGGTGGGGCCTGATTTGGAGTCTCTAACAAGCTCTCAGGTGATGCAGATGCTGTGATAGGATCTGTGGTTTTATGTGTCAGCTTGGCTGGGCCTTGTACCCGGATATTTGGTCCAACACTATACTGGATGTTTCTGTGAAGGTATTTTTAAAATGAGATTAATATTTAAATCAGTGGACTCTGAGTAAAGCAGATTACCCTCCATAATGTAGGTGGGTCTTATCCAATCAGTTGAAGGCCTCAGGAGAACAAAAACTGACCTACCCTAAAAAGAGTGAATTCTTCCAGCAGATGGCCTTTGCACTCAAACTGCAACTCTTTCCTGGGTCTCCCGGCCCTTCAGACTTTGGACTTACCAAGCCTTCACAACCATGTGAGCCAATTCCTTAAGATAATCTCTCTCTCTCTCTCTCTCTCTCTCTCTCTCTCTCTCTCACCATGAGATTTTGGAGAGGCTATTCCAAATCTTTGCTTCCTTCTCTGTAAAATGGAGATTATACATTTAGTACAGTGCCTGGCACTACTTAGGAAACTCTTAATAAATTAGAAAAATAACCTTCATCTACACCATGGTGATTATCACCATAGTACTGGGAAAAACTGTTAAGAAACCTTCTCTTCTCTGCCTTTAGGAAATCTTGTCCCCACTCCTTCTAAGCAGTAAAAAAACCTCATCTTTTCTTAGAGGTCTCAAGGAAATGAGATTGTACAGACCTTTTCCTGAATCCCGGCATCTCTAGACTAAATCCCTCCAATTGTGTTTTTAGTCCTGCATCCTGTCCTGGAGGCAGCCCTTCCTGGCACGTGAGGGGACCAGCAGTCTTTTCCTGCCACACTTGAGTCCCCCTGGCCAGTCTGCTCGGTCCTGGTGGCCTCACTTCCCACCTCTCTCCTTGCTGCCTAGCAAGAAGAAGAAAGAAGTGAAGGGGTTTCTAGTCAGAACATGCTTGCCATCAGCTCTTTCACTGGTAACAGATCCAACTTTCTCTCCGTCTTTTAATTGGCATCAATCTGTTTATTATCAGCGTGGTTCTTTGGAGAAAGACCAGAAAAATAATTTCCTCTCTGAACAGTAAAGAGCACTGAGCTCCTCTCTGCTTGCTGACTATCCTCAGGACTAATTTAGACTTCTGGCTCATTCTGCTGCATGGGCGGGCTGGCACACTGAGTTGGTGTCCTTACAGAGGACTTGGCTGGTATCAGGCAAATGTTTCTGCAGCACTATGAGGAGCTCCACGAGTTTCACAGAAGGGGCTTGGAGGCAGGAATTTGTTAGCAGATACTAGAAGGTACTAGAATTGTCCTACACCCTTGTCTTCAGAGCAACCATGCTGGTTTTACTCAGATGCCATAGTATAAAGCATGGAGGTGACAAACTTTGATGCTGGGCCAAATCTGGCCCACCACCTGCCTTTGTAAGTAAAGTTTTATTGGAATACAGCCCGATGCCCATTCATTTACCTATTGTTTATAGCTGCTTTTGTGTTACAGGGGCAGACTTGGGTAGGGGTGACAGAAACTGTATGACCTGTATGCACAAGCCTCAAAATACTTACAGTTTGGCCCATTACAGGAAAAGTGTGCCAACCCTTGACAATGACAGAGCAATGACAATAACAATGTTTATATAAACACGAGAATGCACCCTTTGCACGTTTCAAATCATATTTGTATGATGTCTTGGTGGGTGAGATAACGGGATGCCTGGTGGGGAGAGAAGCATACAGTTTTCCTTAGCTACCCTTTTGTGGCGTGATGGCTTAGAGGCTCCCTCCTTGGCCCAGATTTGACTCTGCAGAATGCCAGCCCAAAGCTCCTGGATTCTGCTTTGTGTTCAGGTCCAGCCTCTGCCCAGAGCTCCTACTCTCCTCTTTCTCAGAGTTGTTTCTCGGTTTTTACAGGCCATGGGACCCGTGGAAAATGGTATTATTTATAAAAGGAGGAGTCTGCTCCCAGTGAAAATGCCCTATGTGGGAACTACCCCACCCCAGGCCCTCTCCAGGCCCCTAAGACTGAGGCCTGGGCCTGTGCATGCCCGGAAACCCATTCATGGCCTAGAAGTCATGGCCGCCCTCGAGGAGTCTGGGTGAGCTCTCACATGGGTGCTGAGAACTCTTTGGATCTGTTCATCCAGGGGGTTAAGGAGAGTGAGCCCCACTTTCCTGCTCCTGCTCCAGGATGGGACCTCCTGCCCCCCCAGAGCTCCAACATGGACTGATTGTACCACCTTAATAAGGACCTGGTGGAGCATTCTAGACCCGAGGTTGAGTTCTCCAGTGTTTTCTCCTACCTTGCACTTAAGCCTAATCGAAGTCGTGGCAATAGGCCAGAGAGCTACTGGTCTGTCTGTAACTGAGGAAATGGAACCTCGGAGAACTGAAGTGGGCTGCTCGCAGTCTCACGGGGCCCAGGTGGGGGAGGGCATGTGGCACCTTCCGCTGGTGTCCCGGTGTGTGGTAGCACCGGCTCTCTCCTGGAGGTGGGCGAGGAGACCGTGCGAGCGCAGAGCCCCCCAGCCCTGATGGAAATCCTCCCACCATCCCGTTGGGGCTGGGCTGGGACACGGGTGCAGCTGGGCCAGCCTGGCAGGAGGGAGAAGGGGCACCGCGCCCGAGGCAGGTTCTCAGAAAGGAGGGTCAGGGTCTCTGGGCTGACACCTGACTGTGCTACTCACCAGTTGTGGGGTCTGAGAATCCGTTCCTTAACCCCCCGGGGCCTCCTTTTCCTTATGGTTGGGCTGAGTAGGCATTGTGGGTGGAGCGTGGGAGCAGAGCTGGTGGGGGAAGAGCTGTGGGCGCCTCACCCAGACTCAGACTCTGGGAGCCGGCATGCTGGGAGCCCCGAGCACGTCTGCCTCCATCACCCATATGCAACCCCAAATGAATACAACACCGAACCATATGTTTACAAAAATCCGAAATAATCAGAGGTTTTTCTCATGATGCCTATATCAAAAACTGTTTTTGAATGCAAACCATCAAAATCTTGAAAACAAGAAGTGCTGGGGTCCCCATGTTGATAGTACACTAAATTCTTACCTTTTCTATCAGATGGCCCAAGATGGGGGTAATATGTTTGGGAAAAATGGGTATCCTGTACCTTTCGGACGTGAAGGTGCCCAGCTTGGGGTCACTGGTCTGGGGCTGTATTTAGACACATTCCCACAGGATTGTGCCTAACTAGCTGCCTTATTACTCTTCTCAATTCCTCCGGAAGTGTTTGCTGAGCACCTCAGGCACAGGGACAGGAAGGTGAGATCCGTCTGCTCAGAGCCAGCTTAGAGCCCACGTGGTGCTGCTGGTGGGTGTGAGCCAAGGGCAGAGAACGGTCAGGATCAGGGGTACTGGGGTCGGGGTGGGGGAGTCCGGAGATCCCTGCTGAGGTTGGCTACCAGGGCTGGTTTCCAGGATGGAAGGCGCCAGTGGGTGAAGCCAGGAGGCTGGGCCAGCACTCTCCTGCCTCTGCTGTGTGATAGGATGGTTTCTCCTTCCTCTATCACCTTGATGGCCTTGATTCTCCCTTTGATTTTCTCTCCTGGTTTGGTTCCCTGGCCTGTCCTCAGGTAAGAGGGCAGAGCCTCCAGTGGAGACCAGTCTCCCTGGGGGCCTATACTGTGTGCGGGGCCTGCTTCTTTTCAAGCCTCCGCCCTTGGCTTGAACTGGGTCAGGAGAAGGGTGCCCCTCCTTTCCTGAAGGAGGAAGAATGTACCCAACACTCCAGCTCTTCCGAAAGTCATCTTCACATCCCTTTCCTGAACTCATTTTCCCATTAAGTAGCCTAGAAGCAGGTGATTGGCTGAAATTCAAAGAACTAGTGTTTGGCCACCGTTAGCCCCTCTTGAACTTATCTTGAGCACCTCTCTCTAGAAAGCAATGCACAAGTGCTCATGAACTGTTCTTTTCAGCAAAGATCTTAACGCAACAGGACAAGTCTTCTTGTGACATCCTGTTACATTCTCTACGTTGATTTTACATCCTGACTATATGACCAGAAAATGTCCAAGGCAGTTTGAAAAATTGTAGACAAAAATGCAGCAAGTGTTTACATGCTTGTCTTAGTTGCTTGGCCTTCCCTTTCCATCAGATTCTGAAGGGGTGCTATGACCCAGAGAAGTTCATTGCCAGCTTGCTTGGCGCCCTGGGGCTGCCTTCCGCATGGTCTCCTGACTCCTTGCCTAGAACTCTTTCATCAGGTCCTTAGGTCTCCTCTCCCCACAAATGAGGCCTGATTGGAATTCTGATTTAAACAAATGTTTTATCTTTTCATCATTTCCCAGCTGAATCTGGGATCCACTGTGCGGCTGAAATCTATTTCATCGGGCTTGTGTGTGTTGGCACGGTTGGATTAGGTGAGAATTTCCCTGTGTGGTCCCGCCACTGGCCTCAGCCGACAGGCCCAAGCATTTGAAAGGCTTCCCCGCGTTTCCAAAGTAGGCTCGGGCTTCTGCAGTAAAATCCGAGAACCGCTCACCCTCTCCTAGCATCGGCCAGAGGAAACCCTGCTCTGTAGAACCAACAACTAGGAAGCCAGGTCCCCCAGATTTCCTTGACAGGCCAGAAAGAGCCAGGGAGAAAGGCAGAAAGGAAATACTGTTATTTCCTATATAATACCTATACTGTTTTCTCGATTCTTTCCAAGCCTCCTGATTGTCTTATAAACTTCTGTACTGTGAGTCTCAGTGGGGTGCTAGGTAAGGAAACAGAAAGAAGGGGTTCCTGTTTCAGCTTAACGACAAACTCTGAACTGCGTTACCTCCATTGAGTGAGGAAAGACATGCAGTACTGGACCTCAGGACTGTTGTGAGGACAAAGCTGGTGACCCACAGGAGGGAGTCCCCAAGGTGAATCTCTGCACGGATAGGGTACTTGGAAGACGTGGGAGTCCTTGGGTCCTACCAGCCACAGCAGTGTCTGGTTCAGGCAGAGCCCACCCGTGGCTGAAAACTGCTTTACTGATGAAGAAATCTCTAAACAGAAGTGCTGGGAAAGCACAGCAAATCTAATAGCAGGTCCTTTCCAGTGGCCCTCCTGGGCCAGCGTCTGCACCAGATCCATCTTTGAGCATCTGACCACAACAGCTACCAGATTCAAATACCAGGATTTGAAACTGCAGCTGCTGATGGGAAAGGCTTGCGATCAAAGCTATACTTATTTAGATATCTCCTTTATGGACGAAATTCTCGAGTCTTTCTGTGGCAGTAAAGAGGCAGACAAGGCGTGTCTGTTCTGTGCACATGTGTCTGGTGTGTGCATTTATGAACGTGAGTCAGAACACAGGGCCACCCCCTCCGGGCTCCCGTGACAAATACTCAGCATGGTCAGACCAGCGCTCCGGGTCTTTTCTGCTGTGAAGAACATGGTCACAGTAGGGTTAAGCCCTGAGAAAGCAGAGGCATGCTGCAAATCTTGTTTAAGGAAGACTTAGTAGATAAGACAGAAGGCGAGGCCACAAACTAGACGCAGCAGGGACGGAACAGGCTCGTACTGTGACATAGATTAAAGGAATGTGCTGGCCTTGCCGCTACCCTCCCCCCCACCTGAAGGGCAGAGGGACCAGATGGGGCCCCAGCACTGGGTGAGAACACCATGAGCACCCACTGGCTTTATTATGGAGTAAAGGTTGAATGACCTAGCGGTGAGGTCACAGATCTGGGCGGCCAGGCTCATGGGAGGCGTCAGCTGTGCAAAATGATGCCAATAGCAAGTCTGCACACCCCGAAGAGCTTTCCCTCAACTCAGCCTCACTTCTCATTTCACAAGAGGGCTTGTGAGCCAAGGCAAGAGCATGGCTGGGTGTGGGTGGCAGCGTCTCTCCAGTTGGATGCTCAGAAGGCTTCTTAACAGACATTTGCCTAATTCCCACTTAAGACTGCACCTCCTGGGTACTCGGTCCTAGGCTTTGCAAGCCCTCTGTGGGCTCCTAGGCTTCTGTCTCATCCTAGGAGTACATCCACTTTATGGCTGGCAGAAGAAATTCAAGATCCATAGGCCATAACCAGGTCTTAAACAGTGGTGGCTTTGCTGAAATCAATTTCCCGGTGACAGATGAAGTGTGGACTCCACCGATCACCTCTTCCCACAGGCTCCCTCTCTTATGGTGCTTTCCAGACAGTCGGTGCTCACTAAGCTGATCTCTCTAGAAAACCAGGAAGAGAAGATGCAGAAAGATGCCAGTTCCAAGATTTCAAGTCCCTGCACCTTATGGAGCCAGGATTCTTGGAAACACCTGTCTGAGGGCTTCTGTGGCTCCCTCGGTTGGCTTGTCTCTGTCCATCTTTCTCTCACACACACATGGCCTTTAAAACTCCCTTTCTCTTTGTTTTCCTTTTCCTTTTCTTTTCTTCCTTTAAGATTTATTTATTTGAAAGAGAGAGGGAGAGAGAGAATGCACACGCACGCACAAGCAGGGGGAAGGGGCAGAGGGAGAAGGAGAGAGAGACTCCTGAAGCAGACTTGCTGCTGAACAAGAAACCTGACAAGGGGCTTGATCCCACGACACTGAGACCATGACCTGAGCCAAAACCAAGAGTTGGATGCTTAACCTACTGAGCCACCCCAGTGCCCCTTGTTTTCCTTTTTTTGAAGCATCTTTATTTAGCACACTTAAAATGCTTCTACTTGTGGGTCCACATCAAGTTTACTTTCAGGTTTTGTGTAATTTGGGAAGGGAGGAGGGAAAAAAGGTACCTTGGAGAGACCTTCTTTTATTGATTCACTGATGTATTCATTGATTCACTGAATCATTCAAGGAAACTACTATGTGCCGCATGCTTTGCCAGTGGCAGCAGGTGAGATGATATAAATGAGATGAGCTAGCCTGGCTCTGGTGGAGCTTGGGTCTGGCAGAAAGCCGTCAGTGCTTGGAGAAAGTTCTCTGGCCATCGCAGCTGCCAGCTCTCCCAGGCCACAGTGTGAAGCTGGACTTTGGCCTGGATGCTTTTTCACTCTTCCTTCCTCTCAGTATCCACCTTTCTCTGCTTTCCTGCTGGGCCCAGGTTCTTGTGTTTCTTCTCCAGGGCCCTGTGCCTACAACCTCATGGCTGGGCCATGGCTCCCTTCTCTGCGTCCCAGCTCCTCATGGTCGTGGGGCCACCTGGTAACTGCCCTTCCCACACAATTGACCTCAAGGATCACCTCTGACCACTGAACTGAAATAGTCACACCCACCCTGACCATCCCTCGGGAGAGGGGCCCTCTCAACTGAGACTCCTAGTACATTTACAGAGATTTATAGCTTAAAGCCTTTTATTCCTACAATAGTACTTAAATCAGGTAGTGTTTTAGTACCATTTTAAAACTGAACACTGAAGCTGGGAGACGTTTAACGGCCTGCCCAAGTTCACGGAGCTCATAAAGGGCAGGATCGGGCATCAAACCCACCTCTCCTGCTTGAAGTGGCCGAGGCAGCAGAGAGCCAACCAAACAACGCAGGCACTAGTCTGCCTCTATGTTTATAGTTCCGTAGGGATTTTTAGGGCCTCAACCCAAAGTCTATGGTAGACTTTTTGAAACCTCACACCTGCTATGTGATAGTTACACGCTGTGCTGTTACAATGATTTATTCGGGTATGCCTTCTTCAGGAGGTGGGGAGGGCCCTTGACGTGGGGAATATAGAATGTGTAGGGGATGCGGAGCCTGGATCAGGAGTAGGGGTAATACGCAGAGGGACCCAATCAGATTTAACCCAGCCCTTGGCTATGGAATTACTAATAATATGAAGATAAATATGCTGAGCTGGCCCAGGGAGCCCCTGGCATCTGAGTTTTCAGAAGGTCCAAGGCGTTTCTGACACCCTTGAGGGCCGACTACTCAGACCCGGCCTGCACCTCAGAGCTGACCTTTGGTTTGCTGAGTTACCCCCTGCCCTGAAGATGACTTCCTTTCCGGGCTTGGCGGAGCTTCTCCGTTTTGAATCACTTTGACAGCCTTTGGCTTCCTGAATGTTAGAGAGAACAGAAGTCTGGATAATTATTAATTGGCCAGTTCACATCTCCTAGAGCTGGCAAAGGAGGGTGTGGGTCCTAGAGCTGACAAAGGAGGGTGTGGGTCCTAGAGCTGACAAAGGAGGGTGTGGGTCCTAGAGCTGACAAAGGAGGGTGTGGGTCCTAGAGCTGACAAAGGAGTAGCAGCCATGAGGGCACAGACCAATCTCCCCACCTCCTGGCCTCTTCCCCCTGGCCTCCTCCTCCAGGCTGCCTCTGCCTGACCCTCACCAGCTCTCTCTACTCTGCATTTCTCTCTCTGTCCAGTCTGATCCTTTCTCTCCCTGAATCTCTCTTCCTCTTCCTTCAGTCCCCTTTCTTCATTAACTGCCCATAATATGAATCTGAGGCTCATTAGAAATTATTTGTAAGATTTAGTAAGCCAAAACTTTATTTAAATATTCATTGAGCTTAACATCTTCCATCCTCAATCAAATTGAACTTCTCATGTTCAAATGAATCCCAATGGCTCTGTCTGGATTTTGTTTCAGGTAGGTCGGAGGCTTGAATGCTCACCCTTTCCCGGCAAGCCAAGGGCAATGAGGACATGGATCTGGGCAGGTGCTGTGTCCAGAGTTTGCTGCTTGGCTCTCACTAAGCAGATTTTATTCTCAATACCTTAGTTTACCTCCCGGTAAAATACAGGCTTCCTTCAAGGAGATGCCGCTAGTGCGTGCCTCGCCCTGAGCTGGGTGCCTGGAAGGACATAAAAAAGTAACAAAATACCTGGTGTTCTGGGAGCAATAATACTAGCCCTGGCATCTTGGGAGGCTGGTTCAGAGAATTCAGCTTCATTTCCACAGAAGAAAACAAGACACAAAGGATAGCTTTGTGCCCTTGCCCATTCCACCGAGCTCAAAGACACGCTTTCTTGGCCCATAGCCGGCCTTAGGAAGGGAGATAGGCTTGCGCGATCAGGCTGGCGTGATCGCAAGGTGCCTCCTCATTAATTTCTTCTGTTGTCACTCTGTGTAAGCGTGTGTGGCTTTAGGAGGGGGCAAGCAAGCATTAGGAGCACCTGGCAGAAGCCTCTCTTCCCTCCCAGGTCTAGTCGGAGGGTGGGGAGTTGGGAGCCATGCAGGAAATGAGGATATGCTCACAGGAGGCCATTATGCAAGTAAGTAAATGATTTTATGAAGAATTCTTAATAACATAGGAGATGTTTATGATACAAGGTTATGTAAAAAAAGCACACTTCAAAATCTTGTATTACACAGTGTGAACTCCATGGCCACAACGGTCCTGGGAGGGAGCCTGTGGGGTGTCCCGTGTTGGGATCACATTCGTCTCTGAGAGTCTGGTGACCTTGTGGGTGCACTGAGCTCTGACAAGCATCCTGGGAGGGAAATCAGCCTGAAGCGAAAGACCTGTGCACGGCCAGTGACAAGGGCTCGGAGGAGGGGGTATCGACCTTCACTTTGGCCCTGTCCCCATGCATTTCCATCTGTGTCCTGAGAGTGCGAGCTGGGGACGCACAGAAGAGAGCCTTTGCACTCTGGGCTCTGTGGGGCTGTGGGTAGAAGGGTCCCAGACGCCCTATCATTTGAGAGCAGACCAGAAGGGTGCAGGTCGGCCCTTCTACTTTGCCTAGGGCTGGCAGAGAGCTCCAGCTAATGGAGCGCCTAATGGGGCCAGCGCTGTCCTGGGGAGCACTGTCCCCCTGTCCAGGTGGCTTCTCTCCTGAATTAACTGTGTCTTTTGTTTTTTGTTTTCTGATGTTTTGACATCTGGGGCTTTGTTGACCCTGGAAGGACTGCTCCTCCCAGGGCTAGCCAATTCCTAAAGATAGTAAGTAACTCACCCAAAGCTCCTGTCTCTCCAGTGCAAAGCCACCAATCCAGGGCCCACCCCAGTCCCACCGCCTCATCCGGCTCTCATTCTGGGCCACTATCTGCCTGCCCTAAGTGCCCAGGGCCAGGTATCAGACAACAAGGGACACCTCTATGCCCCAGAGCCCTGAAGTTATTCAAGCTAGCCAAGCCTCAGCCTGTTTGCCCTGACTCTCCCATGCCTCGGCAGAAACCCCAGTAAGGGCTCTTGCCCGCATTTCCTCTTGCCCCCGTCTCCCTCCGGACCCGTGCTGGTGCTTCCCTGCATGCCCCCCCTCTGCCCAGGACATAGTGTGCCCCTTTCTTCTGGAATCGTGAGCCACAGACTATCTTTTCCATGACAGTCGTCTCCCGATCTGGTGGCCTTACTCTATCTCAAAGAAGGCCTGGGCCTGGCCTGAGCAGGCCAGTGGGGTGGGGGTGGGCTACGCATAAAACCTGCAGAAACCAGCAGGGAACGTGCCCAGATGATGCCACAGTGCCACACAGCTGGGTCGGGGGAGCTTTTCAGCATTTCAACTCCTTTCTACGTACCCATCCTTTTCAAAGGTCAACCGTGAGCATGCTGCACTTGGATGATGGAAGGTTCTGGTTTTGTTTGTTTTTGAGTGGTCTCTGTCCCTACAAGGGAAAGATGAAATGGTCGGAGGGTGTGCTCTGCCAGGACCATCTCTGCTCGTGTGGGTTTTGGTGAGAGGCAGCGAACTGGAACCTCCACCCCCGGAGGCAGGAGCCGGCCCCAGGGTGTCACCTGCTGATCAGCCTCACATCCCGACCCCCCAGCTGGAGAGACTTTCCCTCTGTAAGTTCAGTGAGAAACCACATGTGTTGCTGGAACAGATTCTCGGCCAACTCCAGGGATTCTGGTGGGGCAGCTGTGTCGAATTAGCAGGGGTGGGCAGGCCCACCGCACACAGCTGCTAGACAGCCGCCCATGGGGCCGGAAAGGAAGGGGAGGGAATGCGGTGCTTTCCCAGGCTTGAAGCATGGGGAAAAGGGCCGGGGTGTGTCCCGGGCAGGCTGTCCTCAGCCCCAGGCTGGCAGCTGCAGTGGAAGGCACCCAGCCTTGGCATCAGGAGATGGACAACCTTGCGCAGTGACCCCTGTCAGCTGATGAGCTTGGGCACAGCATTCGGGTATCAGTGTACCGCCTGTGAAATGGGGCCATCGTGGATGGGTAACATTTTCAGATCCTGACTTGTGCAAAGGTTCCTCCCGGCCCCAACCGCAGTAATGGCTAGGCTCTGTGCCCTGTGCCCTCAGGGTGGCACTGTAGGTGAGGAAGAAGAAAGGGGGTTAAAGTCTTCCGACTCTTCTTTCCAAAAGCCTCAGCCTCAGAAAAGGAGAGGATCCGTGGGTATAAACAAAACATCGTTGCTAAAAATGGAGAGGGAGAGGGATCCCTCACACTGGAAAGCTATCCCTGGGGTTTGGGAGGGTGGTGAGAAAGGCCAAGGACAGAAGAGAAGCAGCAACAGAAAGAGGATGGAGAAGAGAAACGAGAAGGAGGAGGAGGCACAAGAGAGGTCTGGGGCTCCTAAAACCCCTTCTTCTTGACGGTGCCACCGGGGGCGTCAGCAAGACCCCAGGTGGAAACGGCAGCCAGTGGCCAGGGCGTTGAGATGGCATCTGGACCTTGGGTGCAGCCTGGGCCTGGAAAGCCCCGGCCTGCCCTCCGTGAAAGGCTGTGTGGACAGGGCTCAGGAGGCCTCACCGGGACACGTGTGCAAAGGGAGGGGCCTGTGTCGGCACCTGGGGGGCCCCGGCCGTGCTGTGCGGCCCTGTCAACAGCAGGAGAAGAGGCGGACCCTCAGGTAGAATGAACTTAAAATGTTCACAACCTGGTGAAATAAGATTAGGGTGTCTTTCTGCACACATTAAACACTAACTTTCCACTCCGCCTCCACCCAGACTGTGGTAGGCTCTGTTCTGCCTTCCGTCTCTATGAAATGGACTTTCCAAGTCACCTCACGGCAGGGCCGCCATACAGTATCTGTCCTTTCGTGACTGGCTTATTTCACGCAGTGTAATAGCTTCAAGGTCCTTCCGTGCTGTAGCCCGTGTGAGCTTCCTTTCTTCCTAGAGCTGAATAACCTTCCACAAATGTGTATATCACATTTTGTTTATCCATTCCATTGCTCGATGGACCATAGGGTCGTTTCCACCTTTTGGCTATTGTGAATAATGCTACTGTGAACATGCGTACAAATTGTGTACAAATATCTGTTTGAGCCCCTGCTTGCAATTCTTTTGAATTCTTAGGAGCAGAATTGCGGGATCACGTGGCAATTTTACGTTCACATTTTCCAGGAACTACCAACCTGTTTTCCACACGGCTGCACGATTGTACATGACCATCAGCCATGCACCAGGGCTCCACTTTCCCTACATCCTCCTCAACATTTGTCATTTTTCTGTTTCTGTTTTTTGTTTGTTTTTTTTTTTTTAATAACAGCCATCCTAATGACTGTGAAGGGGTATTTCATTGTGGTTTTGATTTGCATTTTCCTACTGGCTAGTGATGTTCAGCACCTTTTCACAGACTTACTGGACATCTGTAGATCTTGTTTAGAGGAATGTTTGTTCAAGTCCTTTGCCCATTTTTAAATTGGGTTGTTAAAGACTTCTTTATATATTCTGGATATTAATCCCTTATCAGATATTTGATTTCCAAGTATTTTCTCCCATTCTTTGGGTTTTTGTTTCACTCCCATGGTAGTGTTGTTTGATGCACAAGTTTGGTGAAGTCTTATTTATATACTTTTTTCTTTTGATGCTAGTGCTTTCTGTGTCATTTCCAAGAAATCATTGCTAAAACTAATGTCATGAAGATTTCCCTCTATGTTTTCTTCTAAGAGTTTTGTAGTTTTAGTTTTCATGTTTAGGCTTTTGACCAAGTTACAATTATTTTTTGCACATGGTGTAAGGTAAGGGTTCAACTTCTTTCTTTTGCACGTGGCTGTCCAGCTTCCCAGCACCGTTTGCGTACAGCCTGTGCTTTCCCTACTGAATGACCTTGGCAGCCTTGTGGAAGGTCAGCTGACCATATGGGGCGCCTGGGTGGCTCAGTCAGTTAAGCATCTGCCCTCAGCTCAGGTCATGATCTCAGGGTCCTGGGATCGAGCCCCGCGTCGGGCTCCCTGCTCAGCGGGGAGTCTGCTTCTCCCTCTCCCTCTGCCCCTGCTTGTGCTCTCTCTCTGTCAAATCAATCAATCAATCAACAAATCTTAAAAAAAAAAAAAAGAAAGAAAATCAACTGACCATATAGGCAAGGGAATTTGGTGAACTCGTCCTGAAACCCTTCACAAACCCCTGTGGAGCAGGTCATTCCATACCCACCCATCCCTTTGCTGGCTTTGGAGTTAACTTGCTCTCTGCTCAGGATTGGATGGCCAATTAATAGCAAACGTAGAGAGAGAACAGGGCTTAGGGGCTTCCTGTTGGTTCCAGAGCCTCCTGCGTCCAGCTCATTTAAACTCTTGCTGCGGCCCAGGATGGTGCCCAGGGCTCTCCTCGTGAGTATGTATGCGTAGAATTCTGAGAACGAGGCACTGAGGTCCCACCCTTCCCTTCAGTGCCCTGTTGCTGCTGAGAAAATGACGTGCAAGCTTTCGAAAATGAATTTTAGATGAAGAACTGATGAGAGAACACGGGACAGGAGGAAGGGGCAAAAGAAGACCCTTTGTAAGTAAGCGCCGACTCCTTTTCCTCTCACCCTGGCTTTATAACACAACGAGTTCAAGGGATGTTTGATGTCATACTTGGCTCTGTGGCCTGAAAACCAGAAACAGATACAGAGTGTGTAAACCATTAAAATGAGTAAGAGGACATCTGGGCCCAGTGGGGAGCAGCTCCCAGTGTTGCCAGATACCACTTCCCCAGCTGACGCTGAGGCCTGGCCCAGGGGCGTCTGGCAGGACGGCCACACCTTTGGGACCTGGCTCCACAGGGGACCACAAGAAGGGAGAGAAACCTCCCGGGACAACTGGTCTATCCCACTAATGAGTTGTCTGGAGCTCCCTTCTTCTGGTAGCTGGTGTGCCCTGTTAACAGAGAGAAACCAGAAATGCCGCAAAGGAAGCCTGTGCTAATATTCCTGTACACAAACCACCAACCAATCTGTCCAGTGGGCTGCTTTGGCCACATATGTAAGATCTTTTTCCTCAGAATCTAGACACAGATAAGTGTGTTTGAAAATTCTAACTCCTTTGTGTGTGATGAAAGCATTCAGAAATTCAAACTGTGGTGTTCTGCTAAGGACTTATCAAGGCAAGACTCTATGTAAACATTTAACTTTGCCAACAGGCCAGCAAACAGAAACACCGCATGTGAATTTCCCGCTTGTCCTTTATCTTAGGCGTTATTGGTGGTTTCGTCTTTCCTCCACAGCACCCCCTCTTCCTTTCATGCTCATTTAATTATGGAATTCATAGAAATTGACTTTAAAAATATGATCCAGGGAACAGGGCCAGTCGCACAGACATGAGACAGAAGGACGCTGCCTTTGGTTTAGGTCTCTGTCGTCAGTGTCTCGAGATTCTTAATAACTTTTGGACCAGGGGCCTCCTAATTTCATTTACCATATTTGCAAATTATGTAGCTGGTCCTGTTAAGATATATGACTTCCCATCTTGGCTCAAACTCGTGGTGTGGCTTTATCCAAATTTTCTACTCTTTGGATCTCTGTTTCCTCATCTAATTTTCTCCCCACGGGCAGTGGCTGCATATTTATTTACTGTAAATCCCCAGCCCCTAGTCTGGTGCCTGACACATGTAGGTGCTCAATAAACACTGGTGGAGTGAATGAATTAATGTCAAATAAAATCTGTTGCTGGAGATTTGAGAAAGAATGCTGAATTCTAGAAATGCATTTCTTAAGAGTTATAAAGACAAACATACTGAGTGGTCAGTATGAAATGAGGATGACAACAACAGCACTTCTCATCTGATCACTTGGCTGGTAATTTACTAAATAGTGGATGAGAACAAAAGAAAAGAGCCTTCAGTGAATAAACCTGGGCCCGGTGCCAGCCATTTCATTGGATCTTATGAATTCTTCATTTTTACATGAGCATTCATGGAAAAAAAGCCTCACAAGCTATAAAGAAAGCTCTGGATATTACATTTCAGGCCAAGGTCTAGTTCAGATGCAATCTGGGAAAAGTATCATTTGGAAAAGCTGCCTGCCTGCAGAATTCTATTCCTCATTAATATTTTGGTCTCACTCAAGATAGAGGCCAAATGAAAGCCTGGGCCTGGGAAGCAAGAGGATTTCTCGTAAGGATGTCTCTAGGCAAAAGTGCAGGCCTGGACTAAGGATAAAAGCTAAGCACCAGCTCCAGCAAACCTGGGAGGCATTTGATCAATGGCTGTGTTGGACTCTGCCTCAGACTTCGGGATCATCTTCCCTGCCTCTCTCCCCATCCCTGGGAGCATGGCAGAGGCTGCATGTAGAGTGTGCTTTACCATGGAGCTCCTGGGCACGGCCGTGCCTGAGATATGAGCAGGTAGCTCTGAGCAGCACAGCTCAGCTTTTAATATTCAGTACTAAGGTTAGAAGAAGTCTGGTCATTGACCCTAGTAGCTACAGAGTATTGGACACCTACTATGTGTCAGATAACGTGTTAGGTGCTTCGTGTGTGTTATGTTTAATCCTCAAAGCTCCTGAAAGAACCTATCATTATACCCATTTTAAAGATCTGTTTATTTATTTTAGAGAGAGACAGAAAGAGAGAGAGCATGAGCAGGAGGGGCAGAGGGAGAGAGAATCTGAAGCAGACTCCTCGCCGAGTGTTGAGCCCGGTATGGGACTCAGTCTCATGAGCCTGAGATCACACCCTGAGCGGAAACCAAGAGTCAGACATTTTATCGACTGCACCACCCAGGTGCCCCTATTCTACCCGTTTTAAAGGTGAGGAAAATAACGCTTAGATCGGTTATTTGACTGAGTTCATGCATTTACTGGTGGTACAATTGAGATTTGAACCATAATCCAAATCCCTCAGTCTCTAAAGCTTATGCTTATGTTCTTTCTCATCTACTACCTGCCTTTTGATTTCAGGCTTGGCCACGACTTGCCGATAGATTTTGGGTGGGTGTGTTGTGGGCAATGGCTCTAAAAGTGCTTGCCACAGGGAGCATGCCTGAGGGAACCCCTGTCCCTCAGACTCAGCCTCAAAATAGGCCATGTGGAACAGACTGGAACTGGGAATGAAGCTGGAGAGTCACTGAGCTTTGGGGTCGCTTGTATACAACACCATGACGGCAAGAGCTGGTCGGCGCAAGCCTAGTTTCTCTCCCTAGGAAAAGACAGCTAAGATAATATATTTACGAACTTAATAACTACTTATTTATTGATTACTCACTCTGTGCACTAGGCTTGGTTCTGGGGAATACAGTAGTTAATGAGTCAGACACCAGAGGCTTCCTCAGTTTTGCTTGCTGATTTCTCTACTAAACCTGTCAATGTTAACACGAAGGCTCCGTTTTGGACTCTACATCTACAGTCTCTACAGTCTTTCCTAAGCAATTGTGTCTCTGTCCACAGCTTTAATTGCACCCATGTCCATAGCTCTCTCTTCTGTGATGAGCTCTAGACTGGCAGAGCTAACCACATTTCCACTGCCTACTTCACTTTGCCACCTGTAACCCATAGGCCCTTCATGCTTAACATTTCCAAATTAAACTTAATGCTCCATTTCCCCAAATCTGGGCTTTCTCCTTTTGGCAACCACAGAGGAAGACCTGTCCTCACTCTGTGCTGACAGGGCAACTCATACGTCTCCTTGGTGGGGCTTACAAAAGTCGTAATTGAATCTGTTAGGCAGTTGCTTGTCTCCCTCATGGGGATAGAGACTGCCAGAGATTATCCACAAATCTGTGGGTGATTATATATGTTCACCGGCAAAATAAGGCCCTAACCTTCCCATAGGTTTTGAGGCTTTCCGCGGTCTGACCTCAACGTACCATCTAGGCCTCATTTTTCGGCTCAGGCACCTAACACTCTCTACCCATTATTGCTCTTTTGCAAAAAGGGAAAGACCTGTCAATGTAGGAAGAGTATGACTTGTCCTGCAAACGCACGAGGATGTTCGTGCCCCTGGGCCTTGCCTGCTGGCTCTGAGGAGCTGCCCCTCTCTGAGTCGGCTGTCCCCAGGAGCAGACGCTTTGCTGTCCCTTTTACCACACGGTCGCTGTCCTGTTGCCCTGCTTTCCAAAGATCCCTGCACAACACAGAGGGGGAGGGAGTAGAGCAACGGAAGTGAAAGTGAATCCTGACAAGCCAAGGCTGCAGAAGGGCAGGTGGTCTGTGACGCCTGACCCCGGGACCCCCTCGCAGCAGAGTTCACAGCAAGCCCTGGGGCTGGTGTGACACCTTTTTCCTTTTTACAATTTTCATGTACTACAGACTCTAACCTCCTTGTCCATTTCTGGAAATCCCCTCGTTTTACTTCTTTCCCAAAGGGCCCATTTAAAAATTTGGCTTTGCCATTAGCAATGTTTGGATCTGAATAGCTCTAAGATAAAGTGAAATGTTTCAAGTTAACATTTTCTTTTGTTTCAAGATTTCATGTGTATTTTTTTTCTGGTTAAGAGCGCAGTCCAAAGTCCACATCTCAGAGGGCACATCCGAGCTGCAATCTCAGACCAGTGAGCTCATGCACTGTTTGTCTTGGCTCGGGCCGCCTAGCCAAACAGGCTCTCAGGGTGGGTCTCCCGAGTAGAGTGACAGTCCGGTCCTGAGCTTTTGTGAAAGGCAAGGCCGGCCAGCCTCGTGGGGAGCTCCAGCACCTTCCTCAGGGCCTCAGGAACTCCTTGCTGATCCCCGGTCGGACCTACTTTGCACCTTTGTGGTGTTTGACATTGGCCGATGCTCTTCTGCTTAACTAGGACAGTGGTGGCAGCTGGTCAGGGACATTCTGAGCAGGTCACAAGGCAGACTGGGGAGTGCACACATCCCTGAGAGTCTCTCTGAGCACGTCATGCCTGCATCCAGGGCCTGGCTCCAGGCCTTTGCCCACGGACCAGCTGAACAGCCCATTCCTCACCTGCCAAGTACAGTCCTCCAAACATAGTCAAACACATAGAGGCCACCCTGCCCCATGACCCTGTCCAGAGAGAGCTGCCCCCATCCCTGTCTGCTGTATTTTGCTTTCCTACCCCAGCCTGAGTCTTTGCCGACATCCACACCCCCACCTAGAACCTTCCTGTGCTGTTTCTAAGTTGCCCCCAGAGCCCCCATGAGGCCTCTCCTTGCCCATTTGCATCAAAGCTTCCTCCAACCTCACAGCCGCTGGGGTCCAATTTCTTTTCTAGCTGATCTTCTCCAAGGGCCAGGCTCCACAGACTCAGGGCCTCAAGGGGCTCAGGGCACTTGGCAGCCAGCCCATGGTGCCGGTGTTTCTGAAGGGTGCAGGGCTTCAAGAAGCTTCCAGGTCCTGAGGTCCAGGGGGGATGACCATGTTTGGACTACGGTGGTAGCACCATATTGATTGCATTTTGAAGAGCTCTGGGGTGTGTGGGAGGCAGCATCTGAGCTGTGGAGGCTTGGGTTTGGACCGGGCCAAGTTCAAACCCAACCATTATCACCAACTGTCTTCATGGCCTTGTGTGGTTGGCATAGCCAAACCTCAGTCTCCTCTTCTGTAAAATGAAGACAATAACCAAATTAGTAAGTCATTGTGAAGGACAAAGAGAATGCATGTGAAATCTACAGCTTGAGGCCTCCCATATAACTCTCGATGCTAGAAATCCTAACCATCCTCTTGATGACTTGTTTCTAAGTAAGAGATCACTTGTGTGTAGGTAAAGATCTTCCATAGAACTTTCTAGAAGAACATAACACTAAAATAGAGTTCTTGGGATCTGAAGGTGGATTCTGATCTGTCACAGCACCGTGTGACCATGTCACCCACAACTGCTCTGGGCCTTGCTTATCTGATGTGCACAACGAGTGGCTTGCCTAGAATCGTTGGTTTTCAAACCAGCTCTGGCCACACAGAGATGCTCGGGGAAGAAGAAGGGAGAGGGAGCTCTGTGCCCATATCCTGGCTCCTGCAGAAGAATCTATCTTTATCAGGGCCTCCATAAGCTTTCATTTGAAAAAAAGTTTTGTACTTACAAGGGAAAATTAAAAGCCCCAGGACTAGGAGAGAAGTAAGCAATCCCAGCTCTAACATTCTGGAACTGAGGCTTTAGCAGTCTAGCATACGACAAGCCTGCATTGCACTCTGCTCCAAGTGCCCCTTCTGTAAAGGTTGACTCACTCACAGGAGGGAAATGAATTCTTGTCAGGGAGAACAGTGCCAGGATCCAGCTCATAACCAAGTAGGCCGAACAACACTGATTATACAAAGGGCATGTCAACTCGTCACAAAGTGCCATATGGTCGATTATTTCTAATAAGATGAGCTCACGTCGGATTGCCAATCTGTGTGTGTCTCCACTGTCCCAGAAAAGACAACCTAAATTGATTGAAGGCTGCAGGTCTTCAGAAACCACACCGTGGATACGGTCATTGAACTCAGCTGTCACCACCCTTGGGCCAAATGTGGCTAGCAGAGTTGTGCGTGTTGATGGGGCGAGCTTCTAGGCTGGCTCTCTACAGGTAATGGGGTGAGTCTGGGTGTGGGGTTGGCATGTGCTCCTCACCAGGGGTAGCCAGAAGGTCCATGACAGCTGCACATCCACGGCCAAGTCCTCACCCAGTTCCTTTAATTATTTCTCCTGCCGTTGTCCCCACCCAAGAGACAGACCCAAGTGGGGAGGCAAGTGAGGACAGTTGCAGGGATGTGGGGGGCTGCAGTGGTAAAGTTCCCAGAGGCAGCCTGCTTTGTCTCTTGTGACATGATGGCTCTGCTCCCTGCCTTCCTGCTGAACCAAGCCCAGGCTCTGCCCTAGTCACCCTGAGGTCTGGAGAGAGTCTAGAGCTGTTAGATAGCAGTTGCAAGCCACGGGCAGCTGTTGAGCACTTGAGGTGTGGCTGTTCCAAACTGAGAGGCGGGGCCATTTTATTTTTATTATTATTTATTTATTTATTTATTTATTTATTTATTTATTTATTTTTGAAGAGAGAGAGAGGGAGAGAGCACAAGCAGGGGGAGTGGCAGAGGGAGAGGGAGAAGCAGACTCCCCGCGGAGCAGGGAGCCCGATGTGGGGCTTGATCCCAGGACCCCGGGATCATGACCTGAGCCAAAAGCAGGCACTTCACTGACGGAGCCACCCAGGTGCCCCTACCATTTTAAACACACACTGGATCTCAAAGATTCAGTACCCCCAAAAAACAAGAAAGAAAAAACATAAAAAATTTATTAATAATTTTATGTAATAATTTACATAGACCTTATTAATAATTATAATAATTATATGTTGAAATGATAATGTTTTTGATATATTGAGTTCAATGAAACATATAGTATTACTAAAATTAATTTCAACTATTTCTTTTTACTTTAGTATGGCTACTAGGGAACGTAACATGACATGTGTGGCTCACATTAAAATTCTGTCAGATGGTCCTGGACTAGAAAGAATGAGATTCGCGAGAGGCCCAAATGGACCATTTTAGCGCATCCGGGAAATGTTCACCAAGCATACTGTGGGTGCCTGGAGCTGTGTTAGGTGAGGCGGGGGAACCAAAGGCCACTCAGCTCTTTTTGCCCCACAGATGACTGGCTGAGCTGCTAGGGGAGGATGCGAGAGGAGGCTGGGTGCTCTGATAGAGGAGGGAACTGCCCTGTTGGAGGGGCGTGGAGAGCAGTGTCCATGGCTACCCTGAGTTCTAGCACCACCATCTTCCTAAGAATGTCCACGCTTGGAGGGTGCCCTAGAGATGGCACAACAGAGGACCCCCCCTTGTGCCCACAACAGTTGGGCATTTCATGGAAGCACATGGGCCAAGATGGGGGGGTGGTCGGCTCCAAACCAAAGCCCTGAGAGCACCCTGCCCTCCGTTTTCCTCCACTGAACACCCTCATCATCCCCATGTGGTGACCGCAGGCCCAGATAGCTCCAAGATTTCGGGGAGCTGCCTGTCCTCCTTGGGGTCCTGTCCCCTGTGGGGAGAGCCAACACATAGCGCAAGTCCCACAGTCGTTTGCTGACTGGATAGATAGTCTGATGGAGAAGGGGGGGAGGGAAGGAGGAAGGAAAGCAGTTGTCACAGTCCCCCCAGGAAATCCATGGCTCACCTTGGACAGGTGGACTATAGGGCCCGGTGTGCGTGACCGGTTCTGGGATGGTCGCCCTCAGCAGGTGAGGGAGCATGTGTGTGGCCGTCCGCGTGCCTCTGACCCTCGGTCCCTCCTCCCTCCTTGCTTCCTTCCCCCCTCCTTCCCTCCTGCTCTCTCCTTCTCTTTGATGCCTGGGACTAAGCATGGGAAGAGAGCAAACCTCCTGGAAACATAAAAGCTGAAGGTAAACCCCAAAGCTTCCTTTGTTTTCCCTTAATCTGCTTCAGGCTCCCACTAGCTTGGTCCTAATTGAGTTAGTCCTTGAGTGAAAGGGGGGTTTAGAGATGTTAAACTGTTATTTAATCACAAGTGGCAGGTGGGATGTGGGGCAAAGGTCAGGAGAAGGAGGGTCCGTGGGAACACTGAGCCGAGGGACGCCCTCGATGCCCTTTCATTAGTATTTCAGCCAGGGTTTTCCAAACTGCTGACCATAAACCATTAGGGGATTGGGAAATCAGTTTAGCGGATTTCCACCAGTATGTTGTAAATGTGGGGGTGGGGTAGGGTGGAGAGAACAGAATGGAAGAATAACAGAAGGCATGGCATGTAGTAAAAGGAAGTGTTGCTTTGTGAAATTTTGATTCAGGTGTGTGTGTGTGTGTGTGTGTGTGTGTGTGTGTGTGTGTGTGTGTGTGTGTGACCAAGCTGTAGATCACCAGCATGAAAGTTTGAAAGACATTCTGATGTAGCGCACGCTTCCAGAAGTAGAGTCCTCAGTGTGTTTGGATCCGGAGACATAATCCGGAGATATACAGGGAGAGGAGTATCCATCAGGCAAACAGCTCTGCAAGAGGGCAAAGAAAGGATTTGGGGTGGGGGTTGTGGGGCAGGCCAGAGGACTTGGAAACAGGAATTATGGGCTATGGCAGAAAAGGCAGTGGGGAAATGGGGGTAGGAGGTGGGTGGAACTGCATGGCCTGAGGTCTAACCCAAGTCTGAGCACAGTGGCTGGACCCCAGTGAGTGCTTGGCTCCCCATTCTGACAAGTGAGGGCCTCTGTCTCACTACATGCTCACGTGTGGTGGGGGCAAGGGGGATGGCAAAGGACAGATAGTCCTGGGGAAATTTCGGACCATGCTAGCCCAGATCCACAGTAGGCAGCTTTCCTCCAGCCCAAACAAGCTTTGCAGAGGACCTTTCTATTTCAGTTTTTAAAGAACCATCTTAATCATCTGCCTTTCATCTTTTATGTGTCACATTCATCAAATAGCCTTTTTAAGTCAAATAATGAGCACTTGAGGATTCGTACCAACCTGTTCTATTTCTAAAATAATTTTTTTCACTGGATTTTTTCTTTCGGTTCCCTTTATATATTATTCCCATTAAACTCAACTAGACCAGAAAGTGGGTACATTTGCAAAAAAGCAAACAGAATGGTGAAATACACTCTGGTTGATATGTACCACTGTGGAAGGAAGCAGCTCGTCTCTAGAAGAACAAAGACAAGGCCGCTCGCACACCCCCAGAGCCTTGAAGGGTGCGAGTAATTGTCTGAGACCTATGTGATTCCTTCACACCCATGTAGAACCCTGAGAATCTCATGGGGAAGTAGAACTTTATCTCCAAGACAAACTTTGAAGTTTAAAAATAAAAGCAGGCCTGCCATTTCCTAGAGCTGGTGTTGAGATTGCACAGAACGGGCTATTTCTGTACAAATAAACAAGCGTCCAACAGGCTAGCGAGCTAATCGCCATTTCAGATGGCTGGAACCTCCGGCTCTAAGGCCCGCCCAGGGGAAGGGTCATTTATTTTGGGCTAACATGTTCACATCAAAGGAGAGATTTTAAAAATCACCTTTCTTACGGAGATGGGGGGAAAAGCCATTATTTTCAGATGAAGGAGAGATGTGTTCTCTGTGCCGCCATGGCTTTGGAAGACAACAAAGAAACAGTCAATGGGTGAGAAATGTTGTGCCTATCATTGTTCCCAGCGGCAGGCAATTATTCACAGAAAAAAGTCCAACACCAGTTCTTTCTCCAGAGTCCCGGGGGACAAGCCGCAGTGAGCAGGGATGAGGGAGGAGCAGGGAGCACTCAGTACTGACAACTTAGCTTGTTTTTACGTGCTCTGCTTGGGGCGTGGTGGCACAGTCTTGGGGTTTCTTCCCTTCTTGTGTGTCCCTTAGTGTATCCCACAGGATGAAGCGAGTCTGCAACGCATGCCCCTCAGCCCCGGGGCGTTTCTCTTCGCCCAGCTCTGCCTGTCTTAGGCACCAATGGACACTGGCAGTGGTCCCAGGCCCAGGCCCATCTGCGGTGTCACCAGGCTATGAGGGAAACCACAGGCCCAGTGTGCACAACTCTGCCCTTTTGAGAAACACACCGGGAATTCTCTGTTGTCCTTCTGGAGGACTGGGCCGCCTAGATGTGGTGTCAGCAAGCCCGCGAGGCCCCAGCTGCCTGCCCATCTCTCTCTGTGGCCGTCTTCACGCTCCCAGGTCATCACCAGCTCCCCTCCTCTGCTGAAGGCCCGTGGACGGCGCTGGCAGCCTGTCTGAGGGAGGCTGTAGCTGCTGGACAGTTGTGTTCACTGGCATGTTCTACAGCAGACCGGACCCTTGGGATATGGACTTAGGATGGCCTGCAATTTTGCCAAAGGCTGCAGAAGGCCCTTCCCTCTGCTCCGATGCCCACCACTCTCCTGCAATTCTCCCCACCTCTCGAATGAGAACATTCTGGAGGATCCAGGAATTGATCAAGTTCTAATAGTTGGGAAGTGGCAGATTCCAAACTCAAAGCAAAGCTTTGCAACACTGAAGTTGCTGCTGGGCTATTGTGGCAGGCACGTCTTGTAACACATGGATCATTTCATGGTGGTGGAACAGACCAGCAATCTATAAATCTCCCCTCAGTAAGACTGAAGGGCACTATAGTGTGGCCTTCCTTTCGTGACCAGAGTGATGTGCCCCTCTCCAGGGAACCTTGGCCTCTCCCTGGACTAACCCACCATATTTGCAATGAATTCTCCCACCCTGGTGTGTCCTTCCCCCAAAGAGGGGCTTTGTAGGGGAGTGCTGAGGCTTGAAGATGTCAGTGAGTCAGGGGAAGATTAGACAGACACCGCTCTGGATCTGTGGAGAATAGCACACTGTGGGGTCTGGCTGCACCTTGACACTTCCGCACAGCAAGACAGAGTTTCTGTGTTGCTTGTTTGCAAGGAAAGGGCTCCTATCTCTGTGTAGACGGAGTGGGTGATGGCAAGTGTTCTTGTTCCCATCGTTGGTATCTCCGGCCCAGAGAGCCAGGGAGAAAGTCATGATTAACTTTGCTCCAGCTTTCCTTTCTCTGGATGTTTTGGCAAAGATGTTCTAAATTTTCTTTTTGTTCCACTTGAGGAAACTCTATCAGGAGGCAAGATTTCATCAGGACGAATGGATCAAGTCCTGGTTCCTGGCCATCCAAACCTCCCCGGGGTCGCTCCCGCCTCCCCGCAGCTCGCCAGTCAGCCAAGGCCGGGCACTCCTCCCGGCGTGGGGTCCCAGGCAGCAGCTACAATGCATGCTTTGTTCTGGAGTCTTGGAAAGGCAGTTGACTACCAAAAAAGTTCCTCCACTGACCAGGCCTGTCCTTGCCATCTGGCAGCTCTCCCAGGATCCAACTAACCCCCACTCAAGCAGGATTTTGAATGAACGAAATTAGAGTTTTTTGAAGTGATTTGATAATTCTCCTCTCCCAAATCTAAATTACATTTACCACTTAGTGTGTCTAGATGGCTCTAGCACTTTTAGAAATAACCCCCTCCCAAATCCCCGGTAGATAGTCCACACTGTTGTTTTTTCCAGAAGAATGTGACTCCAGGGGCACCTCCCGCCCCAACAGACAGTGGTAACTGAGAGTCTGCCCTGTATCATACACAGGGCATTTTATATTCATTCTCTCTAATAGTCACAACGAGCCAAAAGGTAAATAATAAGATCTTTACTTTTTTTAATGAGATCGAGATTTTATGCAGTTACTCAACTAGAATGTGGGAGAAAGTGGACTTGAACCCATATCCTTCTGAGGCTAAGTAAAGCCTGTGAGGCTCCATGGCATCCCTCTAAGGGACAGTTGTCTATGACAGCCTGTTTACAACCACACGTGGACAACAATTCCTGATGGAGCATCCGCACACGTCACACTGACGTGTAGGAGAGGCTTCAAATACATCAATTTGTTACGTATTCCTTGCTTCCCAGTGGGCACACAGCTAGCTCCGTAGCAAGGTAGTCGTGGGCCGAAGCTAGCTAGCTTCCTCCTGCCTTGACATAACACAGTGCCTTTTCCTCCGAAAGCCGTTTTGTTCCTTAAGCTAAAATATGTCATGCAACTGACTCCACCCTGACTCAAATACTGTGATTGTCATAGGAACCAACACCAGAAACGGACAGAATTTCAATCTTTTAATACCCCTCCCACCATCCTCCTTCTCCCTGGGACTTTACCTTGAGAGAGTTGGAAGTGAAATTCCTATCCAGTACCCTGTTGCAAGTGGAGTCTATGGTTACCTGGATTATTTTCCATTCAAGGGTCTTAAGGCTCAGGATCAGTACTGATGCAAATAAATACCCACAAAAAGAAAAATCAACCCTCAATGTGATCTAGGTCCTCTGGATCTATTTATTGCATTAAACAAACAAGGGTCAGGGGCACATGGTAAGAGACAGCATGAAATTCACCAGGAGATCCAGACCATGGGAACCTCTACAAGACAAGTGAGGTGGTTGATTCTTCAGCCACAGCCATGTGCAAAGAAAATGGAAGGAACCAGGGCGGGTAGAATGGACTAATTAAAAAGACTTCAGAGACATAGCAACCAATCTCAGTGTACAGATCTTTTTTTGAATCCCAAGTCAAGTAAATGAAGTATAAAAAAATGATAGGCCAATGGGGGAAATGTAAACAGTGGCTGGATATATGATGAAATTAAAGATTCACTTTAATTTTTTAAAGATGTAATGATCATGTAACTATGATTGTATATTTTTCGAAACCGTCTTTATCTTTTAGATATACAGTTGACCCTGGAACAACATGGGTTTCAACTGCATGAGTTCACTTACATGCAGCTATTTTTCAGTAAATCCAGTACAGTACTGTAAATGTATTTTCTCTTCCTTCTGATGTTCTTAATAACATTTTCTTTTCTCTAGCTTACTTTATTGTAAGAATATAGATAGAGGGGCCCCTGGGTAGCTGAGTAGATCAGGTGTTCCACTCTTGATTTTGGCTCAGGTCTTGATCTCACAGTCGTGAGTTCAAGCTCCGCGTTGGGCTCCATGCTGGGCATGGAGCCTACTTAAGAAAAAAAAATACAGTATAGAATACATATAACATACAATATATGTGTTAATTGACCATTTATGTTATTGGTAAGGCTTCCGGTCAATAGCAGGCTATGAGTGGTGAAGTTTTTAGTGAGTCAGTAACACAAGGATTTTCAACTGTGTGGGGGATTAGCACCCCCAATCCCTGCCTTGTTTAAAGGTCAACTATAATTATTGAAATACACATGCAATGATATGATATCTGGTATTTGCTTCAAAATGATGTGAGTATAGGCAGCAGTTGCTGAGTATATAGATGAAACATGCTAATTGCTGATGCCAGGTACTGGATAGATTGGGTTACTGAGCACTGTAATTTTGTATCTGTTTGTATACTAACAAGTTAAAAAAGGAAAGCAAACAAGGGCAGACTGTCTGTGCTCCATTCCTGATAGGTGGCCTAAGAAGAGGGTGGAGAACTTTGACTCTGGATTTAGCCCCGCCAAGTAGAGCTTGCCTGGGTGTTGCCCCACCAGGAGCTTTACTGGATGGAGCGGCCGAGGCTCACTGAAGATGGATCAGAGGCAGAAAGGACATTTTGAGGGCAAAAAAGAAAATAATGGAAGGAAATTACCAGCACAATAGCAGTCTATGAAAGGCAATTTCCCAAATTGAGAAATTCACGTAGTAGGGCTAATAACAATGTTTGCAAAACTTCTTCCAAAGGGGTTTCGGCAAAATAATTAGAGGCCAGTGCAGAAATACAAGGATAAAAAAAGGTGTGAAAATGCAAGAGAGAGATAATGGATCACGAGTAGGAAACTGACTCTGAACATGTCTGGACTCGGATCCTTGGCTCGGCACTGCTACCGACCTGTCAGCTGAGAAGGATTCAGGGCGCAGGGCAGGGCTGCCCACCTTCCTGCTTGGCTGGCTTGGCTGGCAAGGCTGGTTCTTCATGAAACAGACTCAAGATCTGGGATTGCCCAAGGGTCTCAACAAAATGCCGCCACCTGGCAAACCAGATTGCCAAGAAAGCCGGCAGGACCTAAGAGCATCACACTGCCAGAGGCAAAGGTCAGTGTGGGGGGGGGGGGAGTGGGAGGGAGCCGGAAGGTGGCCGGGAGTCAGGGGGAGAAGGGTGCACCTTAGCCAGGCGGTCAGCTCTGGGAAAGTCAGTGTGTGCAGGGCGAGAAGTGCCAGGCAGGCCCTGCTTGCCCTTTTCTTGCTGCTTCTGGCTCTTATTGCTGGAGGCACCTCTCTGGTCCTTAGACTTCCCAGACCTCAGGGCAGGAGTGGGTAAGACCACCGGAGGTAGAGCTGGGAGAGGACCATCCTCATCAGTTCCTCTAGGCAGGCTAGCGCCAGCTCTGGCCAAAAGCTAATGACTACACTCTCCTGGGTCTCAAGGGGCTGGTGTCAGGCACTCAAGGCCCAGATCTGCATCCCAGCTTGCTTCTTATTGTCTGCAGCCCTTCGGCAGATCATTTATTTGCTTCATCTGTAAGATGGCGGAAGGAGTACCTCTGGCAAGGTTTTATTTCTGTGTGTCTGAAAATTAAATGAGGTGCTGCGTGTAAAATGTGCAGCAGGTCATGGTGACTATCATTACTAGAGAAGTTTGCTTAAAGGAAGTTTAGAGGCTCTGTGTATTTCTACTTTTCCTGGAACCTCGTCCGCATTGCTGTGATCATCAAGATGACTGCGGTTTCTAGGCAGGGATGTGGGAGGCAGAAAGAGCAGGGGACAGTGAGGTATTGGGGAGAGACCAGGGGTTCTAGGACCAGCCAGAGAAGGATAAACCCTGTTCCTCCTCCCACCAATCTCCAGCTCTTGGATGAAATTTCTGGAACTTCCTCTCACTCAAAAATGGTTCTTATTTTCCTTTGTACTTTCTTAACAAATAACAATAAAAAAGTTTCTTCTGTAATCAAGCCCTTCATCTCCATCAATGTTATAAAGAAAGACACGAATACCCTCTTGGGAGCATGGATGTAAAATTTGATAAGATAATATTCTAATAAAAATTCTTGGAAAGCACTCAGGCTATTGCAAATTTCTTTCAAAGAAAGCAAGTTGAGGGAAGCAAATAAATTAAAAGGACATTGCTCCCTGCCCTGATGTATCAGTATCAATTACAGCAATACAGGTTTTTGAAGGTGGTAAATAAATGTTATATTAAACCACAGAGTGTTTAAAGTTGTCTCTCCATGGAGACAAGTTGTCTCTCCATCTCTTTCCACCTGCAGGGAGAGGATGTTGGCTCTTCTGCCATTAAAGGGGTTAATATCCACTTTGTGCTTCTTTCTGGTGATCACTTCTAGGTTAGAGATTTGCCCCCCCCCCCCCATCTGTGGCTTTACTCACACTGGTCCCACCAATGGGAGCCCCGCGAGAAGAGCTGCATGCAGCCGCTGGAGGGCGGAGCTGAGCCCCTGCCACAGCTTTACCAGACAGCCAACGGGCTCCAGGAAGATGGAGATGTGAAGCCACTTAGGGGTCCTCAAAAGAAATTTGCTCTGATACAACCAAATGTAATTCCTTTCAGAGGAAGGAAGCTCACCGTTGGGGACGGGAGCCCTCAGGGTCATGTGGGAATTGAGGACTCACCAAGAGCTTTCTCCAGGGATTTGGGGCCCGTGGCACACCCTCAGTCCCAGAGATGTGCTCTGATTGGCCCTCTGTCCCTTGAGGGGTGACGGCAGTGTCCCCACAAAGGAGTTGTGGGTGGCCTTGGCTATGGGCAGACTGTGTCAGGACCTGAAACACAGCTCGGAGTGGCTAGATGACAGATTCGAGCTGGAAGCAGAACAACCTGGGGCAGGCGGCTGGGGCCGAGGGAGCCCAGCTCTTGGAAACGGGCCACCCTCTCCCCGTTCCCCTACCTCAGCGCCCCACATTCTCTCCTCCGCCACCTCCTAGACCTAGCTCTCCACCAGCTGTGTACTGGGAAACTCTGGCTGCGTAATTTCTGCCAAGTTATTCTTAAGAGCACCGAATTTGTCCTCAGCGGTACCTGGATTAAAAAACGGTTTTCATTTTTTTGTGCAACCCTATGGCATAATGTGACATTTTTTTCAAAGCAAATTGCTCATCCAGCTATTTTTACTTCATCCTAGGTTTTTCCAGTTCTTGTTCGTTTGCATAAACAAGGTTCAGTTAATCAAGCAGAGCACCTGCTATGCACCAGGCATAACTGCAGGGCTTGGAGCGGCAAACGCCAGAGATGGCCCTGCCCCTGTAGAGGGCATGTCCGGGGCCGAGAGGGACAAGGCACAAGTCAACACAAGTGCAACAGATGACCAGACCCGTGAGAAGGGCTGCAAAAGCCCACTGGGCCCCGAGGTGTAGATAACAAAGGGGACCTGCCTGGACACGGAGCTCGGAGCCACCTGCTCCGAGGAGAGGGTATTCCATCTGTGGCCTCGCCTTCTCTGCATCCACCTGTTGTTTTACAGCTCACATGTTTGTCATACAATTGCCTATGTACTAACCTGGTAATTGCTCATTTTATGTGAATTGGCCAATCATGTCCTTTTCCCACTGAAGGGATGATTTCCTTTTAAGTAGGAGATAGGGGGCAAAGGAAGAGAGAAGAGCTGAGAGGAGCCTAGCATTTGTTAAGCATCTGCTATGTATGGGGTGCTGAAAGCGCTTTTTTTTTTTTTTTTACAAGATCCTCGACAGGCGGCATTATGAAATCTACTTATCGATGTGAAAGGATGACCCTAAGAGTCCAAGTGTTCAGTAAGTGTCAGAGCAGGCTTTGGCTTAGATGGATCTAATGTTAAAGCTCAGGCTCTTGCCACTCTAGAAGTATATTTTGCAGAAGACCAGTCTTGCAAAGTGCTCCACGAAGTGTTCTGCGACCAGGTAAATTTGGGTAATGCTGAATTCTGCGTTCATCTCCCCGTTCTCCTAGAGATTCATGATGCTCTTCATGCCATTAAGAGCTCTGAGAAGTCCTGCAGTAAAAATAAACCACCTCTTTAACTTTAGCCTATCAACTTTTTCTCCTTGATACAAATTCTGGTGGGTTTACGCAATAGAATAGTTTACAGCTGTGTGGTTCAGTGCAGAGCCACGAGACCCTGTTGAGCGAGGGCTGGCCTGAACTCTAAGGATCACATACACACAGAGTTACAAAGACTTAGTGCAAAAGAATGCAAACTATCTCATTAACAATTTTTACATTGATTAAATGTTGAAATGATAATATTTTCGCTATATTGGGTTAAATAAAATGTCAGGAAACTTAATATTACTGATTTCTTCTTTTTTTATGTGGATACTAGAAAACGTAAATTATATCGTGGCATTAAAACGAACTCAAACTAACTACATTAACAAGGATAAATTGCAAAACATAATTTTACATAGAAGATCAAGTTATAAAATGATAAATGAAATATGAGATTGTTTATTTAATGTTTAAAACCATGCAGTATAATAGCATCAATGAGTGTATACATGTGAAGTATACATTTATAGGATATAAAAAACCATGCATAGGATCAATACCAGAACTTCAGGTAATTCATCTTTTTTGTAGACTGACCACTGGGCCCTTTTTACTTCTTATCCCTTTTAACACATCACAGAGCTCATGTTCTTCAAGAACACAGCTTGGGAAATCCACACTTAAAGACTTAATCTCTGTGAGTGGAATTTAAGGGATGGCCCAATGGACCAGAGGAGATATTTTTTAAAACAGGTGATCTCTCTGGCTCAAAACTTCTACTTTATGTGTAAAACCAGGAGGAGGCAAAAGTAAGGAGAATTTTCCTGCACGCATGTGAGGGAAGACGCAGCGAGCCTGGCTAGTTTCTCAGCCTCCCGCTTCAGAGCGAGAACTGACACCAAGGTAGAGTCATGGCATTCTCCACGGTGGGGGCTGGGCGGTGCCTACCAGGAAGCTCCCCCACCCCCCAGGCATAGTGTGGTGGGCTGTGTCACTGAGCTACTGGGCTAAGGTCTGCTCAGCCACTTGGGCACATTACTTACCCATTTGGCCTTAATTTTCTCATCTGTAAAATGGGGATGATAAGGGTCACACCTGAATGGGCTAGGGTGACGATTAAATGAAGTGATGGTGTCAGTGCAGTGCTCAGACTGGCCCCCACTAGGTAAGTGTTTGTTCAAGAAAATAAACTAAAATAGAATCCTGTCCCATCAATGCTGAGGCTTTTGTCTTAACGAGCCTCTCAGACTAGCACCCCTCGCCTCCACTGCCACGATCCTGATCCTGCCTTAGATACCCACAGAATTCCCACAGGTATCTGTGGCCCCTGCGGGGAACGTCCAGGACAGACTTGGCCTTCATGCCGACAGAAAGAGGGTTTTCAGTCCCTGACACGGTGTTGTCTTGCACTCTGCCTGAACTGGCCGCTAGACCTGGGGCAGCTCTGTGAATGCCCTTCAGTCTTCTGTGCTGGATGTGTGAAAGTTCAGGCCACGCTGATGGGAATGAGGCATCTCGCACTTTCCCTTTGCCTTTCTCAAGCATTCCTGACAGCTTTCTTTCATTCACTGGGCGGGTTATCACAGAAATAAGGCGGCCAGCTTACGTATGTAGTCATCACACAAGTGAAACCGCCTGAGATAATTTGAGAGCGGTTTCAGAGGTTTGTTTTCTCTCGCAGGTTATCTGAAGTTACTGAACAAGGCACGTAACTCAGAGCAACTGAGAACATTTTAGTATTTTTCTTCTTTTCCCTCCGCAAAACAGGAGGACCGTGGGCGGGAGTCACTGCTTGTTCCTCTCAAGTGGGTTTGTCCTTTCGCTCATGAGTTAACTATAGTCAGATCTTATTAATTTCTATTTAAATAATTTGAAATGTTGTAATTCATACAGGGCTCAGATTGATGTCTCTGAGCCTTGACAAAGAATGTGTTAGTGAAAACCGTAGAAAGGGAGCGCCTGGGTGGCTCCATCGGTTAAGTGTCTGCCTTCGGCTCAGTCAGGTCATGATCCTGGGGTCCTGGGATGGAGCCTCGCATCAGGCTCCCTGCTCCGCGGGGAGCCTGCTTATCCCTCTCCCCCTGCCTGCCACTCCCCTTGCTTGTGCTCGCTCTCGCTCTGTCAAATAAATAAAAATCTTTAAAAAATGAAAACCTTTAAAAAAGAAAACCACAGAAAGGTGAAGAGTCCCAAATTTAGGATCCAAAGTGGGTGGGTTCAACTCTTAGTTATACCAAGAAGTTTTCCCATGAGGCCACTGGTTTTCCTAATCTAGGTATTCTCGTCTGTGAAGTGGAAATCATAGAAATGTGTACCTCCCAAAGATGTAAGGATTCAGCAAGACAATGAAAGTGAACAACCTTCATAACTGTAGAGTTATGCAAATAAAAATAGCATTGTTTATAGGCAGTGTATCATAGGAGTGTAAACAGGAAAAATAAAATATCCAACATAATAGTGCAAAGCTCTATGAGCATTCTATCTTCTCGCTATTGCCAACCCTTCTTTTTAATCTACTGTGACCAGCTTCCTAATGACCTCTCTTTGGAATCACTTCCTTAATAGTACAAAATTATCTTTTTAACACAGCCACATCTTTTATAAAAAAGTCTCCTATGCTGAAATGTGTCCTTTCCGACCATTAGGACAATTAGGGAAGTCGGTACATGCTTCCGTTTATAAATGGAGAGATCAGGATGGGTTACATAGTTTATGGACAGAAATGCAAAATGAAGATGTGGGTCCCTTGTCCAAAAACATTATGGGTTTCAAGTGGTGAGCACAGAGCATCAAACCAAGAGTGGGGCCCTCTCAGCACAGGGCCCTGGGTGACAGCAGTGATGCAGGAAGGTCAGAGGCTGAGAGCAGGGAGGCGGGAGGGCCACCCCTGGGCTGAGTGTGTCTCAGGAGCTAGTAGGAATTTGCCCATTTCTAATGCCCAGTTCAGATTCCTATGATATTAAAGAAGTTAGAAACAGATCTACTGATATAGCAAACATGTTTTAGGTATCTGCTCTGTACACAATACTAAACTAGGTCCTGAAGGAGTGGGAGAAGAAAGGCAAGCAGTCAGAAAGAGGACAGTGCAATAAAAAGATTAAAAATAGGTCTCTGGCAATCCTTCCAAGGGAGCAATGAATTCTAAGGTGGAGAATAGGGAAGGGAGACTCCTAGGAAGAGGGGGACTTTGAGTTCACCCCAGAACCTGGGTAAGACTTGAACAAAGTCCTATCCATCTTCACTCAGGACTCCAGCAGACCTCTGGGCACTACAGCTTATTCGGGTCCTTCTAATCCTGGGTGGGCTCCCAGAAACCCTGCCAGGGATCCCGTGTATAGAAAGGTAGCATGTTAGGGCCCGCCGGGACCCAGAGTGGCAACTTCTGGAGAGACAATTTGCTTCTTAGGGCTTTATTAAGTGTTTATATGGAAAAGAAGTTAGTTGGTGAAATCCCAATCACTCACTCACCATGACTTCAAAAATATTTTTAAAAACTGCGTGTTCTCGGCAAAGTATACGGAGATAAAAGAGCAGCCCGCCTGCCTCAAAGGGGGGGTCCTGTAAAATGCAAGGGCTGAGGCCTCCCTCTTCAGATTTCTGTTAAAGGGAAGCTTGGCTTGGTTGAATCTTCAGAGATAACTTGGGAGCACCCTCCACCCTAGGAAGAGAGCTCTGTGGGCACAGGCGGGTCTCCGCTTTCTTATGCTGTTGGTTTTTCACCCCCAGGAGATTTGTTCCATACCTTTCCTGCTCCTTTCTCCCTCTTCCCTTCTTCCTTTTTCTTTTCTATGAGTATTTGGGTCTACTTAGCCACACATTATCTAAATCCTACTTAAGATAAGCAGGAAAAGGGATTTAGGAGTTAGAGTGGAAAAGTCCTTGAAACTTTCAACTCTCCGTATGAAAACAAAAGCGAAGTGGGTAGGAAACCAAAGGGCGGGGGTAGGCGCGGAGAGATTTCTAAGGACTGAATATTGAGGAATATTTGCAAACAAATCATATAAATATATTCATCGCTGGAAGCACATTTGTGGATAGCTAAGAAGATATTCCTCCCATGAGGCATAAAGGAGGACAGTTCTAAAATTGTACATTTTTCACATAGGATTGAAATTTGGGGAGGTAAGTTTTGGAGGGTATAGGCCGTGAGAAGTAGAGATAGCAAATTGGTTGGTCAACAGGAACCTCAGACGTGTTTAAATGTCCTTGATGCTCTTGTAGGACTAGAGATCCACGATGTGCCACTCCCAGTCTTCCCAGCTCATAGTGTGGGTTCCCTCCCACCCACCTTCTCAAGCCCGAACCTCTGCCTGCCCCAAGGTCTCTGGTCTGTGAGGGAGGAGGCAAATGGGGGAGGAGGAGATGCCTTGCCTCCAGTGAAGGTGAGGGAGACAATGAGAAGACACCCCGAATTACATTTTTATAAATAGAGAAAGCCATGCAACAACATTACAAAGGTCACGAGGCAAGAAGGAAGTGAGCCCAGTTCTGTTGCCCCATTTTTCAGGTGAAGGGCATTCACTTGACTGGGGTCCCACAGAGAATTTCCTTTTTATTTTTTATTTTTTTAAGACTTTATTTATTTATTTGAGAGAGAGCGAGAGAGAGACAGAGACAAAGAGAGAGAGTGCCAGCGCAAGAGCCAGGGGAGGGGCAGAGGAGGAGGGAGAAGCAGATTCCCCGCTGAGCAGAGAGCCCGATGGATTCGGGGCTCGATCCCAGGACCCTAGAATCATGACCTGAGCTGAAGACAGACGCTTAAGGACTGAGCCACCTAGGCACCCCCCCATCCCCAGAGAATTCTTAAAGTGCTTGCAGAGTGCAAGAGCAACAGAAGTTTCAAGGCATGACTGATCTGCTCTGACCCACTCCTGGGGTCTTTGTACACTGTCTCTTCAGAGGCTGAAGGAAAAGGCCCACTTCTGGGCATCATTTCTCCCTTCAGCCTCTTGTGCCATCTTGAGGGTCTTCTAGCCTGGAAGCAAAAGACAGCTGCCATTGACCCCCACCTGAACTGGCCCAGTTGCTGCTCCTTAAACATGGCCTCATTCTTTCTAAGTTCCTCCTGGTGCAAATGTCAAGGCTTTCCTGGGCTGGAGGGAACGATGGGGGGCGGGTCCTCCAGATTCTCCTAACATTGTCCAGATGCAGCTCAAAGCAATCAGCCGGGAGTCAGATCCCTTCCAAGCACACTCATGTGGAGGCTGTGTATTCACGGTGCAGGGCTCCTTACCTCCAAACGAAATGGTATTGATACCCAGCATCTCACTTGACCAGGGGCGACCCCCAAAGAGGCAGAATTCATATGGTAAATATGCATGAGGCCAAGAAAAGCAAGGGAGGTACTTGTTTTCATCAATGCACTGACTGGTTGGGCTTAGCCACAAGCTCTGACTGCCCGTCAAGGATGAGTGCTGTGGGGGCCAGTGTTCCCCAAGGTGGAGGCTGGGGGAGCAGAGACGGTTGGAGAGGGCTGAGGGGCCTGTGAGGGGTGAGCAAATGCTCTGTCCTAGCTCACACCTACCTTTGGCCTGACAGCCTCCCTGGGGGGCCTGTAGGCTTTCATCAGAGTGCATAAACCATAACTCGCCACACTTGCCGTAATTATAGCCTCAGCCCTGAATGGGGACCTGGCTGGCCTTCCCAGCTGTCCAAAAGCCAGAGCTAGCTCTGTCTCTGATTTGAGAATGTCCCCGGTTCCGGAGGCACAGTTTGTCACTGTGCTGAATCGATCCTTTGCCCAACCCAAGTCCAAAAGTGAATTCCCTCTTCCGGGGAGAAGGGGATGGGCTGTAGGAATTCGTCCCATAAAATGTTATTTGAGACCGAGAAGAGAAGGAATGTTTCTCTAGTGGTCTTGGAGTTAAGATATATATCTTCCATTCAGATTTATCTACATCCTATCTATGTGAATTTGATCAGGTCTATTAGCTTCTCTAGACCTCAGTACACTCGTCTGTAAAGTGGGAGCAGTGACTTTCCCCACAGGGTCAGATGCCAGGGTTAAGTAAGGTCACGTGGAGAGGCTTTGTGCTTTTCAAATACTAGGTATTATAGTCTGAACGATCTAGAACAGACCATTCCTCAACTGGCATCCAAAGCCACTCTCTCCCTGACCTCCACCACACTCAGACCACCCTGGTCACGCTGTGCCTACTCTCCCAGGGCCTTGAGAATCGTTTGGCCACACTCACTTTCATAAACTTGTCCTTGGTGACTTGTGTCTTCTTGGCATGCATGTATTCACCCCCATGACACTATTTGTCCTTCAAGTGACAAGCTTCCTTGTTATGTTTTCTAAGCACCTCAACGGCCTGATCCCTGCCCTACTGAGGCACTGTCCTTCATTGGTGGGGGTCCCAAAGTCCTGCCCTCCTCCTGCCAGCCCCCCTCCGCCTGAGCACTGGCTCAACGGCACTGGTTTCTTCCCTGAGCATGGATGTCACAGGTGCCTGCTGTCAGGCGGGACGTGGACTCCCAGAGGCCTGTCACAGAGGAGCGCACAGTGGTGAGTAAATAAACACAGTACACGGGAGGACCATGACCAGGAGGGAAGGAGGAAAGAGGCAGTGCGCAGAGCCTTTCGGGAGATGGGGCCTGAGGTGGAGAAGCTCCCCGGGGAGTGATGTGGGGAGGTGCCCGGGGAAAGGGGGCCTCCATGCAGTCCAGTTTGTTCTCCGAATCTGGATCTCTGGCTCCTGGGGGCGGGGGGGGGGGGGGGGGGGGCCCCCGGCCTTTGGGGTTTTTTGGGGGGGGGGGGTGTGTGGGGGGGGGGGGGGGGGGGGGGGGGGGGCGTGACCTCAGCTCTTGCAGAGTTTCAGAGGTCCTGCAAACATTCGATTTGCATTTTTTTCTTTTTTAGAAAATATTTTAAAAATATATTTCAACCAGACAGGAAAGTACAAAGAATAATACAGCAAACATTCATGTATCCATCAAACAGATTTTATAAATGTTGACTTTAGAAAACTTTAGATGTATGGCTCCAGATAAATAGACACACAGGTGTACATGTACACGCGCACACACACACACACACACATATATATAATATGTATTTTAATTATGAAAGTATGAAAAGTAGCACACACCCAGGCAGGCTTATACAAATACGTACATATTTATCAGACTAGCTCTGTGATAACTTCACAATAAAGCTCTCTCCTCCTCTGTGCCTTTATTTAGGCTCATTGTACATGAGCCGATGGTGAGGAAGCCTGTAGTTCTGTCTGGGGCCACACGTCAAGGTGGAGCCCTGGACAAGAGAAGCTGTGACTCCAAGTCCAGGTCACTAGGTGGGTCCCTGTGCTTTCATCCCCTTTCTGTGAAACCTTGCTTCTTCTCTCCTGCCTCAGTGTCTTCACCTGTGGAATGGACACGAATCATGCCTACCAGGTACATAGTTGTGAGGGCTGAATGAGTGAGCTCATGCATAGACTTCGAGCCATGCCGGCCCATGGGAAGGGTCAGTGAGCACTGGCTGTGATTGCTGTGAACTGTTACTGTGGTTGTAGTATGTGTCTGCTTGGCACGTGGTCCTGTCAAGGCATGACTGTGGTTTTTGTGGTTATTGTGAGTTTTGTATGCTTTTTGTTTTACTTCTACATTTATAAATGCTTTTGTTTTTGGCAAAGTGGAAAAACTGAAACTTGACTATTTGTTAAAAGGTGAAAAATTTGGGGTGCCTTGGTGGCTCAGTCGGTTGAGCGTCTGACTCTTGGTTTTGGCTTGGGTCATGATCTCATGGGACTGAGCCCCATGTTGGGCTCCATACCCAGTGGGGAGTCTACTTGGAAGGTTCTCTCCCCCTACTCACGCATTCTCTCTCTTTCTCTCTCTTTCAAATATAAAAATAAATAAATAAAAGAAAAATGAAAAAAAGAGATTGGCTAAGCCTATGGCAAAATGACATCACAGCAATCTCCCAATCAATGTTTCGCCCAATGCCACCCACACTGACAACCCTGTAGGGCGGGAAGGCTGAGGGGTGGAATCAGGGTCCAGAGGGCGATGTCCTAATAACCTGTTGGCAGGGCTCATCACTTATTGTGACAAAGATCTTCTCATGCTCTTGGTATGCTTATGCTCTTCCTGCCAAATTAAGATATCTTTTGAAAATAAAAAAAGAAACACAAAAATATGGTTTTCATCTTATTTCAGTGTAAATTGAAAGTTACTGAAAAAATATAAAAACAAATGAGAAGATGAAATACACATATAGGGATGTGCAATAGAAGTTACCTCTATTACACATAAGAGATTGAAGTTGTAAAATGTGAGAAGAAAACTTTCCTTATTTGGGGACACTTGACATAAAGTGTATAAAATGAGCAGGCTTTGGGAAATGCGATTCGTGCCACCATCTGGTGACAGAGCCCAGACACGGATCCAGGAAGCTTGGCTTACTAAAAAGCGTGAGATCAGGGGCATTGTGCCATCAGAGGGGTGAGAGTGCCCGTGTTCTGGGTTTCTGCATTTTCTTATTTTTGCAAAATATGTTGACACAGGTGAGCAAGGTTTGTCTTATGTAAAACCTGACACATTCCAACAGCCACAGAGAAAGCATTCCATTCAGGTAGGTTTTTAATACACCATCAAGTAAATTAGAACATGCAGCAACACCTGTAGCCCCGGCTTGGCAGTCCCAGGAGGAGGAGTCTCAGGAGGAGGAACCACATGGCCATCTCGTGCTTTCCCAGCTCCAGGGGCATGTGGTCTCCACATCTCAAGATCTGTGAAGTGGGCTTGCACTTTACCATCCCCATGGGCCAGCTTGCTTCCAGGTGGCGGTGGTCATTGCTCACCCTTGCCCGACAAGGCTCAGTGTTGCCCAGTCTTGAGGACGAGAGAGACTACCCTTTTAGGACCTGAGTCATCCACACCCAGGCAGCTTGGAAGATGTCCTGTAAGAAACACAGGGATCGGTCTAAGTTTGTGAAGTTTCATAAACAGCTTCACCAGTTTTATTCCACTTATATTTTTTGTTTTATGAAAGAATGTTATGTGATTTTTAAAAATATGAGTAAGTTAAAAAGAATACGTCTATGAAATTATGAAATTACATGATAGGAGATAAAAAAGCATTGTGTCTTTGGCAGTGTTTTTCCTTTCTTAGTGGTGCTCAAGATCATGGTGTTAGCTTACATATGTACCTTTGATTTGGTGAAATAGGTTATTACATAGATAAATACATTGCATAGAAAAGCACTCTGCTAGGATCTTTCAAACTGGTATTGAATGATGATATAGAAATTGTCAGTTTACTAACAGTTATTTGTAATGGTATATAAGAACTTGCCTTTTCTTTCTTTTTTTTTTAAGATTTTATTTATTTATTTGACAGAGAGAGAGGGAGACACAGCGAGAGAGGGAACGCATGCAGAGAGAGTGGGAGAGAGAGAAGCAGGCTTCCCACAGAGCAGGAAGCCCGATGCGGGGCTCGATCCCAGGAGCCTGGGATCATGACCTGAGCCGAAGGCAGACACTTAACGACTGAGCCACCCAGGCGCCCCTGAACTTGCCTTTTCTTAGTGAAGTCTGAAGTCTATCTCTAGAGAAGATGTAATACTGCATATTTAAATGAGACACAAAATCATGTATATATTATGTGTGTATATGTGTGTATACATATGCATATACACGTAAAAGTATTTTGTGTATATACATATACATATATGCATTAAATGTGCTTTTTTTTCTTTTTAACTGATGGAAAAACTCTACCCAGCAAAATACTGCCAGATATAACATGGTTACTCTAGTTTCCATGTTTTGCTGATATTTTTAATGAACGGAACAAATTCAATTCAGGCCATGAGAATTACAACATTACGATGATTGCAACTGCAGAGAAATTGTTGGCAATGAGAAAACAAAGAAAAGTCTGAACTTGATCTACAAAATTAAATAAATTGGACTGTTTTAAAACTTCACTTAAATATTTTCCAGAGATGTGTATTAGGTTATCTAAGATTTTGCTTTCTAAATGGCATGGTTTAACGTTCAAAATGCTTCAAGGATGTATCAGAAAAATATTTTTGTAAGACATGGAAAAACATTCTTTGATTTCCTTCAAATAGCATATTTACTAATTAATGATGTGAAACAATCAGTTAGAACTTTTTTTGGTTGGTGATTCAGCTTTGGAACAAAAATGTTCTACTATTGTTCTCTTGAGTGTCTATATATCAGTGCTCAGCAAAGAGCAGGCAAATTCCAACTCACCACCTATTTTGTGTGGCCCAATCAGCTAAGAGGGGTTTTTCCTTTTTTAACTGATTGAAAAAGAATCAAAAGAAGAATACTGTTTTGTGACATGTGAAAATTACATGAAATGAACATTTCATTGTCCATAAATAAAGTTTTATTGGAACACAGAGAGGCTTATTTATTTACACATGGCCGGCAGTTGCTTTTGAAATACAGAGCAAAGTAGCTGTAACAGAGATCATATGGCTTACAAATCCTAAAATGTTTTCTACTCAGCTTTTACAAAAAATTCTGCCAACCTCCAATCTCAATGAATTTGGTGAAAGAACATCCTGAAGCTACAGAGTAAATTATTTAAAAATCGTTAGCATCCTCAACTACTTATCTGAGTAAGCCACACTTTTCTCAACATTCTGAAACTAAAAACAATAGATAGAAATAAATCAGTTGGTAGGACTGTTATTAGTATTTCTGAACTTTTTTCTTTCTTTAGTATTTCTGAACTTTTTGTTGAATAAAATATTTCTAATGATTATTGATTGAATCTGTAATTAATAAATGTAATAAATTTGACATAGCATAAATCTGTGCCCATAAAACATCAACTTTGGTTTTATATTTTGGGCTTTTGCATAAGAGTTTATTTTAAAATGGAATCCATCCCTGTTAAAAATGTAAAACTTATTGGTATATAAGAAGCAAGAGTTTAAAGAAGTGGGGACTCTGGGCCCTGAGGTGCCATTCTTTGAGGTCTCTTTCAAATGCCCCCTTTCAGGTAGATGCTGACCACTTTGGTTCTAAATGTCCTTTTCTCTTCTGGGTGTGTAGTAGCCAGCTGTCTCCACCTAGGCACTTCTCAGGTATTCTTAGAAATTCTTCCTCTGTTTGAGTCTAATTTCCTTACGGAGGTTTTAAGCTCCTGAGGACAGGTGAAATGTCTACCCTTTATTTCTTAACTGAATGATGCCTTTGGGGAAATTCATAATTTATTTGCATTTTTACACTTCCCCCAACTTTTGAGTTAGGCCAGGGAGATAGCATTAAGAGCTAATGATAGTCTTATGACATTATACTTGACCATGGTTTTACAGTTAAGTATTTTTGCACATACGATCTCAGTTGAGGTAGGAAGAGCTGGTCATAATTCTGCAGGTGAGATCTGTGGCTTGGCCAAAGCTCAGGAAACTAGGAAGGGCTCACTGGCATCAGAACCTGAAGGTGTGGTTCCTGATTTAGTGTTTACTACCGGACTTTGAGCTAAAGCAAGGCAGGATGGTAGGGCCTGTGTAGGAAAATGGGTCATGAGAAGCATCCCTGAGTGGCTGCCTTGTATAATGGTTGAGGGACTGATATGGTGGTATGTCACAAGGGACACACTGGCCATTCAAAGGGATGGAACCTCACTGATTGTTTCACATGTATGTTCTCATTTAGTCCTAAGACAACCTTACAGAATAGATTCTAAATCCCCATCTTGTAGATGTGGACATGGAAGCTTTGTGAGTTCAGTAATCTGCCCAAGGTCATGCCACTGGGCCACTGTGGAGTCCCACTTTAAGCCTAATTGTCTGGTATGGGGTCTGTGTTCCACCCATGAGTCTCCCTCTTATCCTGCCACATATGCCTCCCATCTATAGGGCTGATTCTTGCTCTTTGGAAACCAGGGAGAAGAGCCAGTGTCCCTCCAGGGAAGCTGACAGTGGTGATACTCCCCAGGACAAGGGAGTCCCTGCAGACAAAGAGAAGCCAGGGTATATCCCAGTCAACAAAGCAACATGAAGTGGAGAGAGTAGCTGTGCTGCCTGGGAGCTGGGGTCTGGAGACTGTACCGTCCGGACACCCAGCACCCAGGAAACCAGAGGAGCCTCAACAACATGGGATGGGGCTGCTTCACGGATGCTCGGCTCCACCGTCTCCTGCCTCTGGGCCCCTGGGATGAGGGCTTGAAACCTGCCATGATTTTTCCATCCCTGGTTCCAAACTCTTGGAAGGCAAAGCTATTCTTCTTTCTTTTCAAACCCCATCTTCTGCTCACTGAGGCAGGGAAGAGGAGAATACTTCACTGCATAAATGGGAATGGGTGGGTTTCTGAGTGGACATGCCTGCTGTTGCCCGTTTGGGTCAGTACACTGACTATCTGCTGCATGATCTTGAGCAAGTTAGAAGCCCTATAATTCTCGTGGGTAGAATGGGAATAAGAATACTTACCTGACAAGCTTGTGTGACGATAAAATGAGGTAATGTATGAATCTCTCTCTCTGTCTTTCTGTGTCTCTGTCCCTGTCTCTCTCTCTCTCTCACACACACACACACACACACATACACTCAGAATAATTCAATTTATTCCCTTGGTATATGCACCATGCTTGGGGAGCATTTGGAAAGTAAAAGATGGCGCCAATGGCCAGTGCGGAGGATGGGTGGCAAGGCTCTTAGGATTCCCCACCCTAAGGTCAAAGGGACTACAGGAAGCTGAAACAGGAAGAGAACATGAAAATACACTGGCATGTGCCTTTGAGTCTTAAGAACTTGGCTCACACTGTGTCTTGATTCACTGGAAAGAGGAGCTGAATCAAGCAGATACGCGTGTCTGGACAAGAGCCTCCTGCACATGTCCCTCGTGCACACTTCCTGCCCCGTCCGCACAACGCATATCAGAATCCCTGTGCTGACCTGGGCCAGGGGACGAGGACCACAGGCTTTCCCAGGGTGGGGGGGTGAGAACACAGAACAGCCCAGAATAGCCAGCTGTCTGTTCCCATAGTATTTTCTTTTGTCTTGAGAGTGCATTACTTGCGGAACCAGAAGCCGTCATGCTGCCCGGGGGATCGCAGAGGTGAGGGGAAGGCTGCCGTTCTCCCCCAGGCCTTCCTTGTCTCATTCAGCCACACTGAAAGCCGCTGAGGATGCACAATTATCTCAGGGCTGACTGATCCTTTCTTCCCTTAATGCAAAACTGAGGTCCACACCTTAGGAAGAAAATCATATGTGTGTGTGTGTATGTGTGTGTGTGTGTGTGTGTGTGTGTGTGTGTGTGTATGAGAGCTTTCTTTGCATGATTATATGATATTGTTTTACGGCCTGCAAAATGCTGACCAGGAAGAATATTCCTCCTGCTGATGCCTGAGATTTCATGAAAAGTTCTGGCCATAGTCCCACCAGCATGGTGTTCTGATGTTGTTCATAAGCACAAAGCCCCAAGAGAGGGTATATCATCTGAAATATCTGCTGGCTCGAAGGCTGGTTTAGAGGCAGAGAGAGCGTCCATCAGCTGATGGGCACTGACTCATTTCTTGCATAGATATGGCAAACCAGGGTCTGTGCCAGGCTCCAAGACACACGTTAAAAGTGACCCATTAGTTCAGGTTTTGCCCCAGCACAACTGAAGCCTTAGGAAGGCCCAAGAAAGGAGCCACCAGCTGAGGTGCTGTTGCCTTGCTGGAGGTGAGGAAAGGACCCCAACGGCCTCTCCCATCTTGGTGTTTGTCACGATTAACAATGGGTGCAGCCAGAGTGTCTCCTCCGGAGTATGGCCCAGGGCCCTGTGGCCACAGGAGGTCAATAAATATTTGTTGGCTGACAGACTCCTCTTCTTGTCTTATTTATTACAGAAACCCTTAGAGGCCTGTCCCTGCTGGTGAGCCCCCAGTGTGGCCCCGTCAGAAACAGGAGACAATAAATGGAGATGGATGGTCTGTCCAGGGAGTGACACCACCTTCCTTTTGGCCGGCCCCTCCCCAGCTGGGCCTTCACTGAAGGTACGTGGCCTCCGACTGGCTGCCGGACAACAGGGACGGTGCTCTCCTCCTTCCCTTGCTCCCCCCCTGACCCGAGGCAGGACGGACAAAGGGAAACACCATGTGGGTGTCGGATTATTGGCCTCCAGTTTCACACCAGCCTGGCAGGGGGCCCAGGCTAAAGTTTCACAGAGTCAACAGATGTGCTTCTAATTATTTATTAGAACTTCTCTCAGTGGGAATCAGTTCTTCTGATGAGCCCCTGCAAGTGTGCAAAGGCTCGCCTGTAGGTCAATCAGACAAGCAGGATGAGGAAACGCAGGAAAGGCAACTCGGACCTACCCGTCTCCAATTATAATTCAGTCTTTGGATTCAGGTGTGTTTTTATGTATAAAATGTGGAAAGGCACAGATATAGACACAAAGCCAGGTGTACGCTAGCTGCTAAGTGACCTGAATGGTGACTAGTATGGGCTGAGTGTGTCCCCCAGCCCCCAAATTCATAGGTCGGTCTTAACCCCTAGTAGCTCAGAATGTGACCATATTTGAAGCTAGGGCCTTTAAAAAGGTGATTAAAGTTAAACGGGCTCATTAGGATGGGCCCTGATCTGACTTGGTCCTTATAAAAAGAGAAAAACAGGACAAAGACACACACAGAGGGAAGACCATGGCAGGACGCAGGGAGAAGGTGGCCACCTGCACGGCAAAGAGAGGCCTCAGAAGGAACCGATCCTGCTGACACCTTCATTGTGGACTTCCACTGTGGGGAAAGAAAATCCTGTTATTCACGCCATCCAGTCTGTGGCACTTGGTGATGGCAGCCCCAGCAGACCGACACAGTGACCACGGTAGGCCTGGGGAAGGCTGCCCTTTGTACTGGTGACCTGTCACAATTCACGAACTGCACTCCTGGCTGGGGGCTTAGATGATCCTCACAGAGGCCTAAAGGGCAGAGCAGGAAGTGTCCAAGACACGTAGTCCCTCATCCAAGCTACTGGGGACAGATGTGTTTGGACTTCAGAATTCCTCATTTTGGAAAGAATCTGCATGCATAAACCACATGTCATCTGACACACCTAGAGGTCTGAGAGAGCACCCATAATCAAATACAGTAACATTTCTGAAACGGAACAGAACAGCATATGGAGATAGATATCTCGATATAGTGTATATTTGCATTAAGAGGGATAAAGAAAGAATATATATATATATGACCTCGATTTGTTCAGGTCAGATTTTGCCACCAAATGACTTTGTGCTAAATGGGAAAATATTTGCTTGGTTTTGGGGATTTCAGAACTATGCATAGGGAATGGCAGACTTATCTAGTATCCTGTCTCTGCCTCCTGACTTTAACTCGAAATCAAGATTCAGGGGGTTAGCTGCTCATCAGGGATCATCTGGCTCATAGAAGACCAGCTTCTAATTCCAGGTCTGTCTTTTCAAATGTGCCCTGAGGGCCACCCTGCATGGTTTGCTCTCCCTCAGCTCCTTGCAGGACGCCACCTTCTCATCCATACATCACCCACAGCCTTCATCCATAGCCCATTACTTTCCCTGCTTACCTTGAGAACTTCACAGCTGTCGACAGACATCATCTTCTAGGCCTGCTTCCCTGACCCTTCTGACTCTCGTAATGTCAGAATTGGAAATGATCTTAAAGATACAAGTCAAGCTGTTTCAGGTGAAGCTTGAGCTCCCTTCCTCCCCCAACTAACCAGAGAGAACCAAGGGACCTCCACAGAACTCTGGGGATCCCCAACAACTCCCAGTGACGTATGACCCTTGTCAATCTTATGAAGGAGAAGAATGAGCTCTGCCAGATCACAAAAGCAGCTGAAGTTTATGAGATGCAGACCAGTTACTACTAACCTTATTGCACAGAGTCAGAAACTGAGGCCCCAAAAAGGACAGGGCAAAAAACCCAAGAGCAAGCTGCTGTTTACATACTAGCCTGTGGGCCAGCAGCAGCTTTGCACATGGCATGTCAGGCAGATAGATGTTCCATTCTGTGTCACTCTCCCATATGTTAAATGAAAGAGCAAGACATACTGTTTGAAATGATGCCCAGTTGTTTCTTAGAATGATGAGGCTTTTGTTCAGGAATTCTTAGTAGGGATGGTTTGCATAACACGAGCCACAAACTCTCACGCCCGTCCTTGTGCCTCAAACATTCATAACAAGGCAGCGACTCCTGAGTTAACCAAAGAAATCCCAAAATATGTTACGTAAGAGAGATTTTTATTTCTCTGCTCTAGAAACTGCCAAATGGAGCTTGTTCAAACTTTCCATCTTAAAAAAAGACCTGCCTCAGGACTAAAATCCAAAATGTAAGAATTCAGTCCAAAAAGGATAAAATTTTAAAAGGTTGTGATCCTGTGAATGTGCTGGATTGCAGTGAGAAATAAAGCTGTCATGGTAGGAAAAATATATATTTAAAAGTATTCTCTATTTTGGAGAAGTTTAACCAAAAAACCTTGACTATCTCTGAGTTTTCTAAAAACCACCCCCATCTTTTTCTTTGCTTTCTTGATTGCACTGTGAAAGTCTCCTCTGTATGTTTGAAAACAGCTCCAGGGACTTCAAAGTTTGGGGGTGTAGTGCCGGTCAGCTACTGTCTGAGTCGAGTGTGGTAGGGACTGTAATTGACCTTCGATAGTCATGCCCTCCCTCTCTTGATAACAGAGTCCTCTGAGGGGCAGGGCTCATAGCTCTCTGTATAGAGATGACCTTTCTCAGCCTTCCTTGCAATGACCTACGGCCTGGTGATAAAGTTCGGGCAAAAGGGATGAGAGCAGAAGAGATGGAGAGCAATTTCTGAGTTATGTCCTTAAAAGGACATGCTTGCATTTCGCCCTGCTTCATGAGATCAAGGACAATACCCTCGGGTTTTGGAGAAGGGAACCAGTTCCCTGGATAAGCAGCATTACCCATGCTCCGGGCCATGTGATTTTGGACCCCTTTGTTATAGCAGCTGAGCTTGGTAGGCTAATGGGTATAAGAAGTTACATGTGGGTGTGAGGATCCACATCTCCTGCTCCCTCCACAGGCATTTGCTTCACTTCCTGACCCGTTTTCTGCTTGTCCTAGCAAAGTCCTCTCTGAGGAGAATGGCCCTGTCCTCATTGTAAAAGGACATGGAAAAGTCTATGGAGGAATTACTGTGAGGAGTACACAGTGCTAGAACAAGGGCAAGAAGTTCTGGCCTTGAGCAGAAGCCAGAACATTAAGTCAGCTTCGTGTTCGCTCATAAGCCGTTGGAAAATTAGCCATTGCAACCAAGGACCCGGGAAGGCTCCGGTGTTACTGAAAAACATCTGCTTGATGTTATGCTGACTGATAAGGGTGATCTCGGCCAATGAGAGCAGTCCTGCCACAGAGCGCGGGGGTGGCTTTTAGGCCCAAAGCTCTCACATCTGGTTCAGATAATGCTATCTCATGCAATCATCACCACACTCCCTTCTCCCACAGGGCTTTTCTCCATGGAGCAATATGCAGATGTGAACTTTCTATACCGTGGTGGGGGCGGGTAGAGGGGACTGTGAAGTTTTTGATCACTTACTTACTTGTTCACCAACAACTATTTATTGAGGGTCAACTGTGTCAGGTGCTATGCTTGACAAAACAGTCAAGGGCCCTGCTCTCATGGGGGCACTTGCATTTTAGTGGCAGAAGACAGATAACAAACAAGAAAGTAAACATTAAACAGTATCATTTCAGAAAATAATTAGCACTATCAGTACATTAAAATTGGGTAATATAAATAATGAGTTGAAGACCACTTCAGGAAAAGTGGTCAGAGAAGGCCTCTTTCAGGAGCTGGCATACAGAGACCAGAACCTTAAGCCACGTCAGGGGATAGCAAGTGCAAATGTCCTGGGACTGCGAAGATCTTGGAGGAACCTAGAGAAGGCTGTGTGACTAGAGGGCAGGGAGTTCGTGGTGGAGGGGAATGAGCCAAGGTCAGAACGGTAGGCACGGGGCAGATGGTGCAGGGCCTTGTAGACTCTGATATGGAATTCAGATTTTATTTTAAGTGCAATATAAAGCCATTGGAGGATTTGAAGTGGGAGAGGCACATGGCCTAATTTGCATATTAAAAAGATTGCCCAGCTGCTGTGTGAAGAATGTCTTTTAAGAGTGCAAAAATAGAAATAGGAAGACCAGTTAGGAGGGCATTGCTGTAATCCTGGCAGGAGGTAATAACTATTATTATCCCCATTTCACGGAGGCCTAGAGAAGATGTAATTTATGCAAATGCATGCCGAAGATAATAATAATGCTTTACTTTTATTTGCGTAGTGATTTCAATTTGAAAAGCCTTTTTACCTATATCACTTTATTTGAACTTCAGAACCACCCCGGGATAAATTGTGATTTGCATTCTTCACACAAGGAAACCAGGCTCTGAGAAGTTGCTACCTGATGAGATTGCAGAAGTGTTAAGTGCAAGAAACCTGATTTAACTCCAGGTCTCCTGATGGCCAACACTGTGCTTTTCCCACTCCCCTCTTGCTATACCATGCCACTCCCCTAAATTAAAAGCAGTAGGCATCATTGTACTGTGACAGATGGTCACTACACTTGTGGTGGGCACAGCATAACATATGGATCACTATGTTGTACACCTGAAACTAATGTGACATTGTGTGTCAGCTATACTCGAAAGAAAGAAAGAAAGAAAGAGAAGAAAAAAATTTTAAAAATGCTTGATTAAGACTATCATATCAGTAAAAGGTTAGTATTTATACATGGTCTTCTCTTGAAAATCTTTGTTCTTCTAAAACAAGGTTCTTTTAGGAAACATTCTTCTTGTTTATATTAAACTGGAAAGATTAAAAAAAAAAGTAGTGGGCATAGAAGCCCACCCTGATAAGCAACCTTCCGAAGTCATGAGGCCAGTTGCTCCAGAAGAATCCTGGTCATTCAGATGACGCTCATCAAGGCCCCCTGGGACCTTATTTGCTGCAAGAAGGTCAGTGAACAAAGGAAACAGAAGACATCCCTCAGCTTCCACTCACTTGAAATCTAGTTGGAAAAATTGGACAGACTTCCGTAAATAATCTAAGAATGCTCAGCAAATTACAAGTCATATCCAATTATAAAAAAATACAGGAAGAACACAGATTCTTTCCTTGTGGCACATGGACCTGAATTCCATTAACAAAGGTAGCTTCTTCAAATGGGCCTTAGTGGTGGTCAACCATGGCCACCAGCCCATCCGTTCTCCTGGCATCATCTGTGTCATGCTCACCTGGAGAAGTGCTTCTCACGTGCCCTCAGCTATTCACTGCCGCACAGCACAACACCCCACAACTTAGTGGCCTAATACAATAACCATTTTATTATCTTCACGAGTGTTGTCATACAGCAATTTAGATAGGTCGGAGCAGAACTGGCTTGTCTCTGATCCATGCTGTCTGGGCCTCAGCCGAGAGAAGTCAGATGGCCAAGGGCTGGAGTCCCCTGACAGCCTACAGAGCTGGTGCTTAGGCTGGGATGTCTCAAGGCTGAGCTCAGCGAGGCTTCCTGATCAGAGCATTTCCATGTGGTCTCTTCATGAGGCTTGGGGTCCCACAGCATGGCAGCCTCAAGGAAGTCATGCTTCTTGTGTATAGCTCAGAGCTCTAAGAGCAAGGGTCCCAGAGGACAAGGTAGAAGGAACTTAGCTTTTTAGGATCTGGCCTTGGAAGTCCCCAAGCATCAGTTAGGCAAAGCATCACAAGCCCATCCACGCTCAAAGAGGGGACCAGAGACCTCAAGGAAGAACGTCAAAATTTTTACAGCCATATTTCAGAACCACCACAGTCTCTTCTTGTGTCTCAAGCAGTAAATTATCACATATAAAGGATTAATAAGAGTGTGAAATAAGACTTGTGCCATTGTTTTGGATTTTTTTTCTTTATAGTAAATAGCTATGGAAAACAAAGATATCTTCTTATATCAAATGATTTGGAGCACAGAATTTTGCTGCATTATAATCAATAAAATGCCACCATTACAGACCTTTGGCTGTAATTCTGTAACAATTTGTAATTATTGATTTGTGTGTGTGTGTGTGTGTGTTTGTGTAGAATTTGAACCTTGTAAATATAAATTAATACTGAATAAGGTGTGCATGTGAACATGACTGGTATGAAGCATAAATAAATGATTACATTTAAGATCACCTACTTAGGAGGACATTTTTCTGGAAAGTTCATTTCAGTCAGGTTTTAAAAGATACAAGAAAATATTTATTTCAGGTGAATGCTGCTAATTATAAATGAATCAACTCTTTTCATTAAAGCAAGCCCAACAGGACTTATACTTGGAAGTACTTAGTGTGAATTAATAGAGTTATTATGTACTTGAGATAAAAAAGTGAGAGAGGAGAAAAAAGTCAAGTGCCAGTGAAAGAACCATGAGGGAAAAGGTGTGATTTTTGTCTGCTGATTCTCCTGGTGGGCTCCAGGACCACTGTCTAATCAAGTCTCTGGCAACAAGGGCACTATGATTTCAGAGTGTGGGACAAGAGAGAAGAGGTTTTCTTCTCCCACAGTAGGATATAAAGCATGTATGCGTAGCAGAAGGAAAATATGGGTTAGTTTGACCTTTTCCAATTGCTTTTTTTTTTTTAAAAAGCTTGAAATATAATTCATGTACCATAAAACCTACCCATTTAAAATGTACAATTCAGTGGCTGTAGGTTCTTTCACTAAAGTTGTGCAGCCATCAGCACAATCTAATTTTAGAATGTTTCCATCACCCTGAAAAGAAACCTCATACCCATCAGTAGTCATTCCCTATGCCCAACCCCAGTCCCAACCCTAGGTAACCAGTAATCTACTTCTGTCTCTCTAGATTTGCCTGTATTGGACTTATCACATAAATAGGCCTAAAGTGATTCTTTGTGTATGGCTTCTTTCACTTAGCACTGTTTTCAAGGTTCGTCCATATATCAGTATTTCATTCCTTTTAATTCAAAAACAATATTCCATTGTATGGATATACTACATTTAGTTTATCTGTTTATCAGTTGATGGATATTTGAGTTGTTTTCATTTTTGGCTATTATGAATAATACTGCTATGAATATTTGTGTCCAAGTTTTGTGTGGGCATATGTTTTCATTTCTCTTGGGTAGGTACCTGAGAGTGGAAGGCAGGGTCACATGGTGACTTGGTTTGACATTTTGAGGGTCTGCCAAAGTGTTTTCCAAAGTGGCTGCACATGTTACATTCCCATCAGCACTGTATGAGGTTTCCAATTTCTCAATATCCTTGCCAATATTTGTTATTGTCTGTTTTTTGATTATGGTCACCCTAGAGGTTGCGAGGTACTCTGTTTTTGGGGTTTTGACTTGCATTTCCCTGATGACTAGTAACATTGAACTTCTTTTCATGTGCTTATTGTCCATTTGTATTTCTTCTTTGGAGAAAGAGCCACTCAAATCCTTTCACCCATTTTCAGTTGGGTTACTTGTCTTATTATTATTGAAGTTGTGTAGGTTCTTTATATATTCTGGATACAATTCCCTTATTAGACATGCAATTTGCTAATATTTCCCCCCATTCTGTGGGTTACTTTCCCCTCTTGATAGTATCATTTGTATCATGAAAGATCTTAATTTTGATGAAGTCCAATTTATCTAATTTTTCTTTTGTTACTTGTGCTTTTGGCATCATATCTAAGAAACCACCGCCTAACCCTAGGTCATGAAGATTCATTCATAGGTTTTCTTCTCAGGGTTTTATTATAGCTCTTACCTTTATGCCCATGATCATTTTGAGTTAATTTTTGGGTATGGTGTGTGGTACAGGGTCCAACTTTATATTTTTTATTTGTGGATATCCAGTGGTCTAGTACTGTTTGTTGAAAAGTCTGTTGTTTCTCTCTTTCAATTATCTTGGTAACCTTGTGGAAATTCAATTGACTGTAAATGTAAGGGTTTATTTCTGGACACTCGGTTCTAGTTCATTGAACTCTTTTCCTCATCCCAGTATAATGCTGTCTTGATTACTCCAGCTTTATAGTAAGTTTTGAAATCAGGGAGTGTGAGACCCCCAACTTTGTTCTTTTTCAAGACTGTTTTGGCTATTTGGGGTCCCTAGCATTTCCATATGAACTTTAAGGACCAGCTTGTCAATTTCTGCAAAATAGCTGGTTGAGATTTTGGTAAGGATTAAATTGAATCTATAGGTCAATTTGGGGAGGATTGTCACCTTAACAATACTAGGTCTTCTTACCCATGAACTTGGGGAGTCTTTCTATTTATTTAGGTATTGAATTTCAATGTTTTTAAGTTTTCAGTGTATGAGTCTTTTTGTTGTTGTTAAATACATTCCTAAGAATTTTATTTTTTGATACTATTATACATTTAATTTAATTTTTCATTTTTAGAATTCATTTTCATTTTTTGATTTTTCATTACTAGTATATAGAAATATAATTGATATCTGTATACAAATTTTTCTATCCTGTAATATTGCTGATACTTAGTTTTTGTTTTTTTTCTTTAAATTTTATTGTTATGTTAATCACCATACATTACATCATTAGTTTTTGGTGTACTGTTCCATGATTCATTATTTGTGCATAACACCCAGTGCTCCATGCAGAACGTGCCCTCTTTAATACCCATCACCAGGCTAACCCATCCCCCCACCCTCCTCCCCTCTAGAAACCTCAGTTTGTTTTTCATAGTCCATCATCTCCCATGATTCGTCTCCCCCTCCAATTTACTCCCCTTCATTCATCCCCTCCTGCTATCTTCTTCTTCTTTTTTTTTCTTGACATATATTGCATTATTTGTTTCAGAGGTACAGATCTGTGATTCAACAGTCTTGCACAATTCACGGTGCTCACCATAACACATACCCTACCCAATGTCTATCACCCAGCCACCCCATCCCTCCCACCCCCCACCACTCCAGCAACACTCAGTTTGTTTCCTGAGATTAAGAATTCCTCATATCAGTGAGGTCATAGGATACATGTCTTTCTCTGATTGACTTATTTCACTCAGCATAACACCCTCCAGTTCCATCCACGTCGTTGCAAATGGCAAGATCTCATTCCTTTTGATGGCTGCATAATATTCCATTGTGTATATATACCACCTCTTCTTTATCCATTCATCTGTTGATGGACATCGTGGCTCTTTCCACAGTTCGGCTATTGTGGACATTGCTGCAATAAACATTGGGGTGCACGTTGCAATAAACATTGGGGTGCACGTACCCCTTCGGATCTCTACATTTGTATCTTTGTGGTAAATACCAAATAGTGCAATTGCTGGATTATATGGTAGCTCTATTTTCAACTGTTTGAGGAACCTCCATACTGTTTTCCAGAGTGGTTGCACCAACTTGCATTCCCACCAACAGTGTAGGAGGGTTCCCCTTTCTCCACATCCCCGCCAACATCTGTCGTTCCCTGACTTGTTAATTTTAGCCATTCTGAATGGTGTGAGGTGGTATCTCACTGAGGTTTTGATTTGGATTTCCCTGATGCCAACTGAAGTTGAGCACTTATTCATGTATCTATTGGCCATTTAGATGTCTTCTTTGGAAAAATGTCTGTTCATGTCTTCTGCCCATTTCTTGATTGGATTATTTGTTCTTTGGATGTTGAGTTTGATAAGTTCTTTATAGATTTTGGATACTAGCCCTTTATCTGATATGTCATTTGCAAATATTTTCTCCCATTCTGTGGGTTGTCTTTTGGTTTTGTGGACTGTTTCTTTTGCTGTGCAAAAGCTTTTTATCTTGATGAGAACCCAATAGTTCACTTTTGCCCTTGCTTCCCTTGCCTATGACGATGTTTCTAGGAAGAAGTTCCTGCGGCTGAGGCCGAAGAGGTTGCTACCTGTGTTCTCCTTTAGGATTTTGATGGACTCCTGTCTCACATTTAGGTCTTTCAACCATCTGGAGTCTATTTTTGTGTGTGGTGTAAGGAAATGGTCCAGTTTCATTCTTCTGCATGTGGCTGTCCAATTTTCCCAACACCATTTGTTGAAGAAACTGTCTTTTTGCCATTGGACATTCTTTCCTGCTTTGTCAAAGATAAGTTGACCATAGAGTTGAGGGTCCATTTCGGGGCTCTCGATTCTGTTCCATTGATCTATGTGTCAGTTTTTGTGCCAGTACCATACTGTCTTGATAATGACAGCTTTGTAATAGAGCTGGAAGTCCGGGATTGTGATGCTGCCAGCTTTGCTTTTCTTTTTCAAGATTCCTCTGGCTATTCGGGGTCTCTTCTGGTTCCATACAAATTTTAGGATTATTTGTTCCATTTCTTTGAAAAAAGTGGATGGTATTTTGATGGGGATTGCATTGAATGTGTAGATTGCTCTAGGTAGCATTGACATCTTCACAATGTTTGTTCTCCCAATCCATGAGCATGGAACGTTTTTCCATTTCTTTGTGTCTTCCTCAATTTCTTTCATGAGTATTTTATAGTTTTCTGAGTACAGATCCTTTGCCTCTTTGGTTAGATTTATTCCTAGGTATCTTATGGTTTTGGGTGCAATTGTAAATGGGATCAACTCCTTAATTTCTCTCTCTTCTGTCTTGTTGTTGGTGTATAGGAATGCCACTGATTTCTGTGCATTGATTTTATATCCTGCCACTTTACTGAATTCCTGTATGAGTTCTAGCAGTTTTGGGGTGGAGTCTTTTGGGTTTTCCACATAAAGTATCATATCATCTGCAAAGAGTGAGAGTTTGACTTCCTCTTTGCCAATTTGGATGCCTTTGATTTCTTTCTGTTGTCTGATTGCTGTGGCTAGGACGTCTAATACTATGTTGAATAGCAGTGGTGATAGTGGACATCCCTGTCGCGTTCCTGACCTTGGGGGGAAAGCTCTCAGCTTTTCCCCATTGAGAATGATATTCATTGTAGGTTTTTCATCAATGGCTTTTATGATATTGAGGTATGTACCCTCTATCCCTATACTCTGAAGAGTTTTGATCAAGAAAGGATGCTGTACTTTGTCTAATGCTTTTTCTGCATCTATTGAGAGGCTCATATAATTCCTGTTCTTTCATTTGTTAATGTATTGTATCACGTTGATTGATTTGCGGATGTTGAACCAACCTTGCAGCCCAGGGATAAATCCCACTTGGTTATGGTGAATAATCCTTTTAATGTACTGTTGGATCCTATTGGCTAGTATTTTGGTGAGAATTTTTGCATCCACGTTCATCAAGGATATTGGTCTGTAATTCTCCTTTTTGATGGGGTCTTTGTCTGGTTTTGGGATCAAGGTAATGGTGGTCTCATAAAATGAGTTTGGAAGTTTTCCTTCCATTTCTATTTTTTGGAACACTTTCAGGAGAATAGGTATTAATTGTTCTTGAAATGTTTGGTAGAATTCCCCTGGGAAGCCATTTGGCCCTGGGCTTTTGTTTATTGGGAGATTTTTGATGACTGTTTCAATTTCCTTAGTGGTTATAGGTCTGTTCAGGTTTTCTATTTCTTCCTGGTTCAATTTTGGTAGTTGATACATCTCTAGGAATGCATCCATTTCTTCCAGGTTATCTAATTTGCTGGCATAGAGTTGCTCATAATATGTTCTTATAAATGTTTGTATTTCTTTGGTGTTGGTTGTGATCTCTCCTCTTTCATTCATGATTTTGTTGATTTGGGTCATTTCGCTTTTCTTTTTGATAAGTCTGGCCAGGGGTTTATCAATCTTGTTAATTCTTTCAAAGAACCAGCTCCTAGTTTCATTGATCTGTTCTACTGTCCTTTTGGTTTCTATTTCATTGATTTCTGCTCTGATTTTTATTATGTCTCTTCTCCTGCTGGGTTTAGGCTTTCTTTGCTGTTTTTTCTCTAGCTCCTTTAGGTGTAGGGTTAGGTTGTGTATTTGCGATCTTTCTTGTTTCTTGAGAAAGGCTTGTATTGCTATATACTTTCCTCTCAGGACTGCCTTTGCTGCATCCCAAAGATTTTGAACAGTTGTGTTTTCATTTTCATTGGTTTCCATGAATTTTTTTAATTCTTCTTTAATTTCTTGGTTGACCCATTCATTCTTTAGTAGGATGCTCTTTAGCCTCCATGTATTTGAGTTCTTTCCGACTTTCCTCTTGTGATCGAGTTCTAGTTTCAAAGCATTGTGGTCTGATAATATGCAGGGAATAATCCCAATCTTTTGGTACCGGTTGAGACCTGATTTGTGACCTAGGATGTGATCTATTCTGGAGAATGTTCCATGGGCAGTAGAGAAGAATGTGTATTCCGTTGCTTTGGGATGGAATGTTCTGAATATGTCTGTGAAGTCCATTTGGTCCAGTGTGTCATTTAAAGCCTTTATTTCCTTGTTGATCCTTTGCTTAGATGATCTGTCCATTTCAGTCAGGGGGTTGTTAAAGTCCCCCACTATTATTGTATTGTTGTCAATGTGTTTCTTTGCTTTTGTTATTAATTGCCTTATATAATTGGCTGCTCCCATGTTAGGGGCATAGATCTTTACAATTGTTAGATCATCTTGTTGGATAGACCCTTTAAGTAGGATATAGTGTCCTTCCTCATCTCTTATTACAGTCTTTGTTTTAAAATCTAATTTGTCTGATATAAGGATTGCCACCCCAGCTTTCTTTTGGTGTCCATTAGCATGGTAAATGGTTTTCCACGCCCTCACTTTCAATCTGAGGGTGTCTTTGGGTCTAAAATGAGTCTCTTGCAGACAGCATATGGATGGGTCTTGCTTTTTAATCCAATCTGATAGCCTGTGTCTTTTGATTGGGGCATTTAGCCCATTTACATTCAGGGTAACTATTGAAAGATATGAATTTAGTGCCATTATGTGCCTGTAAGGTGACTGTTACTGTATATTGTCTGTGTTCTTTTCTGATCTATGCTGCTTTTAGGCTCTCTCTTTGCTTAGAGGACCCCTTTCAATATTTCTTGTAGGGCTGGTTTCGTGTTTGCAAATTCCTTTAGTTTTTGTTTGTCCTGGAAGCTTTTTATCTCTCCTTCTATTTTCAATGACAGCCTAGGAGGATATAGTATTCTTGGCTGCATATTTTTCTCGTTTAGTGCTCTGAGGATATCATGCCAGTCCTTTCTGGCCTGCCAGGTCTCTGTGGATAGGTGTGTTGCCAATCTAATGTTTCTACCATTATAGGTTACATATCTCTTCTCCCGGGCTGCTTTCAAGATTTTCCTTTGTCGGGAACCCTCCTACACTGTTGGTGGGAATGCAAGCTGGTGCAACCACTCTGGAAAACAGTATGGAGGTTCCTCAAACAGTTGAAAATAGAGCTACCATACGATCCAGCAATTGCACTACTGGGTATTTACCACAAAGATACACATGTAGGGATCCGAAGGGGTACATGCACCCCAATGTTTATAGCAGCAATGTCCACAATAGCCAAACTGTGGAAAGAGCCACGATGTCCATCGACAGATGAATGGATAAAGAAGAGGTGGTATATATACACAATGGAATATTATGCAGCCATCAAAAGGAATGAGATCTTGCCATTTGCAACAACGTGGATGGAACTGGAGGGTGTTATGCTGAGTGAAATAAGTCAATCAGAGAAAGACATGTATCCTATGACCTCACTGATATGAGGAATTCTTAATCTCAGGAAACAAACTGAGTGTTACTGGAGTGGTGGGGGGTGGGAGGGATGGAGTGGCTGGGTTATAGACATTGGGGAGGGTATGTGTTCTGGTGAGCGCTGTGAATTGTGCAAGACTTTTGAATCACAGATCTGTACTTCTGAAGCAAATAATGCAACATATGTTAAGAAAAAAGAAAAAGAAGAAGATATCAGGAAGGGAAGAATGAAGGGGAGTAAGTTAGAGGGGGAGATGAGCCATGAGAGACAATGGACTCTGAAAAACAAACTGAGGGTTCTAGAGGGGAGGAGGGTGGGGGGATGGGTTAGCCTGGTGATGGGTATTAAAGAGGGCACATTCTGTATGGAGCACTGGGTGTTATGCACAAACGATGAATCATGGAACACTACATCAAGAACTAATGATGTAATGTATGGTGATTAACATAACAATAAAAAATTTTAAAAAATGATATCCCTTTGTCTCTGAGACTTGTAAGTTTTACTATTAGATGTCGGGGTGTTGACCTATTTTTATTGATTTTGAGAGGGGTTCTCTGTGCCTCCTGGATTTTGATGCCTGTTTCCTTCCCCACATTAAGGAAGTTCTCTGCTATAGTTTGCTCCAATACACCTTCTGCCCCCCCTCTCTCTTTCTTCTTCTTCTGGGATCCCAATTATTCTAATGTTGTTTCATCTTATCGTATCGCTTATCTCTCGAATTCTGCCCTCGTGATCCTGTAGTTGTTTATCTCTCTTTTTCTCAGCTTCTTTATTTTCCATCATTTGGTCTTCTATATCGCTAATTCTCTCTTCTGCCTCATTTATCCTAGCAGTTAGTGTCCCCATTTTTTATTGCACCTCATTAATAGCCTTTTGGATTTTGACTTGGTTAGATTTTTAGTTCTTTTATTTCTCCAGGAAGGGTTTCTCTAATAACTTCCATGCTTTTTTCAAGCCCAGCTAGTATCTTTAAAATCATGGTTCTGAACTCTAGGTCCGACACTGTACTAATGTTGAGTAGGTCCCTGGCAGATGGTACTACCTCTTGTTCTTTTTGTTTAGATGATTTTTTTCGTCTTGTCATTTTGTCCAGAGGAGAATGGAGGAATGAGAGAACAAAATGCTAACAGGTGAACAACGTCCCCAGAAAATATACTCTAAATAAATCAGAAAAGACCTGAAACCAGGAGAAAAGAAAGGGAAAGAAAGAAAAAAGAAAGAGAAAAAAAAAGAAAAAGATAAAAACAAACAAAAACAGAACAAAACAAAAAACGAATATGATCAAATATGATCAGGCTGGTGCATAGATCAGTGCCACACACTAGATTTTGGGTGTATTTTGGTCTGTTAGAAGAAAGTGCCTCCTAAAATTTTAAAGAAAGAAAGACTTATATATGTACAAAATAAGGGTTGATACAATGAAGGGATGGAATATGACTGTAAAGATGAAAATTATAAAAAACTTTAAAAGAAGAATTGATAAGATGCTTGAAAAAAAAAGAAGAGGATTAAAAAATAAGAAAGAAAGAAAAGGGGGGAGAAAATGTGATCAGGCAGGAGACTAGAACAAAGCCATACACTAGAGATTTAGGGTATATTTTGATCTGTTAGAAGAAACTGTATCTCAAAATTTTAAAGAGAGAACAACTTATATATATATGCCAAAAATAAGGGTAACCACTATGAAGGGATAGAATATGACTCTAAAAATGAAAAATAAAAATGTTTTTTTATAAAAGGGATTGGGCACCTGGGTGGCTCAGTTGGTTAAGCAACTGCCTTCGGCTCAGGTCATGGTCCTGGAGTCCCCGGATCGAGTCCCACATCGGGCTCCCTGCTCAGCAGGGAGTCTGCTTCTCCCTCTGACCCTCTCCCGTCTCATGTGCTCTATCTCTCTCATTCTCTCTCTCTCAAATAAATAAATAAAATCTTTAAAAAAAATGAAATAAAAAAGGGATTGTTAAGATATTGGTTGAAAAAGGGAAAAAGAAATATTAAAAAAAAAGTTAAAAAATTAACTTTGAAAGGCTAAAGGATCATGGTAAAAAAGCCCTGAATTCTATGTGCAGTATTCCCCTAGCGCTGGAGTTCTGCTGTTCTCATTGATCGGTAAACTTGGTCTTGGCTGGCTGTTCGTGCTGATCTTCTGGGGGAGGGGCCTGTTGCCGTGGTTCCCAAATGTCTTTGCCGGAGGTGGAATTTCCCCACCCTTGTCCCTCCAGGCTAAGCAAGCTGCTCAGGTTTGCTCTCAGGAGCTTTTGTTCCCTGCAAGCTCTGGTACAGCTTTGGAGGACGAGAGTGAAAATGGTGGCCTCCCAATCTCCACTCGGAGGAGCCGAGAACTCAGGGCCCCGCTCCTCAGTGCACCCCCAGAGAAAAGCACCCACTCCTGTCTCCCGGTCTCCGGCCGCACTCCGTGCTCACCCGGCCTGTGACCGGGCATTTCTATCTCTGGCACCCGACCCCGAGTGGAGTCTCCAAACCCAGCAGATCCCTGCGGTGCACTCACGCGCCGCTCCTCCCGGGGGAGGAAGGGGAGTCTCCCCGGCTCTGCCGCTTGTTGGGTCCCTGCTGGAGGCGCAGTGGCCCGACTGTGTCGCTGATCACAGTTTATGGCAACCCCGAGCTGAGAGCCCGCGCCTCGGCTCTGTCTCTGCAGCCGGCTTCCCCGCTCCGATACCTGGGAGCTCTGCCGCACTCAGGCACCCCCGGTCTTTCTGTGACTCTGAGGTTCCTGAGACCACACTGTCCCGCGAGGGTTCCACCCCCCACTTAGCCACTGGAGCGACGTCCCTCAGTGGAGCCGACTTCTGAAAGTTCCGATTGGCTCTAGCACTTGCCAGAAGCGGCCGAAGGAGGCCCTGCCCCCGCCGTCTATCCTCCCGAATATCGCCTCGGATTCACTTCTCCGCACCTCCTACCTTCCAGAAAGTGGTCGCTTTTCTCTTCAGAGAGTTGTTGCTATTCTTCTCTTCGATCTCCTGTTGAGTTCATAGGTGTTCAGGATGGTTTGATCCCTATTCAGCTGAATTCCTGAGACCAGACGAAATCCAGGTCTCCTACTCCTCCACCATCTTGCTCTAACAACTCATGCTGATACTTAGCTTTAATAGTTTATTAGCTGTAAGAGTTTTTTGGTGGATTCTTTAGGATTTTTTGTGTATAAGATCATGCAATCTGCAAATAATGGCCATTTTACTTCTCATCCAATCTGGATATCTTTTGGTTCTTTTTCTCACCTTACTGCCTTGGCTAGAACCTCCAGCACATTATCAAATAGAAGTGCAAGAGTGGACATGTCTTATTCCTGATAATAGGGGGAAAGCATTCAATCTTTCATCATTAAATATGCTCTTAGCTGTGAGCTTTGCATAGGTGCCCTTTTAATATGTTGAAGAAATTCCTTCCTAATTTTTAGTTTGTAGAGTGTTGTTATCATGAAAAGATTTTGGATTTTGTCAAATACTTTTCTATATCCATTGAGGTGATCATAGATAAAAGTCTTTATTGTTTATTCTAGTCATATGGTATATTACATTAATTGATTTTCAGATATTACACCAACCTTTCATCCCTGAAATAAGTCCCACTTGGTCATGGTATATATGTTGTATTTAGCTTACTAGAATTTTGCTAAGGATTTTTGCTTCTATATTCATGAGAGGTATAAGCCTGTTATATCTTGTGATTGATTTGTCTGGTTGTGCTATCCGGGTAATGTTGGCTTCATAGAATAAGTTGGGATGTATTCTTCTCTTCTATTTTTTTAGAGGTTTGTGAAAGATTGATATTAATTCTTTTAATGTTTGGTAGAATTGGGCATGGACTTTTCTTTGTGGGGAGTTTTAAAATTATTAATTAAATCTTTTTGCTTGTTTCATAGATCTATTTATATTTACTATTTCTTCTTGAGTAAGTTTTCTCAGGAATTTGTCCATTTTACCTAAGTTAGCTTATATATTGGTAAACAGTTTGTACATAGTATTTACCATACTTCTTTTTATTTATGTAAGATCAACAGTTATACTCCCTCTTTAATTCTTCTTTTTGCTTTTTTTCTTGGTCAGTCTAGCTGAAGTTTTGACAATTTTGTTGCTCTTATCAAACTGTTGGTTTTGTTGATATCCTTTGTTTGTTTTTGGGAAAGAAAGAGCACAAGCAGGGGAATGGACAAAGGGGGAGGAAGAGAGAGAATCTTAAGCAGGTTCATGCCTAGCATGAAACCCAGTGCTAAGCTCCGTCTCACGACCCTGAGATCATGACCTGAGCCGAAATCAAGAGTCAGATGCTTAACCAGCTGAGCCACCCAGGTACCCCCTCGTTTGTTTTTTCTGTTCTCTATTTCACTTATTTATTTATTTTTTTAAAGATTTATTTTTTTGAGAGAGTGAGAATGAGAGAGAGAGAGTACACGAGAGCGGGGAGGGTTAGAGGGAGAAGCAGGCCCCCCGTCGAGCAGGGAGCCCGATGCGGGACTGGATCCCGGGACTCCAGGATCATGACCTGAGCCGAAGGCAGCTGCTTAACCAACTGAGCCACTCAGGCGCCCTATTTCATTTATTTTTACTATAACTTTTATTATTTCCTTCTGCTCTCTTTGGGTTGAGTTGGTCATCTCTTATTAGTTTCTTAAATCAGAAGTTTGTTATTGATTTGAAATCTTTCTTCTTTTTTGCTATAGGTGTTTACAGCTATAAATTTTACTCCTACCACTGTAATAGCTGTATCTCCTAAGTGTTGATATGTTTTAGTTTTATTTTCATTAATCTCAAAATATTTTCTAATTTCTCTTGTGATTTCTATGTGATTTCTTCTTTTCTCAATGGATTTCTTTGATCCATTGGTTATTTAGGAATGCATTGTTTTTTTGCACATATTTGTGAATTTCTCAAGTGTTCTTCTGTTACTGATTTCCATTTTATTTCTATTTGTGGCTGGAGAAAATACTTTGTAAAACTTCAGTCCTTTTGAATTTATTTAGGCTTGTTTTATGGCCTAGCATATGGCCTATTCTGGAGAGTGTTCCACCTGTAATTAAGAATAACTTGTATTTTGCTATTGTTAGGTGGAATATAGAATACTATTTGTTCTTGTAGTCTATTTTCTTGTAATCTTCTGCCTAGTTACTCTATTCATTATTGAAAGTGGAGTATTGAAGTCTCTAATAATTTTTTAATTATCTATGTCTCCTTTCAATACTGTCAGTTTTTGCTTCATGTATTTTGGGGTTCTGTTGTTATATGCATACATATATACATATAATCATTGTATCTTTCTGGTAAGTGGGCCCCTTTATCATTATAGCTTTTGTCTCTAGTAATAATCTTTAACTTAAACTCATTTTGTCTGATATTAGTATATAATATAATATAATATATTTTGTCTGATATTTATATCTTTTAATATAAAGTATGTCTCTTATAGAGAACACATAGTTGGATTATTCTTTGGTATCCATTCTGTCAATCTCAGATTTTGATTAAAAATTTTTATTCCATTTATAATTATTATAATTGCTGATTAGGCAGGATTTACATCTGCCATCTTGAGATTTGTTTTCTGTGTTTTACATCCTTGCTTCTGTATTCTTTCATCACTAACTTCTTTTGTGTTAAATGTTTTCTAGGTGTCATTTTAATTCCCTTGTATATTCTTATACTATATGATTTTTGGTTATTTTCTTAGTGGGGCTCTGGAGATTACAACTGTCAGCTGATTTTAATACAATTTAATTTGGATTGACACTAACTTACTTTCATTAGTACATAGTTCCATTCCTCCTCTCTCCTTTATTGCCTATTATTGTCATAGGAATTTTATCTTTGTATATTATAAATCCATCAACACAGTTTTATAATTATTCCTTTAGGCAGTTTTTTAAATCAGATGGGAGAAGAAAAGAAGTAAAAAATGCATTTATGCTGTCTTTTATAAGTATCTAAATGGTTAGCTCTTTATTTCTTCATGTGGATTTGAGCCTAGGATCTTTTCAGTTAGCAGGGCCCCTTTTAGTATTTCTTGTGGGACAGATCTGTTAGTGAAGAATTCTCTTAGTTTTTGTTTATCTGGGAATGTTTTTATTCTTCTTTTATTTTTGAATGATAGCTTTATTGAATATAGAATTCTTGGTTGACTGTCTTTCAGCACTTTCAATATGTTGTCCAGTGACCTCTATGGTTTCTGGTGGGAAATCAATTGTTAATCTTATTGAGGTTCCTTTGTATGTGGTAACTTATTTTCTCTTGCTGCCTTCATGATTCTCTTTTTTTGCTGGCTTTTGACAGTTTGACTATGATGTGTCTAGGTGTGAATCTCCTTGAGTTTATCCCACTTGGAATTTGTTGAGCTTCTTGGATATATATGTTAATTTTTGCAATCAAATTGGGGTAGTTCTTTGATACTATTTCTTCAAATGTTCTTTCTGCCTTTTTCTCTTTCTCTTCTCCTTCTGGGATTCCCACTATGTGTCAATATGATTGATAATGTCCCACAGGCCTCTAACGTTCTCTTCCTTTTTCTGTATTCTTTTTTCTTTCTGTTCTTCAGACTGGGTAATCTCAATTGGTTTATCATCAAGTTCATTAATTCTTTCTTCTGATAGTTCAAATTTCCAATTCTAATGAACTTTTCATTTTAGCTGCGGTACTTTTAAACTCCAGAATTTCTATTTTTTGGTAATTTTTGTATCTTTATTGATATTCTTCATTTGGTAATACATCATTGTTATAATTTCCTTTAATTCCTTAGACATCATTTTCTTTAGTTCTTTTAACATATTTATGATAGCTGAATTAAAATCTTTGCCTAGGGGTGCCTGGATGGCTCAGTCGATTGAGGGGCTGCCTTCGGCTCAGGTCATGATCCCGGGCGTCCTGGGATCAAGCCCTGCATCAGGCTCCCTGATCAGTGGAGAGCCTGTTTCTCCCTCTCCCTCTGCCTGACACTCTGCCTCCTTGTGCTCTCTCTCTATCTCTCTGTCAAATAAATAAATAAAATCTTTAAAAATAATAATAATAAAAAATAAAATCTTTGACTAGTAAGTCCAACATTTGGACTTGCTCAGAGCTTCTTTTCTCATATATGGGCCATAAATTTCTTTATTTTCCTATATCATAAACTTTTTGTTGAAAACAGAACATTTTTGATAATATAAGGTGGCAGGTTTCAAAATAAGACACATACACCTCCTCAGGATTTGTTGTTGCTGGTTTTTCATTTTGTTTTGTTTGTTTTAGTTTCTAGTTAGTTTGTTTAGTGACTTTCCTGGACTAATTCTATGAAGTCTGTATTCCCTATATTGTGCAGCCACTGAAGTTCTGCTTTGTTAGCTTAGTGGTCAGCTAATGATTGGCCAGAGATTTCCTTAAATGCCTTGAACCAATAAGTCTTCTGCCTGTTGCCAAGGGGCTCTCTGTGTGTTGAAGCATCACTCCAGTGCTTAAGCAGTTTACAACTCTGCTTTCGTATGTACTTTCTGCTTGTGCTGAGCTTCATGGTCAGCCCAAATGAACAGATTAGGACCTTCTCAGTTCTTTCCTGAGCATATGAACACCCTGGTACATGTGCATAGCCTTCCCAATCCCCAGGAATATATCAGATCTTCTCAAATCCCCCCTGTAGACATCTCATTCTCCAGATATTCCTTTAAATTTTTACTCAGACTCTTGATTGTTCTAACTGGTATTGCAGCATCAGGCAGATGCAGTGTTTAACAATTGCTCTTGATAGTTTTTGACAAATGCCCTGGGATAGAGCTTTTCCTGCAAAGTGAGCTCTGAGACCAAGTAACAACAATGCCCTATAAATGAGTTTTTGCCAAGAGTCTGCATGACAAGTTAACAATGGCAATGCTCAGAGGATGGAACATTTTGAGGAGTCTCAAATCCAGTCTGTTTCCTCTTGTGGCTGCAAGATTGATGGTTTTCCCAACTACTTGGATTGTCCGGCTACTGGTTATCAAGGTTAACATGGAACTAATTAGAACAGGATGGGTATTCAAATACCACAACCCTGTTTCTTTTACCAAGGCTCAGCAGTTTTTCTTGAACAAATGCTCCCCTGATGGTTGCAAGTCTTTGGTTAATTTCTAGAGTTCTGAAAAAGTTTATTTTGACCACTTCCCCACTGTTTTTGTTTTTATAGGAGAGCAGATTTATAGAGGTCCTTACTATGCCATTTTGTAAGTCCTGCCCCTCTTCCATTATTAGATAGGAGCATCAATATTTTGTTGCACTAGAAAGCCATATTAAGACATTTTTCCCTCCATAAAGGCATTTTGGAAAAACACCTGATCAACTAGGTTTTTGGCAAAAAATAGTCTGTGATCAAATAAATTCAGAAATTTTTCTTTTTTCTTTCTTTCTTTTCTTTTTACTTTACTTTTTTTTTTTTTTTTTTTTTTTTTTTTTTTTTTTTTGTGACTTCCATTGCATGCTAGCATTTCAAGGTTCTGAGAAGTCCTGCTCTAAAAATCTTGCTTAATATTGTTTACCCAGCATTCCCTAAACATATTTTCCTACATAATTGCTTTTTAAAAATTTGTTTAAAACACCTTAGTTAGTGCTCTTCACAATACACTCTACCAACCTTAAAGGTAAATTATAGGTCTAGTGTCTGGGACTACTTTTTAGATCTAATACCTCGGCAGTTGGGTCTGATAAGAGTGATCAAGGTACCCATATAATACAATGGGGATACTTTGGGCCTTAATTTCTATTTTCCTATACTTTGTCTGATTTCTAATAGTGCTGGCTATCTTTTCTTCCAGGTTTGGAGAGATGGGCCCAGCTCATCACAAATACTCACACATTTCAGCTCATCACAAACATCCGGAGTAAGCTAAGAAAATTATTTGATCTGCTTATAGTTTTCTTTCCTTCCACCTAAGAAAAGTCATGTGAACTAATCTCCTATAATAAGAAAGTGTAAAGAGTTTTGTGGTGTGACAAATGACTTTTGTCCTTTTCAGAGTCCTCAATCAATAATGGATTCTTAGATGGCTAAAATCAACAACACAAGAAACAACAGGTGTTGGCGAAGATGTGGAGAAAGGGGAACCCTCTTGCACTGTTGGTGCGAATGCAAACTATTGCAGCCACTCTGGAGAAGAGTATGGAGGTTCGTCAAAAAGTTAATAATAGGGGCACCTATGTGGCTCAGTTGGTTAAGCGTCTGCCTTCGGCTCAGGTCATGATCCCAGGGTCCTGGGATGGAGTCCAACATCAGGCTCCCTGCTCAGTGGGGAGCCTGCTTCTCCCTCTCCCTCTGCCTACTGTTCTACCTACTTGTGACCTCTCCCCAAATAAATAAATAAAATCTTTAAAAAAATTAAAAATAGAAATACCCTATGATCCAGCAATTGCACTCCTAAGTATTTACCCAAAGAATACAAAAATACAGATTCAAAGGGACACACGCACCCTGATGTTTATAGCAGCATTGTCAACAATAGTGAAACTATGGAGAGAGCCCAAATGTCCATCAAACGATGATGGATAAAGAAGATGTGGTGTATATATCCAATGGACTATTACTCAGCCATCAAACAGAATGAAATCTTGCCATTTGCAAGGATGTGGATGGAGCTAGAGTGTATTATGCTAAGTGAAATAAGTCAGAGAAAGACAAATACCATATGATTTCACTCATATGTGGAATTTAAGAAACAAAACAGTTGAACATATGGGAAGGTAGAGAAAAAAAAAAAGAGAGGGAAACAAACCATAAGAGACCATTAATAATAGAGAATAAACTGAGGGCTGATGGAGGGAGGTGGGTGGGGGATGGGCTAGACGGGGTATGGGCATTAAGGAGGGCACTTGGGGTGATGAGCCCTGGGTGTTGTATGTTAAGTGATGAATCACTGAATTCTACACCAGAAACAAATATTGCACTGTATGTTAATGAAGTAAAATTTAAATTAAAAAAAATTTTTTTTTAATTTTAAAAATAATGGATTCTTAGAAACCATTCCAAGACTAAGGCAGAAGAGCTGCAGAACCAGCTCTCTGTAATCACTTGGACACACGCCCCCCCCCACATGCGCGCACACACACACACGTGCATGCACACATTCACATGCACGCAGACGTGTACAGAACTCCCTGCTGGGTGTGCTGAAGCCTGACAGAGGTGGCAAGAGTCCCCAGGTAGGTTGCCTGCTCCTGAGAGCAGCCTTATCCTTTTCTCACAGGTGGTTGTGCAAAAACGTACTTTTTCTGAGTGCCATGGCCTGAGGAGGCCTCTGAAGTCCTGCCCAGGAGGCTTGGGAGTCTTCACAGGAGGGGATAGAGGGCAATGTGTCCTTGTCCTGGGGCTGAGGAATCAGGAAATTGGTTCTAGTCTTGCCTTTGTCACTATTCTGAGAAAGGTTCCTCACTTTCCTGGGTCTTCTTCATAATAAAATGAAGACATTGGACATGATTTTTATAATTTTTTCCAGCTCTGGAGTTCTTTGAATTTATGATCTATAACTTCATTGAGCAGGGAGTCCCAGTGTCTGCATGGCCATGGTCCCATTAAGGGCCCTTCCCCCCACCTCTTGTCAGGCTTGTTCAGGCCATGGCTCTGGAAAAACAGCCTCTTTTCTGGTTTCCATCAGCACTGCAATTGTGAACTTCCTGCCATGTGGCCCATAAACCCAGAGTTGGAGCCAAATGTGGAGAAAGGGCAAGCCTGCCTATTAGAAAGGAGCTGATGGACAGGCAGGTCAAACTCCAGCTTCCTTCTCATCTGCCGGCCCAAATGCAGGAAGCCCCTGGCCCCCTTCCCCCACCCATGTTCGGTGTGCAGGGCGCCTGACTCACGAGGCACCCTACTTACCACTACCACAACATTTGCATCTATTGTGTATGAGCAGCTCGGGCCCTCAGGGTGGGTGTCCCGTGCAAAGGACATCAGCCAGCCCCCGTCTCGGCACCTCCACCCCACCCCCAGCCCGGCTCTTACATCAAAGCAGTGGGCTCCAGAGTGGCCCTCTGAGGATGTCCCAGGAGCAGCCTCGGGTTGGAGCTGAGGAGAACTGTTCATGCAGAGGCCAGTCCACATTTTACAACTCTAATTGGATGATTTTGCAACTGCGGTAAGTTGATTAAAAACACACACACACAGAAGACAGCTCTAGAAACTGCTTATTTTGCAAACGCAGTGGAGTAAGACTGAAGTGTCACTGCTAACGTCTGACCCACTAAGAGTGCTTGTGGCATCTTTCCAAAAAGACGGCTGGGCCTGTGAGGGCCATGTGGGAGCCCAAATGCTCAGTGGAGAGCCCCTAAATCTCCCCTTCTCTTGTTTATCCGCAGATGTGTTAGATCCTGCCCGGCACTGACTCAGCAGGGCTGAAGCTCCTGAAGGCTGCATGTTTGATTCTCTTGGCCTGAGGATCTAGGGCCAGCAGGTGGCCTGGTCAGGCTGTACCTAGGCGGGAGGAAGGTTGGGCTCATGGCAACCCCGGGCAATCACTGCAGGCCAGGATGCAAATGGGGCAGGCCTGGGACTGGCACGCTGAAGGTGTCCAGTCAAGACTGTTAAAAAGTCCTCTTGCCGGGGCGCCTGGGTGGCTCCTTCGGTGAAGCAACTGCCTTCGGCTCAGGTCATGATGCCAGGGTCCTGGGATGGAGACCCGCATCGGGCTCCCTGCTCAGTGGGCAGTCTGCTTCTCCCTCTGCCTCTGCCCTGCCCGTCCCCTCTTTCTCACAAATAAATAAATAAAACCTTAAAAAGGACAAAAAGAAAAAAGTCCTCCTCTTGCCAGAGCTCCTGGCTCCCCGGAGCAGAGTAGTCTGCACAGTGGAGGCTGACCGCCCCTCCGGCTGGTCCCACCTGGAAGCCATGCTTGCTTTCTGCCCCCGCTGGGCCAAGCTCCCCCTCATCTTTCCAGCTGGGCTGAGGGGCATCTCTCCCATTCTCCAGCCTGCAGCGGGTCCCGTAGCTCCCCTTCCCGGCAGATATCAGAGCCGGTGAGCCTTCGGCATCGGCAGCCGCCCCTCCTTGTTTGCCCTCCCTGCCCTCACAGCCTGCCCTCCCCGCCGTCATAGGCTGTTCTCTCTGCACTCGCAGCCTGTTCTCTGTGCCCTCACAGCCTGTTCTCTCTGCACTCACAGCCTGACGTCTCTGCCCTACAGCCTTTTTTCTCTGCCCTACAGCGTGTTCTTTCTGCCCTTACAGCCTGTTCTCCAATGGCAGCAAGATGCTGCTTTCAAAAATTAAGTCAGATTACAGAACTTTCCTGGCTTCCCATTGCTGCCGATGCAAATCTAAGGCCTTCCCACAGTCAATAGCCCTGCCTCCCTCCTTGACTCCGTTATCATTCTTGATCAGTCTGTTTGTTCCATCCCGAGTGGCTTCTTCCTGTCTCTTTTTGAGCGCACAATCGCTTCTACTCCACAGGACATTCCCATTTGCTCTTTGTTCTGCCTGCAACATTCTGCTCCAGTGTCCCTGGGGCCGATGTGTTCTTATCCCCTCCTCAGAGGTTTCCCTGGCCACCCAAGGGAGGAATTGCCCCTCTACACCCCCGCTTCTGCCAAACACTTCGCAGTTAATTATCAGCAGCGATCACTATCCAAAATTTAAATGACCATTTTTATGGTATTTATTAGCTTTAAATTAACCTCTGCGATGAGAACAAAAGCTCCCTGGGACTTTCTCGTTGACCACATCTCGTGGCGCACACTAGATGCCCAACCAACACTTGTTGACTCAGTGAGGTGGGGTAAATACAGGAGACTAGGTTCTACTTTCAGATGTCAGCTCGCCTCAGTAGGAATTCCCGCCATTTGGAGAAGAACGCCTCACCCCACAAGAATTCCAAGGTCATCAGGGCAGGCTGAGGCATGAAGGTCCCTCCTGCTGGAGGCAGGTGACACTGGATTTTAGCAGAGACCTTCAAGCTCTCCTGTGGAGAGACACACGTCACATGTGGGTGAGGCTAAGTCCGCACTTATGGGTCAGCAACTCGTGAGTGACTAGCTGAGGTCACCATGCTCTCCGTCCCTCTCTGCCTGGCTGAACAACCCTCCTGGTGGGTGGCCATGGGAGGGTGTGGGATGTCTGTGAGTGAAGGAAGAGGCAAGGTGAAGAGTAGCCCAGTAATCCCATCTTTTTCTTTTTGCTTACCTCTATTTTGTAATCATTTTATAATGACCGTGTATTTCTTTCATAATTTTCTTAAAAAGAAAAATCATTAATAACGATATTATTAAAAAATATTCCAGTAGATTAATACCATCAGAAAAAAAAGAGAGAAGGCCAGTAATAGCAATTTACATTTAAAGTTTCCTGACAAGAGATGCAACCAAGTACAAATTTTTATGAATAAAGTTTTATTGGTGCACAGCCACACTCCTCCTATGGATGATCTCATGCTACAACACCAGAGTTGAGACAAAGATGGTGTAACCCCACAGCCAAAAACATTTACTGTCTGCCCCTTTCCAGGAAGAGTTTGCTGACTCCTGCCCTGCATAGAAAGTTCTCTGCCTTCTGTGTTTCCTGGGGCTCCCTCCACAATGCTGGGCAGTCATCTGCAGCTACTTCTGAGACCTCCGTCTCTGTATGGTGTGTCTGTCTATCTCCCTGATCAATCACAAAAAAGATAAAAAAATCACAAAAGATCAATCACACTCATTTTTTTAAGACTTTTTTAAAAAAAATTTCTTTCAGAGAGAGGGGAAAGAGAGAGGGAATGAGAGAGTACACAAGCATGAGCAGGGGGAGGGGCAGAGGGAGAAGCAGACTCCCAGCTGAGCAGGAAGCCCAATGCTGGACTCAATCCCAGGCCTTCAGGATCATGACCTGAGCCAAAGGCAGATATTTAACCAACTGAGCCACCCAGGCACCCCACTCACACTCATCTTTATGTTACTACAGGGCCTACCACATTTTCGGCCTTTGAGTTAATTTATATTATATAATTACAATTGACCCTTGGTCAAGCAGGGATTAGGGGTGCCAACCCCTGCCCAGTTGAAAATCTATGTATAACTCTTGACTCCTCAAACAGTTAGCTACTAATAGCCTACACTTGACTAGAAGAATTACCAATAACATAAACAATTGATTGTATGTTATATGTATTGTATATTGTGTCCTTACAATAAAGTAAGCTGGAGAAAGAATGCTATTAAGAAAATTATAAGGAGGGGCACCTGGGTGGCTCAGTCGGTTAAGCATCTGCCTTCGGCTCAGGTCATAATCCCAGGGTCCTGGGATCAAGTCCTGCATCAGGTTCCTTGCTCAGCAGGGAACCTGCCTCTCCTTCTGCCTCTCCCCCTGCTCGTGCTCTCTCTCTCTCAAATAAATTAATAAAATCTTAAAAAAAAAAAAAGAAAATCATAAGTAAGAGAAAATACCTTTACAGGACTGTACTGTATTTATTGGGAAAAAAATCTACATATAAGTGGACCCACGCAGTTCAAGGCTGTGTTGTTCAAGGGTCAACTATATTTCTGTCTTGCCTACTTGAGGAAGTCTCAGCTGACATCCCACCCTTCAGAGGGGACAGGTGTGGCTGCAGAGGTGGGGTCTGCCCTGAGTTGAGCCTTAGGAAGGGAACCCACCTCCTTCTCAGCTGGGCCACAAAGGCGCCCTGAGCTTAGCCATGCTGGCCAGCTCCAGACCGCTCCTCCATGGCACCCCCAGCTCCAGACTGCCATGGAAAGTCCTCTTCAGAGCCAGGCAGCGGAACCAGGAGCGGGGGCAGTCAACTCCCACCAGTCAGGACAAGCTGGGGAGGAGGTGATCTGCATTAGTCAAGTCCGACATGCAGTTCTTTTTTCTTTTTCTTAGAAATTCCATTTTGTTCCGTTCAAATGAAAGTAACCAGATTCATGTTTATAAAACATCTTTAAGCAGGCATGTCGGGCGCATGGATGGAAAAGCATTGATTCACTTGTAATTTGTAGCAAACACCAATGGCATGAAACAGGCAGCCCAGTCTAATACATTTAATTTGCCCCAATCTTGTATAGACTAGGAATTAGCTTTTTAACACTCTCTTCACAAGTAACATAAAGACAAATAGCACCCAAACGTAGCTCTCAGCCAGACCAAATGATCACAAATCTGGGCAAGCAGAACTCAGTCAGGGAGGCCGCCAATGCGGCAATAGGTCCCATTAATTCAGGTCCTAGAAGAGAATATCTACTGCGTGGCCCCCAGAAGCTCTGTGTGTGTGCGTGTATGTGTGTATGCACGAGCACATATGCCGGTGTGTGTCTGTGGGCTGGTGGGTGTGAGGGCCCAGTGGTGTTTGCAGAGAGGAAGAACTGATTCGGTTGTGTATGAAGTTCTCTTATTTGCTGTCTTTCTGCTCCTGACTCTACAAAATGGCCATTTGACTCAAGACAGCCACCCTCCGACTCAGGAGGAGCTGAGTGTCGAGAGTCGCCGGCACAGAGCCTTCTTTATCTCAGCCAAGGATGGCAGATTCCCATTAAGGCCATTTCCCAGAGAACTAACGCCCTCTCAGGTTAATGGCTCAGGGCAAATGAACTCATCTGCTGGCCGCTCTGTGGGAGCACCTGGGGGGCTCATCGCTACAGATTAATTAAAGGACTGCAGGCAGCCAGGTCGGCCACGGGACATGCAGACCTTGACTAATTGTGATATTGTGCTCATTACATTTCTGGAAAGAGCCATAAGCTTGGTCCCTCACGAACCCTCCGTCCCCAGAGTAAGCAGGCCACTGTTTCACGTTTCCTCCAGAAGCCTGATTCCCAGGGAGCTGCTGATGCCAGGCGAAGACTCACTTTTGTTGCCACAGGGCGCAGCTTGGCAACAGAGCAGATGGAGGACATTTTGATTGTCTGCCAGGCAGGACTCGTGGGTTGTCCACCCACCATACTCCAAGGGTCGTAGGAGTGGGTGGCACTGTGAGACGGGGCTTCCCACACCTGAAGGCCCCTCTGGGGGGCTTTTCTCTGTCTCCTTCATGCATCCCTTCTCCTCTTTCCACCCGTCCCATCTGCAGGTCTCCAGGCTGACCTGGGGGAGCTTCTGGGAAGCCAGTTAAAGTGCAGATTCCTATTCCAAGTCAGAGGCTGAGGTGGGGCCTGGGAGTCTGAAACAGGTGAGCCACAGACCGCACCTCAGCAGCACTGTCTCACCTGCCCATGGGCCCCAGACCCTCCTCCTGGTGTCAACACACAACCTTGTGCTGTCTTTCCTGGACGGAGACACCCCTGTCCAGGTGTAAACTATGACCTCAGTGCTGGCCTTTGGTAACCTTTCTCCTGAGCTCCATCACTCAGGGCCCCCTGTGATCGTGCAGACTATAGACCCTGGTTAGTCCTCTGTTTGTCTGGATTCCAAACTCTTGGAGGGCTCTCAGCACCTGCAGCGGGCCCCACGAGATACCAACACCGGTGCACTAGAACCTGAGCACTGAGTCCCCAGGAGGGGAGACGTTAGAACCTAAGTCCCCCACCTTCTCGGCTTTTCCAGGCTCATTCACAGAAGCCTCTCTCATCCCCCTCCCCACCCCTCTCGGGGAGCCTGGTTCACCCCTGACCTGTGGAGGCTTGGCCGCCTCTCTTTGCCTTGAGCCCTCACTGCCCTCATGTCTCCTGCCCCTCCTTGATGCTTCTGGATCCTTGAGGCCAGTGGGATCTAACGGAGGCCGGGCTCACCTGCCCTCAGGACCTTGGGTGTTTGGGGACAGCTCGCCGTGGCCTCCACCTGCTGCCTCTGCGTCCTGTCAGTCCAGCTCTGCATCTGCCACAGCTCTCCCCCCCCGCCCCCCACCCCCGCTTCATGAGCGAACCACATCCCGATCCCTGTGGGGACACTGGCTAAAGCAGATCATTTAAGAGAGCAGAGGAGAAAAAAGGTGGCTTTTATTTGGATTGACGATGTATTACATTGGATGTATTATTTTTGTAGCACCAGCAGGATGTGGCTGTTTGGGCAATTTTTTGCAAATGCTAACCTTGAAATGAATTCTAGCCGTAGAATATACACCAATGAGTGTGTGCTTGTAGGCACACGGGGGTGCAACTTGCCCTCGATGCAGGTGTGGACATCCAGCAGCCTGTGAGGGTAGCTTCTTGCGCTGGCACTTCCTCGCCTGTCACCCGGGGACAGTAATGTATTCAAGCGACAGGTCTCACTGCCAGCTACTGGTCTGGAGCATAGCACTCTTTCTTCTCCAGCTTACTTTTAAAAGCCGGAGTCAAACACCAGCTTTTTCAGCATTCTCTTTACTATCTGTCCCAGAGCAGCTCATTACTCCTTTTTTAATTAACTAAGGAAGGAAGGGAGAGAAGCGATGGCATGTTTGGGAATGAAACAGAAACAGCTTTAGGAGGTTGGAAAGGAAGTGTGGCCTGAGTTAGGAGGTGTCTTAAGGAACATCTTAAGGGAGGAGAGAAGACATCTGTCGCTGGGTGGATTCCCTGGCACCGCTTTTGTTAGGTCAGTCACAGCTAGGGTTCCAGCACCGGGCCAGCTTCTGGCAACACCTTCCTGGTGACGTGAATCTTTTGCTCTGCCCTTGGCATTTTTTTCTTGTCTGGAACAGACACATTTGTTTTTGTCGTTTGCTCGTTTTGCCTTGTATCCTCCGCCATGAAACACCACTGGACCTTGTGCACGGATATTGACCTGAGTTACAAATTGGGAGAAGAGCATGTCAGGAGCAATCTTTCATTGGGGTCACATGTCTGAATCAAGAAAGATGTAAAAATCACTGCTTTGCCCTAAAGCAGCTCACAAGATTATCATATCATGTTCTTGCATTTGAGCAGATGAAGTGTCAATCTTCAATTGACAGCATACTACATAATAATATGGCATACAATACATCATATAATACACACTGCAATGTCCCATATGGACCATCTATGCACTATAGCTCAATAGGTACAATATGACACTACATATGTGTATATATAATGATACTTGTGAGACTAGCTCACTCTATCTAAATGGAGCCCAAATCACAAACATTCCACGGGAGACCAAATGCTGAAGCTTTGGGGACCAGAGAAGTACTAGGCATTCCATAAATTCCGTAGTAAAGACACACAGGAATCTTTTTGCTACATCTTCCCCCTAGCATACAAACGTGCTTCTCATGTGGCATCTCCAGCTTGCTTTCTGGATTCAGCCCCACCTCCTTTGCTGTGTCTTCAGATGCCCTGGGGCGCCTGTTTCCCTCCTCTGAACCCAGCTCCAGGCAACTCTGCTGTAGAATTTGCAATTGTGGATGTTTGTTCACTTGGTTCTCCAATTAAACTGTGGGCCGTAGCATCCTTCAAACTTCTCCTCCTGGCCTTTTAGACAATCATGAAATCCATGTAGTGAGTTGTGATCAATAGTAAAATAAAAGAACAGAATATAACATATTAGGATGTATCACGCATGGATTATGCATAGTATGGATTCGCTCATTTTGTAGAACTTTTATTTCTCCTGTGTGTGTGTGTGTGTGTGTGTGTACTAGATCACAATGTAAAATACATTTTGTACATTTTACTGTGGATTATGATAAAAAAAATATTTGAAAGCCCTGAGCTAGAGGGCTGGCATTTTCATATCCATTTTTTGTTTCCCTCCGTGTCTACAAAGTGTCTGACCCCAGTCAAAGCTTATTGAATTAATACGTGAGTTCATATACCAACAAAGAGTTAAACTGAGAGAGAGGCAGACTGGTGGCCTATTCTTCTCCACTTCCTCTGCTCTGAGACTTCTAATTTCTGTCCCTCCCTCCTGTGACTGCATTCACACACTGACACTGCATTTGTGAGGGATGCTGCAGAAGCCGAGCTTGCCACTTGGGTATTTGCAAAGCTGAAGCCTGCCTCCATTGCACCCTGCAGAGTGGGGCTGTGTGTATGGGGGGGGTCTGTTGGTGCCTGGTAGCCAGTACCTATGCTGAGCACCTCCCAGCTCCCCATCTGCACAGATAAGGGGAAAGGTCTTCTAGACTGGATGCTGCACCCCACTGTCCTTCCTTTGCCAGGTGTCTGATCTTGCTGGGCTCTGGGAAGGCTGTGCTTCGCCGGGAGGTAGTCCAGAGTCTGACAAGCTGGTTTTTCAAGGCAGTGACTTTAGAAGGATACTACAGTTATCCAGCTAAAACTGCTTCTCTGGGTGGAAACCCAGATGTCGTGTTGAATTGCACTGCTCCTGCCCCTTCCTGAGTCTCCGCAAGCTTCCCTCTGGAGAAAACGTTTCCACTTTGATTGGTCCCATTTATCACATGATTTTCACTCCAAGAGCCTTTGGGAACTGAACTGGTGCCAAACATTTGACCTGAGATTAGGCCCTGGGCCAGACTCACTCCTGATGTTCGGTGTCAGCAAATCCAAGCAGAGCAAAGTGACCGCGGCCCAGAAGAAACTGGCCCCCGGCCGGGTTCCTTCCCCGGGGTTCCTGTAAGAGCTTCCCTCCCCCAGGGAAGGAGTGGAGGGGATAGTGACTTGACAGCTATTCAGCCAGAGAGGAAAGAAAGCTTTGGGAACACCCATTTGTCACAGGAATCAAAGAGCAGGGCTAGCTGATGGGCTCTCCTCTGGACTAAGACTTTTCCGTAGTTTCTGGAAGGTATAGATGATGTCTCCCGTTTGCTGTCTACTACACTTAGCCTACAGGGTGTGGACAGTCTAGTACACGTTGGGCATTCAGATGGCATGCAATAAATGATTATTGATTGAAGGAATGACCTTTTAAAGTATCTTTAGGAAGCAGAACTTCTAAGTGGTCTGTTGATTCCAGAAAAGCAGAATGAATGTGACTCCTGAAGTAAAGCAATTAAGATATAAATTAAAAACAAACAAATGAAAACCACAAATGTTCCAAGAAGCTACAGTGGTCTAATTAATTGGGAGCAAAATGAGTCTAGGGATTCTGGCTTTCATTTCTACATCTCCAGTGCTTACACAATGCTTGGCACGTACACGCACAATAAACGTTTAACAGATGAGAACATCTTCGTTTCCAGGGCTGAAGGAAGCTTCCTCCTTACCTCCGTCTCCTACCCCCACCCTGTCCCATTGACACACGTATACCACACACACACCCCCACACATACACCATACCACACATACACAACCCTTCCATACACCACACATACACCAGAGCCCCACACATACACCACACGCACACACGTATACCACACACACCATACACCCCACATACATTATAATACACACCACACCCCCCATCTACACTGCAGACACCATATACACCCCCATACCCCATACACACCACATACACTCTCATACACATACCACACACACCCTATATGCACGCACCACGCACATGTACCACATACCACCCCCCCACCCCCGCACACAAACACACCACACACACACACACACACACACACACACACACACCACACATACACACATATATTCTCATTATGTTCCAGGGCCTGAAATTCCATAATCAGAGATACTTTCTTTTAAATGGAGGCCCTGACCCTTCTAAAAAATGTTTGAGGAATTGCACATATAGTCGTTTCTGTTATAACCCAGAGAAGAAACGAATGTTCGCCAACCCCTTCCTGGGAGCTGGTTTACAGGAGAGCTAAGAGAGGGGATACAAATGAAGAAGCAGGCTGAGCCACAGGCAAGTGTCCCAGGAGAGGGGGCAGGAATGCTCCTTCCCCATCTGCCTCTGCTCTGTTCACCTACCCAGACCCCCTCCTGCCCGGGATAGCCCTGCAGACCAGAAGCTTAGGTGACAGTAATCCAGGCCTAGATCTTGCAAATCGCAATGAAGCTACCTCAAATGGCAAGGAGCAAATCCTATCATCCCACCCTTAAGGAGAACCAGGTTTAAAAGAAAAGGGGCAGAATTTTAAATAGAAAATCTGCCGCCATCCTTCAGAAAATGACAGAAATAAAACACCAGATTACAATTGCAAGTTTGTGGGAGGGTTTTCTGGTGGCAGTTAGATCCAGGGTGGACAAACAGCTGACTCAGCAGGCTCATTGCAGCATCTCCTGGGGGGCCCACCTGTCAGGAGGGAGCAGGGAACGAGGTATCCTAGAGCCAGCAACAACCAGACTCAGAAGCAGGCTTGGCTTGTGCTTCCAGTTGGACAGAAGAATCACAGCGACGGGATGGGGGTGCTGAGGCCAAGGCGAGAGATGACTCTCCTGGGGCCACACAAGTCATTTTCCAGAACTGAGCCTGAACCCCTCACCTTGTTCTCAGGCTCTGCGCAGGTCTGCCCAGCCAGGCCTTGTTAGTGGGCCCTTGGGGGATGGCCAGGGCACCATAGGCGGGGGCATTCAAAGGCCCAGATTTGTTTTGGAAGATGGAGCCAGCAACTTGCTTGTCAGGTTTAGAGAAACCAATTATTTACGGTCTTCACTGACAAGACACCCAAGTAATGCTCTACTAATAGAGCCCAGGCCCTGGTGTGGCAACGTGGCATAAACACGTCCCACTCTGTGCAGGGCCTTCAGGAGAGCACCCCCAGCAGCCGTCAGCTCCCAGAGACCCCTGCCCGGCAGGGAGAGCGCAGAGGACACGGGACAGAGACACCCAAGGTGTCAGCAAGCCCAGGAGTGCCTTCCGTGCGAAAAGAGCCAAACTGCTAGAGAAGCTACGTCTGGACCCCAGCACACCCTGCTTAGTGCCTGAGGGAAGCATAGAAAGATCATCTCTCAGAAGTGTGTCCTTTCAGCCCGGGCAGCTGAAATACACTTCCCCCACGTGACATGTCCTAGGCTGCTATTTTTCAGCCTAAAAACTCACCTCCAAACTCCGCATCTTAGATTCCACATGCATCCTTAGCAGGGCATCTGGTGCACGAACTTCCTAAAGTGTCCTGGGCAAGTCTCTGCTGTAGGACCCAGAGGAGTCTTGGCATGGAGGGGGCACTTGGGAATGAATGAATGAACAGTGAATGAAGTAATTCCTTATTTAAGCTCATGAGATAAATTCTTACTCATTAACTTATGAAAACAATTACTGAATGCCCCATACACAACCAGAATGGTAATACATTGTTTTTCTTCTTTCCTCACACGGTTGATAGAGAACTAATGAAGCCCAGAAGCAGAATTAGTATGTGAATAATACAGATGGTACGGGAATTTTGCAGACACCAAAATTGCATTTGGGGGTACTGTGTGTGAAGCAGACCAAGAAGAGGAAAGGGGAGGCAGAAGAGAAAGAAAAGGCGGGAAGCCAGGTGAGAGGCAGGGAGAACAGGTGCTCCCCACCAGGACCCACAGTGCAGACTGTCCCTGATAGGGTGACCATGTGCAGACAACGGAGAATGGGCAGCCCAAACACAGTCTGTTTCTGGTCACTGGAATGGGTCTGGAATAGGGCATCGGGAAGGAAGTAAAAGCAAGAAACTCAGGATGTGACCTGAGAAGCTGGACAAGTCTTGGCTGCTGCAGAAATTGAGGACTGTTCTAGAAGGACTGGTGGTCCTGGGGCCCTCAGGAAAGCAGAGGCTCAGATGAGAATGACTCAGCCCCTTGTTGGAGCTTCTGTGCCTCTCAGACTCTCCTGGAAGCTGCAAGGAGGGGGAAGGAAGGAAAGACCCAGCCTGAGGAGGGACAGGAAATCGGAGCTAACCACCGGGCCAGGGCAAGGTGCCCAGGAGTCCTTCATTAGAAGACTCCTGGACTTCAACTTTTGTGTTTTCTTTTCTTTTTAAGAATTTATTTATTTATTTAAGAGAGACAGAGACAGAGAAAGAGAGTGGGGGAGAAGCAGAGGAAGAACGACAAACCAACTTCATGCTGAGTACAGAGCCTGACGTGGGGCTTGATCCCAGGACCCTGAGATAATGACCTGAGCTGAAATCAAGAGTCGGTCGCTTAACCGACTGAGCCACTCAGGCGCCCCAACTTGTGTGTTTTCTAAACTGTCTCCTCACTGACACCTTTCATCCTCCACTGGATTTTTTCCCTACCTTCACTTTCCTTCTCTGAGATTCTCTCTGTTCAGGGAGAGTCATATATTAGTTGGCCAGGGCCATTGGGATATATACGGTGTCCTTCTTTCCAAGGGAAGAAGGCTCAGGCTTCTGGAGGGGTAGCTGGCACGACTGATGCTTAGTGGATATAGATGCTTTGGGTGATGATGACCATGGTTCGCATTGGAGCTGTCCCTCGAGCACGTCTGGCTCAGGCTCTGGCTACATCATCTCATTTAATTCTTTTTTTTTTTAAAGATTTATTTATTTATTTTGGTGAGGGGCAGAGGAAGATGGAGAGAGAGAATCTTAAGCAGACTCCCCGCTGAGCACAGAGCTCGAAGTGGGCCTCAGCCTCATGACCCTGAGATCATGGCCTGAGCTGAAACCGAGAGTTGGACACTTAACCAACTGAGCCACCCAGGTGCCCTGAAGTAGAGGAATTTCTAATGGGGCAGTGAAGGGCCCCAGGGAAGCTGACCATCAGGCACGTGTGTCACCGGTAGTGAGGACTCAGGTCATGTGTCATTGAGCACACATGTCACAGGTCAAACACACATGCACATCACAGGTCAAGAAGGTGGAGAATAATTACCACCTATTGAATAAATCTTTTCTTCATGTTTCCTCTACTATCTTTACAATATCACTGATGGTGTTTCATGGCCATTATTTATTAAGTGATGTTACCTGGGGTAGCATCAGGTTTCAGCTTTGAAGGACCCTAACCCTGGATTTAATCTTTTTCTGTCATGTTCCACCAGTGGAATTCAGTAAACTTTGCTCGTTGTTGCTCTTGACATGGTAGCCAGTAACCAGCCCACATTTGAAGCCAATATGGCCCTGCCATTCTCACCTCAGCCAGTGTTGGATCTGTGTCACACTGAAGAATCCCATTGATCCATGGCTCATCAGTGTAGCCATGTAGGGGTGTGGGCTACACAGCGCCTGACACAGGTGGGGCTCACTGTGCATTTGTTGAATGAATGGATGAAGCCTTTAAGTCAACCCTGTTACACGCACAATTAGCATAGAGTGGGCATTTTAAACTTGTCACTCCACAGTTTCTGAAGAGTTTACAATGTTCAAATTGCAGTTAACAGTCACTGAGTATTTATTATGTACCAGGTATTGTTTCATTCAATATTTAAAATAACTCTATGTGTTATCATCACCCATTTAAAACAAAAGATGATTGAGGCTTAATGGGGCACTGTAACTTGCCCAAGGACAGAGCTGGTGAGAGGCAAGGCCAGAAAGTGAATGCTGGCCTGAATTTGGAGCTTGCTGTCTATGAAACCTGATAAGAAAACTGCCCCAAGAGTGTGGCATAATGGATAGGTGCCTAAAATAAGATTATCTGAAGAGCTAAGGGCAAGGCAGGAAGGAGGCCAGGATATCAGTTCTGCCCTTGGGTCAATTCTCTGACCCTTACAGTATTTGTGGAATGAGGTAATGGCCCACACCCAGTTAGAAGATTCCCCAGGGTCTAACATCACAAAAAAGGCTCAATTCAAGCCCCCCATCCATGTGGACATTCTCCAGGAAGCCAAGGGCTGACTCCCGCCCACTGACTGAGTTGTCTTCTCTTAGAGCTGGAGGGGAGGGGCAAGGTCAGATGCAGGGCAGAATAGCAGAGGCACAACCTCGTGCTTCTTAAATGGCGCTCCCATAGTCCCTGGCCTCAACCCACTCTTCCCTGGGCTAGAATGGAATACCCCCATTTAAACTAAAATTAAATTAACAGAGAGAACATTCTCTATTTTCAAATTCCTCCCATAAAGTTTTCTTGAAACTTTAATGCCTCCTACTACTTATCGGCTAAGAGGGAGCAGAGAACAAAACAAATGGAAACAGGACGAAACTAATACATGGACAAAATCATAAATAGCTGACTAAACTGACTTCAATCGTTTATTTTTTATGTGCTCATCTGCTTATCATTTTATAACAGATACTTAGAATACAGGGATGCACTCTGTTAGTACTTTTATTCCTCCTTCCTGTACTGAAATTGAAAGTATCAGAATGGGAGAGGGTAGCACACCAAGGAGGAAGGAATGTGAACTTCAGAGGTGATGGATCACCATCAGAGCTCCATGAACATCATTTTACCTCTCAAGGCTTCAGTCTGTGAACTGCAAAATGGGGACTAACGGGGTCCACCTCGCCAAGTTGTTATCAAGGTCAAGACAATGAAGAAGGTACCCAGAACACGAGCAAGTGTTCAAAGATAGCTTTCATTATTACTGTCTCATGGAGTTATCGAAGAAGGAATTGTTCTGCAATTGTAAGTTGTTTGCTACTTGAACAATTTTGAAAAAGACTGCCTTAAGTTTTGTTGTCCTCTTTATTTAGGCAGATTTTTTTTTTAAGATTTTATTTATTTAACAGAGAGAGATACAGCACGGGAGGGAGCACAAGCAGGGGGAGTGGGAGAGGGAGAAGCAGGCTTCCCGCGGAGCAGGGAGTCCGACACGGGGCTTGATCCCAGGACCCTGGGATCATGACCTGAGCCAAAGGCAGACGCTTAACAATTGAACCACCCAGGCACCCCTATTTAGGGCTGATTTTTATGCCACTTCAGGGGCAAGATCTTTTCTGCTGGCCTACTGAAAAAGGGGTGCCTGAGTGACATGATAGAAAGTGAGATCCTTAGCTTCATTTACTTTTCTTCCTCATCTTTATCATCGTCGGTAGCAGCAACCTCACCGTCACCATCCTGGCATCATTATACCAGTCAGGAGAGGTGAAGCCATGCGTGGTTACAGACAAGATCAAGCTTTCAGTGGCTTATGAGAAGAAAAGTCTATCTTTCAATAATTTTACAAGACCAAGGTGGGTGGGCAGGGCTTTTGTTTTGCAAAAACAGGAGGCAATCTGTGCACTGGCTTTTAGACCTTCTCCTTTGAAGAATTACATATGTTTTCTACCCACATTTCATAGGCCAAAGCCAGTAACATGGCCCCAGTTCATTTAAGAAAGGATGGGGGTCCACCACCCTGTGCTGGGCCAGCCAGGAGCCAGACGTGCTTGAGGGACAGCTCCAATGTGAACCATGGTCATCATCACCCAAAGCATCTATATCCACTAAGCATCAGTCTGTGCCAGCTATCAGGCCTACAAAAGGGTTGAACGGCTGACTTCTCTGAAGATCATCCAGGTGGTTGGGGGTCAACACACAGATAAATCAATAAATAACACAGAGTTGCTGTTTTACCATTTGAAAGGCAAGAAAACATTCCAGATACCCTTAGGATGGAGAACATCCCAGGGTATGGAAGTCAGGACAACTTCATAGGCAAGGGGAGTTGAATCAGCCATAGAGGAAAGGCAGAACCAGGGCAATCACAAGCAGGGGGAGGAGTGTTCTAGGCAGGAGGGCAGAGAAGAAAGGCTCAGAGACAGAAACCCATCTAATGCACCCTGAGAACTGTGAGTAAACCCATGAGCTGCAATGGAGGGTGGCTTAGGAGAAATGTGGCAAAGGGGGTGGGGGAGTGGCAGCACTGGGAGGTAGGGGAACCATCTGTTCGAAGTTCTTGAAGTTGGGGCTTGGAAAGAAAGCTTTATCCCGCAGGCTTCTGGAAATCATGGCAGGCTTGTACGTAGGAGGGTGACATGTGCAAGGCCATGCTTTACACACAGCAGTCCATCAGTGGTATAGACAACGATGCAGGGACATGGCCTAGCAGCTGGCAGGCACCACCGGTCTGGGTGGGAGGGGCTGAGGTCTTGAGGCGGTGAGAGTGTGCAAGGCTCAAGAGGTGAGGCCAGTGCTTAGGCTCACATGCCCTGCAAGGCCTCAGCCAGTTCCTGAAGGAAACACAGGCTGAGAAGCTCAGCAGAACTTGAGGTACTTTCACGAGACAGGGTATAGAAACTGAAATAGAACATTCCAAGGAGGAGGGTGCCTGGGAGACATTCTTGGTGTAAGTGGAGTCCCAAGATGGCAGTGAGGCAGTAAGACTGAACTGGAAATTGATGACCCTCACAAGCACTGGCAGCCAGTTGAACCAGCTTCAAACCCGACTGGACTGGCAAGGTCCTCCCTGTTCTAACTGCAAGAAGGAAAAGCTACACATCATTCTCTCTCATGAACAAAGATTCAAAAGCCCTACCTAAAATTTTAGCAAACTGCACCCAGCAAAATATGTAAAAGATAATCTATCAAGATCAAGTTTCAAGGTTAGTTTGACATTTGAAAATCAATTAAGATAATTAATCACATTAACTAGTTTAACACATTTAACTAATGAAGAAAAAATCATATAATCATCTCAATAGAACAAGAAAAAACATTTTATAAAACTCAATGCTTATTCATGATTTTTTTCTAAAGGTTTTATTTATTTATTTGACAGAGAAAGAGAGAGCACAAGCAGGGGGAATAGCAGGCAGAGGGAGAGGGAGAAGCAGGCTCCCTTGCTGAGCAGGGAGCCCGATGCGGGACTCGATCCCAGGACCCCAGGATCATGACCTGAGCCAAAGGCAGACGCTTAACTGACTGAACCACCCAGGCACCCCTCATGATTTTTTTTTTAAAAAGCTCTTAAACTAGCAATAGAATGAAAATTTCTTTATCTCATTAAAAATATAGCAAACATTATATTAAAATTAACTTTTATCCTCTGAGGTCGAGAATGAGATGCATTTGCTTACCACCTGAATTTCTGTTAAACCTGATACTGGAGATCTCAGCTAGTGAGATAAAGCATATAAGGAACACATAGAAATAAAATGTATACAAGTTAGAATGGAAGAAATAAAACTGTCATTATTCCCAAATGACATGGTATTATACATAGAAAATCCAAAAGAATCAATATATAAATTATTAGAATTAATCAACAAATTTACCAAGGTTTCTGGATACAAGGCTAATAGACAAAAGTCAATTATATCTCATCATAATATCATCAGTTATGAAATGAAGTAAAAAATTTTTCCTTTAGATCAAATAGCCAGGAGTAAATCTAACAAAAGATGCATAAACCTTCTACACGGAAAACTGTAAAACATTCCTGACTAAAAAATTAAACAAATGGAACAATATATCACATTCATGAGTTGAAAGGCTAAATATTTGGAGTTGATGGTTCTTTCCAAAGTGGTCTATACAGACTTAATGAAAGTCTGATCAGTGTCCTGACAGCATTTGTAGTAGAAACTTACAAGCAGATTCTATTATTTATATTGAAATGTCAAGGGCTAAGAATTGCTAAAACAAACTTTAAAAAGAAGAAGAAAGTTGGAGAACAAACAGGACTAGATATTAAGACTTATAACGTGCCGGTAAAACAGTGCCGACTGCAACAGGAAAATGCAGGTGGACCAGTGGAACAGATCAGAGAGTCTAGAAATAGAACCATATTACAGGGACACGTGACTAATGATACAAGTGGCACATGAAACAATGCGGAAAGGATTTAAAAAGAATACGTGATGCTGGGTCAATTGGATATCCATTTGAATAACCCCAAAATAATAATCTTGATCAATATTCCACATAGAAAGCAGTTTCAGGTGGACTATAGGTCAAAAAGGTAAAAGGTATATAATACGGTTTATAGACTATAACATTGGAGAATGTCTCCATGATTTTGAGGTAGAGAAGAACAACAACAATGACAAAAAACACTAACCATAAAGGAAAAGATTTATATATTGGACTGTATTAACATTTATGACTTCTGTTCATCAAAACATACCATAAAAAAATAAAAAGAAGGTATCTGAAACATGTAATAAAAAGCACATGTCGAGACTACATCAAGAACTCCTACAGATCAATGTGAAAAGGATAGACAACCCAATAGAAAAATTAGCAAAAATCTGAATGAGCACTTCACAAATGAAAGTATGCAAATACCTAATAAGCATATGAAAAGGTAGTAAACCTTATTAACCACCAGGGAATTTCAAATTGAATAGTATGAGATGAGAGACCACCTCATGACCACCAGAATAGTTACAGTTTGAAAGCCCGACCATAGCCCAAGGTGGTGAAGATGTGAAGCCGCAGGAACTCTCACGAAGCGCTGGTGGGCAGTACACCCATCTGGGATAACGGTTCGTCCGAAACTGAACACACGTTTACCCTATGACCCTGCAATTCTACTCCTAGCTGTATCTGTCTGCCTCCTCCCTGAAATGCATACATGGAAAATGTTTCTATCAGCTTTCTTTATAGTAGTTAAACCCAGAAACAGCCCACATGTCCCTCAATAGAACAGGTGGACAAATTGTGGTGTATTCATACCATGGAATCATATACGGCAATGAAAATGTGCTCTGTGCAATAATATGAATGAATCACATAAACGTAATGTTGAGTATAATAAGCCAGGAACACATACTGTGATTCGTTTACATAAAGGTTAAAAACAGGCCAAAGCAACCCAAGATGTTAGAAGTGAGGATAGCAGTTACTTTTGGAAAAAGGTGGTCTTGAGTGGGGCAGGGCATGAGGAAGTCTCTGGCATGTTCTTTGTCTGCATCTGGGTGGAATGACATGGGTGGGCTCATTGTGTGAAAATGCTCTGGGCTGTATGCTTTTGGCTTGTGCATTTTTTGGTGTGCCTGTGATACATCAACGAAAGTTTATTTAAAAAAAAAAGGAAGAGGTGACCTTTAGGGTCCATTTGTGTGTGTGTATATATGTATATCCAAATAAAATCATTGGCGTATTTTAATGTTCACATTTAACAAATTCATACTCTTAACACCCCTCCCTCCCATCACACACACACACACACACACACACACACATACACACACACACCACTGATTTTGTGGATGATCTCATTTGGAAATACAGTTAAATGCCTAAGCTTGATGTCCTTCCCCTCACTTAACACAACCCCATCGCCAACGACAGCTCTGCAGAAACAATCTTATTTACTGCTCACAGAGACTATGTGAGCAGAGTGCTTTTGTTACCATTTCAATGTTGAGTAAATGGGAGGTTCAGTGACCCTCCAGGTCCTGGCACAAACCCAAGCCTGGCTCCCTGCCCCCTCCTACTGCCCCTCACTGTGGAGCAAGAGGCTCTCCCCAGGTGCGCCCTTCCTGGGAATGATAATTATTTACATACAACCGCCAAGTTTCCAGAGAGCAGGATGCAGGCTTTCAGGGCTGTCCCTCGGTACAGGACCTAACATGAGAAGGGGACACTTGGCCACTCCGAACTGGGGAACACGTCTTCTACCTCTCTCCAGCTTCTCCACCAGGCTCAAATGGATTGAACAAACACTGCAAGAAGGCACTCCTTTGGGGTTTCGCTGTCATTTTTCTTTTGTTTTAAGTGCTACATGGTAGAATCTAAAGGATCCCACCCACAATCCCAAGCGTGAAGATCTTTCCGAGGGCCCCTTGGGCAGATTTCTTCGTCTCTCACATTTCAGTTTATGCCTTCCTCCTATCACATTTGGAACCTCTGAACTGAATAAACCCACATTCCTTTTAGGTGAGATAGCAAGTCCCAAATGATGAAAACAGTTTGCAAAAAACGTGCTAGAATATTTCAAAAATGGTTTGTGTTTGAAGGAACGCAGGGAGGGTGAAGTTTTCAAACTGATCTTTGCTTAGAGAGTCTTGCTTTCAGTCGCTCTCAGACATTCCTCCGTCAATCCTTGGCAGATGTGCATTTTCTTTCAGGAGGAAAAGTCACTAAGGGAGGACGGGAAAAAAAGTCCTTCCCTTCCCTTGCCTTCCCCTCATTCCCATCCGGCGTGCCTCCAAGGTCGAACCCAGATGTGACCTCCACTTCAACCTGGGCCCCCACCCAGCCCCCAGTCTCACTTCTCCCCTTGAACCCCTTACCGTCTGTGGATTTCCTTTGATACTTATTATGTGAGGTCTGTGTCACTTCTGCTCATCTTCTACAGAAGACTGTGAGCTATTAGAGTCCTAACAAAGATTAAACCGACACTTGGTGCCTAAATATTTGGTGACTAAACTAATGTTTGTGGCTGCAAGGAACAGAAAACTCTGATTCCAGTGTCCTTGTCAGTTAGGGTTGTGTGGTCTCATATGACAAGACGTCCCAAGGTGGGACAGCTCCAAGTTTGACTAATCTGGCAACTCAACAACATCTCTGGGGACCAGGGACCTCCCTCTTCCTGCTCTGCTACCTTCTCCGGGACAACCACTTCCATGGTGGTTAGGATGCCTGCATCTCATCCTAAACAACAGTCTCCAGAAGAGAAAGGACTGTCTTCTCCTTGTGCACATTTTAGTTGTGCAAAAATCTTTCTCAGAAGTCCCCCACCCCACCCCAGCAAACTTCCTTTCACATCTCCTTGGCCAGAACTTGCCCATCCTGAAACAATCAGCAAGGAATATGGTTGGCTGTGACTGGTTTGTAGACTAGAGTTTAGGATTTGCCCTGAGCTGGGGACAGGATCATCGTCCCAGAGGGGGAGACCCAAACAAGGCTGGGTTCTGTTACCAAAGAAGATGAAGGACCATCTGGGAGAAGGCAAAACAATGTCTGGTGCACAAAGGACTAGAATAGAGATTTCTCCAAAGAAGACACACAAATGGGCAATAAGCACATGAAAAATGCTCGGGATGATTAGTCATTAGGGAAGTACAATCAAAACCACAATGAGATACCACTTTATAGCCATCCTAATGGTTATACAAAACAAAACAAAACAAAAAGGAAAATAACAAGTGTTGGTAAGGAGGTAGAGAAATTGGAACCTTTGCTTATGGCTGGTAGGGATATAAAATGGTGAAAATCCTGTGAAAACAGTTTGATGGTTTCTCAAAAGGTTAAGCATAGAATTACCCAGCAATTCCACTCCCAGTGTATACGTGAAAGAATGGCAGTCAGGGACCCGAACAGACACTTGCACACCCATGTTCACAGCAGCATTATTCACAACGGCTGAGAGGAGGAAACGTCTGTTCATTGACAGATGAATAGATAAACAAAATGTGGGATTGTGAGATAATGGAAAATATATATATTGGCCTCTGCCCCCCCAGTTCCTAGCATAGAGCTCCTAAAACCCTTGTAATTTCCTAAGTGATAAGAGCACTAGGAGCAACTTTTGTTCTAATGCGGCGACTCTGGGTTGGCTCCTGGACGGCTCCTGGATGGAAGGTGGTCACCAGAAAGACCAAGCCATAATTAGAAACTTGAACATTTTCAGCCCAACCCGCCCCCCCTCCCCATCGTCCAGGCAGGAGAGAGGGGCTGGAAATGGAGTTAATGATTGATCACACCTAGGTGAGGAAGCTTCCATAAAATCCTAAATAGTAGAGGATTCAAGAAGCTTCCAGGCTGGTGAACACATCCACACTGGGAGGTGACACACCCCAAACCTACAGGGACAGAACCTCCTGCTGTTGGGGGCCTCCCAGACCTCACCCTCTGTATCTCTTCTTCTGGCCATTCATCTGGATCCTTGATCATATCCTTTAATAAATTGGTAAATGTAAGTAAGTGTTTCCTTGAGTTCTGTGAGCCACTCTAGCAAGTTAATCAAACCTGAGGTTCATAGAAACCTCCAAATTGCAGCCAAGTAAGAAAGAAGTTGTGGGTAACCTGGGAACCTTGTACTTGCAATCAGCATCTGAAGTGAGAGCGGTCTTGTGGGACTGAGCCCTTAACCTCTGGGATCTGATGCTGTCTCCACGTAGTGTCAGAATTGAGTTAAATTGTAGGACACCCAGCTGGTGTCATGGAGAACTGCTTGGTGTGGGGGAAAACCTCCATACATTTGGTGACTGGAAGTGTCAGAAATGAACAATGGAATATTATTCAGCCTTAAAAATGAATGAAATTTTGACACGTGCTACAACATGGATGAAACTTGTGGACATTATACAGAGTGAAATAAGTCAGACACAGGCAAATATTGTAAGTTTCCATTTCTTGAGGTACCTATAATAGGCAAATTTCAAGACACAGGAAGAATAGAGGTCACCGGAAGCTGGGGGAGGTGGGGGGAGAGTGTAATGGGTACAGACTTTTTGTTAGAGATGTGGAAAAGTTTTGAGTATAGGTAGTGGTGATTTTTACACAACAGTGTTAATGTATTTGTGTACACTCATGAATTATTAAAATGGTAAATACCATACTATGTATATTTTACCACAATAATCTTTGTCCCATTGACTGTGTTTGCAGCCGTCATAGGACTGGCATGAGCCACACACAGGACAAAGTCAAACGTGGGTCTGTGCACATCTTCAGCCCAGACTGCTCTGTGGGACCAGACACTGTGTTTGCACTGAGCAGGCACCCGCCAGAGGAAAACTATGCTCGCCTCGTGGAGGACCTGTAATCAGCTGAGATCCAAACTGAGGAACACACTGGTGTTTGTTATTATTGTGAAAAGAAATTCTGACAGTTCTCTGATGTTGATTTGTTTTGTCTTTATATTTTTTACGTGTATATTTTATTTACAAAGTACACACATAAAGCTAGGTTTACATTCTGTGTATAGCTCTTATACAACTATAAAACCTAGCAAATATAGGAATATTAAAAAAGCTATAAGACAAAAAGTATCTATAAAGCTAGACCCAATAATACTAACATGTCAGACGTTGTTCTGAAGACACTACATAGATATTCTCAGAGTAAATATGGCCCCAGCTTTACAGGTTCTTTTCAATTTGGTATGTCCATCCTGCCATATACTCACTCAGTTCTCCCACCATTCCCTCTGCATGAATTATTGCCCACTTTCTATCTGCAGAGCCTGGGGGGACGTGACTAGGCCTTCAGCTGGCCTTCTTACAGCTCCTTCTGTCATTTTGTTATGAACGGGGGGATCAATAAGTCTCTCCAGGGAGGCTAAGGGTTAGAAATACAGTTTCTGTGGCAGTGTTCACTTTTGTCACCCTGATGATCCAGAAAAATAAAAACTACAGATACATACATACATATATATAAAGTTGCTCTTTGAAATTAAAGTATAACTTGAACATTTTCGTTGAGAACGGTCAGACTCCATATTAACTATAGTTTCTTACTTTCTGTATTCTGATGCTCTGACATCTGGGGTCTTGCTGACCCTGGAGGGACTGCCCCTCCCAGGGTTAGCCCATTCCTAGAGATAGTAGTAAACAAATCACCAGAGAGGGAGTTTTTCAAATGCAAGCCACACCCGAGTGAGCCCCTCTATGACACTCTCGCATACTCTGGGCCACCATCCCCCTGCCTAGAGCACCCAGGGCCAGGAACCAGACAGCTAAGGACAGCCCCAATTCCCTAGAGCTCACTGAAAATTATTTAGCTGGCCAATCCTGAGCCTAGTAACCATGGGTCATCTCTTCCTTCCCATGAAAATCACAGTAAAGACCCCTGCCTGCAACAGCCCCCCCCGCCGCCCAGCCCAACTCTGCCTCCCTGACTGACCCTGGTGCTTCTCTCTGTATCCCTGCATGGCATGCCGCCCAGTTAATGTGAACATAAAAACTTCTTTCAGGAGTCATTTCCATGTCTGCATGTCTTACCATACCTGAGAAAAACAAATCCTGAGTACATTTTTAAAACAGACTCCCTGAGAATATGCCTATGACCTTCCAAGGGCTTGAAAAAAATCCCAATGTCCCTGAAAGAACACAGGCCTCAAAGTCAAGAGCACGGGTGGATGTTTGACTGTGTCCTGCCCTAACTCCATCCTGCCTAATTGGCCTCCTAACAGAATTAAAAGAGATAAAAGCACATGGGAAAGTTCCTGATGAATTGCCCATGCTCCATAAACACTCATTTTCTTGCTGAGCCTGACATCTTCTTGCTGTGAGGCCCATCTGGCCATGATTTGGGGTTACCTCTCCATATCTCTGATCCCCCCCACTAGGCCCAGGCCCCACCGGACCAGCCACATGGGGTCCATAAACAGAGGGATGAAATTCAAGGGCATCCACATCTCATGAAAGGGCTCAGGCATCTTTCCGAAAACTTTCATGAGAGCTCCATATTTTCAGTGACCTGACAAATGCCCTCGTTCCACAAAACATCAACAAAACCCTTCATATCAGCCTTGTGCCCTGAGTTACCTGGCCTGCTCAGTTCTGCTTTTGGAGAGCCAAGGTCAGTTTGCACCAGTGAGACATGGCGAGGCATCCTGAAAGTCCTCAAGAAGACAGCACGTCACACACCTGACAGGAGGGAAATTGAGGGAAACGCAGCAGCAGCTGAAGAGAAAGGTCTCTGTGTTGCCACATAACTTGAGCATCACTCTCAGTCCTCATAACACATCTGGCCCCTCTCTTGTCCCACTGGCTGTGAGGACAGGAACCAGGCCTTTTCCAACTCACTGTCCTCAGCACCCGCCTCCTGGGAGCTGCTGACACAGGGGGGTGGGAACCTGAGGCAGAAAGTAATGTGCTTTCTTTTTCAGCGTTCATTGAAATTAACACACACACACGATAAAGAGGCTACCGATAATGTTTTATATATTTTTAAATTATTATAAGAAATATGTACTGTAGGGGCACCTGGGTGGCTCAGTTGGTTAAGCGACTGCCTTCGGCTCAGGTCATGATCCTGGAGTCCTGGGATCGAGTCCCGCATCGGGCTCCTTGCTCAGCAGGGAGTCTGGCTTCTCCCTCTGACCCTCTTCCCTCTCGTGCTCTCTATCTCTCAGTCTCTCTCTCTCAAATAAATAAATAAATAATCTAAAAAAAAAGAAATATGTACTGTATAATTAATTTCCATTTATCATGTTTTACTTACTAAAAATTTTCAGTCTCGGGGCACCTGGGTGGCTCAGTAGGTTGAACAACAGACTCTTGATTTCAGCTCATGTCATGATCTCAGGGCGGTGGGATCAGGCCCCACGTAGGGCTCTGCATTAAATGCATTGTCTCCTTCAAATTCTCTCTCCCTCTGGCCACCCCCTCCCCCCGCCACTGCTAACATATGCACTCTCTCTGAAATAAATAAATAAAATTCTTTTAAAAAAATCTTCAGTCCCTTCCTTTTTTTAAATTTCAGCATGTCTATGTATTGATTTTTTTTTCTTGTTCCAGATAATTTCACTTTAGAAGATTCCTTCTTTCCTCTCTCCCCCCATTCTCTCTCTCTCTTCATTCTTGTTTTTAAGTGTGTGTGTCCCCTATCCAAAATGCCATGCTCTGGTTTTGGGCTCAGTTGTTAACTTCTGACTCATTTGGACCCCCATGGTGTCAGGGTCTGATGAGCTTGACCTGACTGTTACCCAACCTGCTAAGCAGGGGTGAGGGTACTCCTCAGGGTCCCTCCCAGGGCACAGAGGCAGGGTCTGTTGGGCTTGAGCATTCTCTCTGATCTCTTCACCCCGGAGCCCGGGCGTGCCTGCTTGCTCCTGTCAGGCAGACCCTCCTGCGCTCAGTTTCCTATCTTCATCCCTAAACTCCATTGTAGGAACATTTTTCCTATCCCTACCTTCTTCTGAATCTCTTTCTTATCTCCCAGCCCCTCCCCGCCACATACCTTTAGTGGTCCCCCGCAGGACCAGGTTGTCATTTGTGGAAACTAAAACTAAAATTCTAAGAAAAAAAGAAGCAAACGCATATATACTAAAACATCAGATTTGGGGAGGGATTTCCTGTCCTTTGTTCCTCTTGAGCTTAAGGAGCACGTGAACTCAAAGAGCCAGCGTCCACCAGGGGCTTCACTTTGTAGACAGAACGAAACAGATTCTAGCCCAAAGGCAGAGAAGCAAGTCTAAGTGGAAGGAGGGAGGAAGAAGCAAAGGGAGTCATTATAGTCAAACAAACTGTGTTCCTGTCTTCCGTGGGAGGGAGCAAGGCTGCGGGAGCTGGACCTCTTTTTCCAACTGCCAGTGGAATCGCTAGATGACTTCCAGGAAGCACAGCTGTATAGAGCTTTCATTATTGATGATGATTTTCAGTAACACTTCACTCTTCCCAGCACAGGGTCTGGCCTTGGTCCTTCTCCCAGTCTTGGTTACAAATTCCTTTTTGTAAGTGCAATAAGACATTCGGGGCAGTGCATTCCTTGGGGATTATTGTACTGCTCGGGTCTTTGGCCTCATGTTTTAGACCGTCAACTGAAGTCATGGAGAATGGACCAGAAATTCATTCTCTGTTGGGTCCTATTGTTTACATGAAAGCAGCTTTCAGAACTTCCCCCAAGCCCGGAATGTAATGATTTCTCAGTTCCCACTGCCCAGTGGGACCTAAAATAGGGCCCTCCCCTCCACCCTGGCGGCATATTCCCATTTTTGCTCTACAGGTCACTGGAAAAGCTAAACTAAGGGCAGGCTGTCAAGTCAAGGAGCTAAGGAACAGAACTCCAGACTTGGCAATGCATTTGGGGTGAATCAGATACAGGTCACCTGCACAGCACATGAGCAGATCTCCAGTTTCTAGAAGGGGGAAAGTTCCCAGAGATCCTGAAACTGCTGAGACCCCCACCCAAGAGTGCGCCTGCCTGGGCTGAGAGGATCGAGTGGCCCTTTCTCCAAGGGGGCCTGATGGAGCAGTGTCTGCTCCTTCTCTGAAATTCTCCTGCCGCTTCCACAGTGGGACAGGGTGGGGAAGTCACCTGACTGTGTCGGCACGGAGGAGGGCACATTTGGTTACCTAGAGAGTAGACTCAAGTCCTGTTCTTGCCCTATCCAAGCGCTGTGACCTAACCAAGTTACTTAAACTTTTGGAGTTTTGATTTCTCCTTCATAAAGTGAAAAGCATCGTGTCTTCCTTCATTCTGTTATCATAAAGATTAAGATTATGCATATGCAGCAGTCGGTATGCTCCGGCCCATGGTAAATGGCTCAGGAAATAATAGCTATTAGTAGTATTACCAACACAAAGAGAAACTCTAAAATGTGAAAGAGGAGGGGCGCCTGGGTGGCTCAGTTGGTTAAGCGACTGCCTTCGGCTCAGGTCATGATCCCGGAGTCTCGGGATCGAGTCCCGCATCGGGCTCCCGGCTCAGCGGGGAGCCTGCTTCTCCCTCTGACCTTCTCCCCTCTCATGCTGTTTCTCTCTCTCCCTCTCTCAAATAAATAAATAAAATCTTTAAAAAAAAAAATGTGAAAGAGGAAATAAAATAATAAATGAAGTAAAATCAAATGTGAAAGAGTCTCAGCAGCATGGAATCTTCGTTTGGAATAAACGCCAATGGTCATCTAAGCCGTCCTTGTCCAAAGTCCCTGGCACTTTGAGAGACAGGGGGTCTGCTCCTGCCCGCTCTGCCCTGCTCGGGCCCTGTGCTTTCCAAGCAGCCACCTCTCCCACCTCCTGGGAATAAAACCACAGGCCAGGGCAATCCTGCTCAGGCTTGAGAATGTAACCCTCCTGCGGGTAGCGAGTGTGACCATTACAACAGGCCAAGTCCATATCACACTATGCACCCCTTGAATTTCATTACATGTGCTGTGGTTTGTCTCATATGGGTCTGGTCTCTCCAACTACATCTGAAGTTCCTGGTGGCCAAGGACTGGGCTTGTACCACATTCAGGCTTCCCCCAACTCTGGTCCTGAGCTGACTGTAGGTATTTACTAAGACTTGCTGTTTGCTTGAAAAACTATTTTGCATTTGACTGGAGCTTAACAAATAATTAAATAAATACAGAAATAGAGTTTATCTGTCATAAAGATGATCTTCCCATGACTCACAACAACCACTGCATTTAAGAAACTACTTTCTGTTGAGATGAAGGGGAAATGTTAGAGATAGTCCCATAATTATTTGGGAATCCGAGTTTTTAAATGGTTGGTGGTGATTCTAGAATTGCTACAGAGGAGGAATTTAGGGTCACCATCGGGTTGGGCAAGGGCATCAAGAGATTTGTCGTAAAGCTGTGATTTCTTAGCAAGTTCATTGCTTTTTAAACTTTATTTCATGTTCTTTTGGACTAGCTTTGGGAGATATTGGAGATTATGGGGGAAAGAGGTCTGAAGACCTCCATAAGCAAAATAATATGTAGTGTCAGCACCACCAGAAGTAAATATTTTAATTCCTAAATTTTGGGGTCTATTCCTTTCCCTACTGTGTTAGTTATCTATTGCTGCATGACAAATTACCCCGATACTTAGTAGCTTATATAACAGACATTTATTATCTCACAGCTTCTTTGGGTCAAGAATTTGGGAATGGCTGAGCTCATGGTCTCTCATCACACTGCAACCAAGATGCTGGTGAGGGCTGCATAATCTCAAGTTTGGACCAGAGCTTGAGAAGCCATTTCCAAGATGGCGCACTCACATAGATGGTGGCAGCAGGCCTCAGTTTCTCCCCACATGAGCTCTCTCTCCATGGGTAACCTGCATGTCTTCATGATATGTCAGTGGCTTTCCCCAGAGCAAATGAACCTGGAGAGAGAACAAAGAGGAAGCCCAAAGCCTCAGTGACTTTACACCATGGCATCAGCCTTGCTCTCATTAATTAGAGCAAGTCACTGAATCAAGTATATACTCAGAGGAGGAAAATTGAGCTCTACCTTTTGAAGGAAGGAATTTGGGAACATATTTTAAAACCATCATCCTATTATTAGCAAGCCTCAGGACAGGTCCCATGCCTCGGATTTATACAGAGCCACTGTTTCTGAAGTTGTTTCAGTCAAGATGGGTTGTTGCAACAAACCACCCTCAAATCTGAGTGGCTTATTGCTCTAAAGTTTTCCCACTCTTGCTGTAACACGGCTAAGAGAGGACCTCTAGTCATTGTCACAGCTCAGGGACTGAAGACGATGGAGTCTCTGTCTTGACATACCCTTCCATGTATACCAAACCAGGAGAAGTCTACAGCAAATCTCACGCTGTTCATAAAGCTTCAGACTAGAAATGACACACATCACACACTATATTGGTCAAAGAAAATCACATGGCCCAGGGGCGCCTGGGTGGCTCAGTCGTTAAGCATCTGCCTTTGGCACAGGTCATGAGCCCAGGGGTCCTGGGATTGAGCCCCACATGGGGCTCCCTGCTCTGTGGGAAGCCTGCTTCTCCCTCTCACACTCCCCCTGCTTGTGTTCCCTCTCTGTCAAATAAATAAAATCTTAAAAAAAAAGAAAGAAAGAAAGAAAGAAAGAATGGCCTGACTTCAAAGGGGGCATAGGGTGTGCAATCCAAACTGTCTAGAAGAAGGGAAACCAGAACACTTGCTTAACATACAGTGGTGAACGTTAATCACCTCTATTTGACCCTCTTCAGTAGTATTATACTTAAAAAAAAAATTAAAATGCAAGAGCAGGATTAAAACATTCTCTGGGAGCCTTCACTGGGTTCCCTGAGGGGAGGATTGTTCTTAGAAACACTTTAAATCTCTTTACATTGAGATTGACCCGTATGCAGGGACTAAATCAGACAATACAAGAGAGTAGGGTTTTCTCCACATACAAGGCAGAGTTGCCTCAACCCTCAAGATCCCTCTCACATAAAAGGTGCTAAAGGCAGAACAAGAGCCTTAGAAATGCAATAGGCAACAAATAATTTCAAACATCCCATTATTATCTAGTTCTGTCATCTTCATTGTGATCATGGTGATTTTGAATGTCTTCACTCCCTATCTGTGTGCTTTGCTGTTTGTTTCCCCCAGAATCCCTCTGACTTTCAGCAATAATTAATGACCCATTAACATGTTAAGTACGCCCTCATCATTATTTATTCATCTAGCATTAGAAATGATGAGCCCATCCTGGGGGAAACGGCAGCAAGGTCTCTCTGGGGGGCAATCACTGGGCTCTACGAAGGGAAAGGCTGGACATGCTCTGCCTCCCCAGTGCCCTGGGGTTCTTCTGGAAAAGCACCAAGGCGAGCTTTGAGAACTGCAGCTGAGAAATCATGGAGGCCGCGTTTCAGTTCAACTTGGCCTGCCCTCCAGGAAGACGCTGCAGATTTAGGTCACAGCCCGAAATTTTCAAATGACTAATTTTTACCATATTCCAAAATATGAATTACTAAAGTAGGAGAAGAGCTCCTGCTCTAAAATCCCCATGAGAGCAGCGTGCATGTGTTCTCAGGAAAAGGAGAAGCATCAATGAGCCCAGGACTTTAAATCAAATAACATAAGCAATTGCTTTTTAAGAAAATCATTCCAGACTGAAGAGGCTCTAATCCTGCTTCCCAAGCTCTGTCTGTGTGTGTAACTCCATCAGCCACTGACCTGGAATGTTCCTTTAGGGCTCCTTCCCAATTGTCTAGCCGGGATATCACAGGATCTATTGATTATCCAAAACTCCAGACTCCCTTCTGCCATGTACACAAAGCTTCAGGGTACCTTTCCCTGTTCCCCCAGCACCTTATTTTCCTCGCCTGATTGGTGGTGTTCTACACAGCGTTTTTTATTCCATGAGCAGCTTAGTCACAACCACCTTGATGACACCGTCCCCTATGTTCACCCTGGCTTTCCATCTGGAGGGTCTTTAGGTCTTATGGGCCATGTTTCAGTATCTCACCAGCGCCTTCAGGTAGAGGAAAGTGCTTTGCACAGCGGAGCGACTGAGGAAGGAAGGAGGAAGGCAGGTGTTCTCAACCAGAGCCACAGACCAGCATCAAGTGTTCACAGAGCTGGCTATGCCCTTGCTGTCTCTGCTGCATCCACAGAAACAAATTGCGATTCCCTGACCAAAAACAGTAAGGAAATGGGATTTCCTAGATGAAACTTGTCCTTCAATAAAAGAACACAGTTACCTGCTTGAGGCCCTGGAGTCTGTCTGCCCTGGGCTGGTGGTCTGCCTCAGCCTCTGATAAGCAAATGATCTGACATCACCAAGCCGCCTTTTCCTCCTGCAGAATGAGGGTAATGGCTGTTCTGACCTCCCAAGGGTTACTGGGAGAAGTGAATGAAATATGCACGAGAAACAGCACCAAACATAAAGTGTTCACTAATTACTACCCAAGAATTTTAAGTCATTCATCCTAATTAGGCTTTCTCATATTGTTGGTGTTTCTCTACAGTTTCTATGTGCTTGTGCCTTTTGGTAGGTAAGGGATCAGTGCACAGCAGACACATATGAACATCACCCAGACAGGTGTGAGCATTACCCAAACAAATTAGGGAGGGAATTCATTATCACGTTATCCTAACACAATCTACAAACTAAACCAATGGAGTTAGGATCATTCCTTCCACCCCTGGAGATTATAGCATGCAGGGATTTCTGCTGCGAGCCCTGAGTTGTGCATCACATAGCTCATGTAAACAGGGTAGGCCAGCTAGGAGTGGGTGAGTGGGGACAGGAGAGCATAGAAACTTTGTTCCCTTCCTCCTAGGAATCACAGAAAGTCCAGGGTGAGGTGGAGTCCCAGCGTCTGAGTCTTGAGACACAGAGGGGATGCAGCCCCAGCCCGCCTGCCTGCAGACATGGAGTGTCCTCTCCAATCAGGCAGCAAGGGTGCAGGGGCTCAAGGGCCCTTCCTCCCACCTCCACCACACCCCTCATTTCATGGACGTTGGGACCCCCTCCCCGGGGCACCACCATCACCAGTGGGCGCTTCTCAGAAAGCAGACCAGGACCCTGGCCCCACCCTGCCCATCATGTTCACTTAGTGTTTGTTTCGCTTTCCACTTAGTGTTGTCAGCCCCAAAGTGACACAGAGTGAAGCCTCTGGGGGCTGAATCTAAGTCAGCAACCTCCCCCAGGCTCAGTCAAAAAGCTGCCCTGGGGGTCCCCCCTGCACAGCCATCTCCTCCAGAAATCACAGACCCTGGCTTCCCAGCCTTCCCTTCCTCGTTAGACCGTTACACAACCATGACAAGCTGAACACCCACTAGGCTACAGCCAGGAGAACATGCAACTTTGATGCACAGATTTGTCTGCAAGGGAAGAGGAGGGAACCTTCCAGGGACCAACTGCTGTGCGAAATTTTACCTGCCCTGTGTCTTGTCCGCTGCCCTTGCTCCCTTCACGTCCACGGCCTTCGTGACGCGGCCCTGTCCCTATGGCAGAGCTGTGGCCGTTCACACAGCTCTGTAGGGGTGAGCTGGGCGTGACCTTTCCTGGGGGCAGCCACCTGGGGGGATGGCTGCTTGCTGAAGCATGGGGTGGGGCACAGAGCCACTCGCCTTCCTTTCTTCTGTCCTAAAACCATCCACGTAACGGGAATCCACCGTTGCACACGTCACAGGAGAGAGGAGACCCAGAAACTAACAAAAAACTGGCCCAGCCGGTTTGTTTTGGGGACTGGAGTTTGGAGGAGAACCCCTCCATGGGGTACCACAGCACCTTAGGAAGCCAAAGATGTGTTCGAGGGGTGTGATTGGTTCTATGTGTCAGCTTGGCCAGGCTACAGTACCTGGTTCTTTAATTAAACAATAATCTAGGCATTTCTGTGAACATATTTTGTGGATGTGGTTGGTGTCTACAATCAGTTGACTTTAAGATCAACCTCAATAATGTGGGTGGGCCTCATCTAATCAGTTGAGGTCCTCAAGAGTCAAAACAGGTTTTCTAGAGAAGAAGAAATTCTGCCACAAGACTACAAAGTTGACTCCTGCCTGAGTCTCCAGCCTGCCAGGTTGCCGACAGACCTCAGAGCTGCCATCCCAATCCCACTGTTTCAAGGGCAGTGGCCCTGCTGGGCACCACTTCCGGCGCTATAGTGAGGTCTATTATTCCATGCTCAGAAAGGACCCCCGTCCCATCCAGGACGGGACATACCTCATAGCCAGTCTCATCTCAACCTACCCATGATGCCACCCTTCTCCCTATGGTTTTCATCAACACACAGGTGGACCAGGTTGAACCTCAGCAGACAGCAAGATTTGCTGACAGCTTACCGCTGACTCAGTCAGGTAGGGGGTGCCGGCTCTTAAAGGGTTTCCTTTTTTTATCACATCATGGCCGTTGGTGTGAGGTGAGGGGCAAACCAGGGGCTGGAGATCGGCAGATCCAGGTGTGAGGCCCAGCTGTACTGTTTACTGCCTGTGCATCCTTGGGCCTCTGTCTTAGCATCTGTAAAATGGGAGTAACAAGAGGATTACCTAACTCACAGCAATGCCGTGAGGCTCAGGAAAGTAGAGGTACATAAAGCATTTGGAGCACTGTAAAGAATATAGAAGCTACTCATGAATTAACTGAATTATTTTCATGACTTTCCATCTGTCTGGGAATAAACCCCACATAGCAAACCATTTAGAAGAAACTTTTCCAGCCTGTGCTGCTGCAAGGGGCCGGATCTTAGCACACACACGTAGAACTGTGAGTCTTGGTGCGTTACTGCCCTCTTCAGATTTCGAGGGAGGCGGCTTGGCTCTGTGACCTCATGGCCCCCACTTTTCACCAACGGCCGGCGGAAAGGATCATCAAATGGTATCAGTCCATCTGGGTGGCCAATCCCTCCCAAAGTTTCTTCTTGGCCTCCTAACATTTGTTTAGTCCAACACAGGCTCCATGCCCTGAATTTGGGGTAGGAAACAACCAAGTCATAGACTTAACCAGAACCTATGTCTTCCAACACAGACCATGGAGCCCTGCAATAATCTGCCCATGGATGGCTACTTATAGTGTGAACCTGGCACTGACCCCACTTTTTAGGGCAGCACAGAGATGAGAACATCAGCTAAGGGCTGGTTTCCGGATTATTTGCTTTTGCTGTGTTCCGCACAGTTTGGAGAAGTCTATTCTGTTGTCTGCCCTGCCCGTCCACCCAGAGTGGATCCCTATGGCTCTACATCAGGCCACTCCCCAAGCTCATGCGTCTATGCAGCCGGAAGAACAGTGAGAACTCAGAACTCCACATTCTGCTTTCAGAGCCCTGGGTGTTGCTGGGGTCGAGGGGGGTCCAAGCCCTGCATCTGTGGAGCAGGAGTTCAGGGAGGCTTCAGTATGAGCCATGAAAAGAAGCTGGATCTCTCCCTTGCCAGTGTGCCACTTAACCTGCCCGAACCTCTAATTCCCCCCACCATAGATGAGGGCGACATGATCTACATGTGTATGTGTCATAAAATTCTTAAAATGCTGCAACGAACAATGCCTGATCCACAGAAGACGCTTAGTAACACTGTTATTATTATTCTTTTTCCAATGCTATGATCCAACATAAGCAAAGAGAGAAGGAAATAGACAGACAGAGAGACTAGCAGCCCAACTAGATTTGCTGTCCAGACCACCGAGGCAGGAGGGAGAGGGATCACACCCCATGCGTGGTTCTTTGTAATCTGTCCAGGATTCCCTCCCAGTTTGTTTGGACAGAAAGGAAGGGACCCTGCAGTTTAGAAGCAAACTGAAGGTGGGGCTCTTTGGGTTTATTTGATTAGGTACAAAATGCTGGGGATGTGGTCTCTTGGTCTCTTCTGCCAGTGACTATGTACAGTCATTTGTGGGTTTGGGGCCAGGGTGACTGGCACGTCCTGGGCTTTGGCCTCAGTCTTTGGCATTTAACCACAAACCACATGGAGAAAAGCCAGGTTGCAGGTAACTCTTCTCTGCCCCCAAAACTCCAAAATGGGTCCTCTGCGGTGGGGGGCTCTATTGGGGCCCTCATTGCTCCCAAGAGCACCCGCTGCCTCAAGGTTACTGGGAGGACCAAATGAGAGCAAATTAACCCAGAGGAAGGGGCTGGTGCAGAGAAAGTGTCAGGTGAGGATGTACCACGGCATCCTTGCCCCACCACCGTGTACAGGTGAGCATGCTGGGCCATTGGCCACTCCTCTAAGATAGCACTCCTAGCAAATGGTGTCTTCCCAGCAAATGCCATCTTAGCTAGTGCCTCCCTCCCCCAGGACTCCACGTCCTGTTCAATGGAGGCAACAAAGGCACGCAGACTTGTTGCTCTCCTTCCCTTACCCACCCCCTGCATCTGCACCATGTCGGATGCCCTTCCCACGTGTCACCAGGTGGAGCAGGTTGCCATGGCTCCCTCCTCATCCCCAAGGGTACAACAAGTTCTAAACATCTGGCAGGCAAAGATTTGATTGCCATCTCTGAGCAGAGCGTGTTTCTCAGAAGGAAAACAAGAGCAGCTGCTTGCTGAATGGGCTAAATATGAGAGGTGGCCTGGGACGTGCAGGGCCAAGTGGTTCAGAGAACGAGAGAAAGAGTGAGGCCACAGGGGCGCCTGGGTGGCTCAGTCGGTTAAGCAGACGCTTAACTTCGGCTCAGGTCGTGATCTCAGGATCCTGGGATGGAGTCCCACGTCAAGGATCCCTGCTCAGCGGGGCAGTCTGCTTCTCCCTCTACCCCTCCCCCCTGCTCATGATCTCTCTCTCTCTCTCAAATAAATAATAATAATAATAATTTTAAAAAGAAAAAAGAAAGAAAGTAAGAGTGGGGCCATAAAGCTACAGGGCAGCCAGGTCCATGTCTGTGTTTTGGGAACAACCTTGGAGGGCTTGCAGGTTGGTAGACCTCGGGACAAGTGATAAGAGGGACGGGTGTGGGAGGTGTCATTTACTCATTCCACAGATATTTATTGAGTCCCTGGTGCCTAGGAGCTGGGAATAATATGGGGGTGAATGAGATTATAGGGCTCCTGGCCTTGTGAGGCTTACATTCTGGCTTGGGGTGGGCAGCATGCATCAATCAAGGAAATTAAATTAAACAAATAAATTACATTAAAGAAGGTTTCATGCTGTGAAAATTGCTGCATGCATTGTGCTTGAGGGTGGGCCATATAGGGTGTTTAGAATTAAGCTGATTTCTGAGAAAGCTTGAAATAAAATGAAGTACTGTACACAGCTGGTTAAAAAAAAAAAAGGCTACATAGATAAGCCCAGAATTCAGTACTCTAAGAGGTTTATGCCCCTAAAAGAAATTATAATGTATAATTTACAGTTAATTTTTAAAGTTAATTATTTTTAAAAGGCTTTTTAACAACTTCCAAGTGAGAGATTCATTCACTCTGATGATAAGCTGTTATCTCGAAACATTATACACAACCAGGCAATCCCCCCTTCAAAATGTTCCTGTGGAGCCAGTGAATGTTAGCAGGTGTCAGGGAACCTGTGGACAAATGCAAAAAGAGAGGGCCAGATTAAAGGAAGTCACTCCAAATCAGGGATCATTTGGTTACAAAAACAGGAACCTGTTGGAGGAAGCTCAAGTAAAGACTAACATAATTTGAGCAATGGGGGTGTCTTATAGACCCCAAGGGCCAGAAATAGTGACGAGCCCATGAGGGACTAGAACCAGGAATTGAAAGTTTTCCAGAACTGAGAACTCACTTTCTCAGAGGCCATGTGGTTATTGCTTTTTAAATTTAATGGGTTGGGGCGCCTGGGTGGCTCAGTCGGTTAAGTGGCTGCCTTCAGCTCTGGTCATGATCCCAGGGTCCCAGGATTAAGCCCCGCATCGGGCTCCCTGCTCCGCAAGAAGTCTGCTCTCCCTCTGCCCCTCCCCCTGCTTGTGCTCACATGCTCTCTCTCTCTCTCTGAAATAAATAAAATCTTTAAAAATAAGTAAATAAGTAAATTTAATGTGTTTATAATACTAGTTGTCTGTGGGATTGCTTTTTCATAATTCTTTATTGTGTTAAAATGCATACAACACAAAATTTGTCACTTTAATTATTTTTAATTCCAACATCCCTGCCATGTTTGGTTCTGATGCTTGCTCTGTCTCTTCCGATCACGTTTTTCCCTTTTGATGTGGCTTGTCATTTTTCTTGATAGCCAGACGTGATATACCACTGCTGCAAACAAGCACTTAGCAATGTCGTGTTGAGGTGTGGAGTGGGTAGGTGCTCTGTAGTCCTATGATTAGGTCTCTGTCCTTCAGTGAGCCAGGGTCTCTGGACAGTGAGCCTCAGGCATGCATCTCAGTGTTTCTCTCACCCTTAGGTGGACAGGATGGCCCGAGTGGGCTAGAACTGGTATTTCACTTTTCCCATGGGCAAAGCTAGAGCTGACTGCAGTTGGACGCTTCCCTTACCCAGGTCAGTTACCCTAGCCTAGCAGGTTAGTCTCTGGTTAACTAGTTTCCCCTGAGGGCAGGAATTGTTAAAAAGAACAGTGTCCTAGTGTATTTCAGGTTGGTTTCCTCCCCCATCCCTCCCCGCTACACCTCCCACCCCAGTCTCTACTTCAGGAAGCCAAGATTCCTTCTATTTGCCTGGCTCTCTCTCCAATCTTAGATGCAATGGTTTGCCCCGTGCCCTCCCCTTCATGGATCCAGAAGAGTTGTTGATTTTTTGGTCCATTCAGCTTTTAACTTGTTCTTAGGGTGGGGAGGTGACTTCCAAGCTCCTTCCATGTGGAACCAGAAACTGTTTTAATCATTTTTAAGTGCACAGTCCAGTAGCATCAATTACATCTACAGTACTATGCAACCATTAGCACTAAATATTCCCAAAACTTCTTCTTTACGCTGAACGGAAACTCTCTACCACTCTGCAGTAATAGTGCTGGTCTGGCCACTGGCATACTACAAGTATGTCTGAGTCCCTGTTTTCAATTCTTGGAGGTAGATGTATATACCCAGAAGTGGACTTCTACGTTTAGCTTCTTGAGGAACCGCCATAGTGTTTTCCACAGTGAGTTTGCCATTTTGTATTCACACCGGTAATGTACAGAGGTCCCAATTTCTCCACAGCCCTGCCAACACTTGTTTTCCATCTTGCTTTTTGTTTGTTTGTTTTAATTATAGCCATCCTAGTAGGTATGGAGTGGCATTTCATTGCGGTTTTGATTTGCATTTTCCTAATGGCTAGTAATGTTGAGTACTTTTTCATATGCTTATTAGCCTTTTATATTTATTCTCTGGAAAAAAAATGTCTGTTCAGTCCTTTGTCCATTTTTTTAATGTGAATTGTTTTTGTTGTTCTTGTGTTGTGGGATATTCTGGATATTAAATCCTTATCAGGTATACATTTTGCAAATATAGGTTCCCAGTCTGTATGTTGTCTTTCCACTTTCTTGATAATGTCCTTTGATGCAAAAAAGTTTTAATTTTGATGAAAGCCAATGTATCTCTTTTTCTTTTGTTGCTTGTGCTTTTGGTGTCATATTGAAGAATCCATTGCCAAAACAAAGTCATGAAAATTTATCCCTGTTTTCTTCTAAGAGTTTTGGGGTTTTAGCTCATACATTTAGATCCACTAACCATTGCAGGCAGGGGCTGCCCCTTGCAGGCAGGGGCTGTCTTAGAGTTCGTGAGTGCCGACAGCCCAGCCCTGACACCCTGCCCACAGGTTCTGGTTATGCCCGATAGTGGGAGATGATAACATAACAGTAATAATAGTAGTAATAATACTGGGAGTACCAGATAAGTGTGTGTGACAAGGTCTGTCTGCCACAGGCCTTCCCAGATTTCTGGATTTCTTGGGTAGTCCGTGTTCTGTTTGGCCAAAGACAGGTGTTAAAAAAGACAATTTTCACTACAGTCACCTCCAGCTCTTCAGAGAAATGGCATTTTAGGACTAATAAGATGACCCAGTACTGGAAAACCACCACTCTAGAGCCGTTTCATGTCCTTAGCTTCATTTTGCATATGCGTGTCCTCTCTAGTCAGCACAACCTCAGGCTGATCTTTCATCCGTGGGGCCATCCAGGGCTGACCCCTAGAGAGTCCTCAGACTTTCTGGTTGTGATGTGTCTGACCTGGATCCCAAGGGCACCTGGCCACGAGTGCTGTCCCCTTCCCTGGCACTGATCACTGTGACGTCTCTGCATTTGGTCCAAAGTCCTGCCCGTTCAATAAAACACGATACCTCTGTCTGACCTCATGAACAAAGGAGAGCTAGGATTATTTAAGGTAAACAGAACAGCACTGAGCACCAGAATTTGCCCATGAAGGTGGAGACAGAAGTGAATCAGTGTGGTCCCTGTTCTCAAGCTGAGGACAGACACACAGACAAGCCCCACAGCTGTATTTTTTTTTAATATTTTTTTTAAAGATTTTATTTATTTATTTGAGAGAGAGAATGAGATAGAGAGAGAGCATGAGAGGGGAGAGGGTCAGAGGGAGAAGCAGACTCCCCGCTGAGCAGGGAGCCCGATGCGGGACTCGATCCCAGGACTCCAGGATCATGACCTGAGCCGAAGGCAGTCGCTTAACCAACTGAGCCACCCAGGCGCCCAAGCCCCACAGCTGTATTAACAGAGGTTCTCACAAAGCAGTGCGGGACCCCAGCGGCAGAAAGAATTCCTCCAGCTGAAGTTGTAGAGGATGGTGTGTGGCGTGCGGGAGAGGAAACCAGGAAAGGCTGCTTGTAGAAGAAATGATGAGATGGTCCTTGGATGAGGAGTCTGCCAGACTAAGTGGAGTGAACCCTCTGGGCAAAGGGACAAAGCAAATAGTGGCACAAAAGCTTGACAATTCCAGGAACTTTGGGAGAATACCTCTGTATCATCCTTTCAACAAGACCATTGTCTGAAAAGTAAAGTATGGTGAAGATGCTGCCCACGGAGCCTTTAACCCTAATCATGCACGTACCTATTCACTGCCAGAAACCAGTCTGGAGCAGTGTGCAGCAGGCAAATGACCGGGCCCCAAGTGCAATATGGCAGTGGAGGTTTGAGGTGCAAACAGGCAACTCAACTATGTTGAAAGAAGACTCTCAACCCCCAGGGGTGCCTTGGGGTGGTCTGGAAAGGAAGAAAAACTCCTGGTCAGGATATCTGTGTGATGCCCTATAGAGAGTTAGGATGCTCAGCTGATTGTAGGAAGTTCCCTGGGATGGCAGAATTAATTCCAGGCCACCATCTGAAGCTTCAGGCCCACTTACCAGGATGTGGTTCTGCTTCAGAACACCCGACCAGACAGGGGGGGCAAATGTCCCAGAGGCACCAACCTTATCCTCTGCCGGATTGAGATTTAGGGCAGGCTGAAAGACATGACTTAACATTCAAATATGTATTCCAAACAAGAGGTCCAAAGTCCAATGAAGACTCAGAGTCACATCCAGTTTGTGGACCCAAAAAAACTCCCCAAGAGGGGCAGGCTGGGTGAGTTCTGAGCATTGAGAGAGATTGGGATGGTGGGGGGTAGAGACAGAAAAGGCTCAGAGAGGCATATTCTAGGTAGAGGGAGGAAATAGTATTACTAAATTACTAAAAGCACATGAACAAGAAAAGAGAGATGGATTTCCAGGCTGCTTCTGGAATAGCCAGATATTTTTCTCAGAAAGGCTGGTCACATCTGTTGACAGCTTGTGAAGAGCCTGACTTCCTCAGCAGATCTCCCCATGCGTCTTCAAGATCAGGTCAGTCTGGGGTCCCAAATGATAGATCATGTAGCTGGATCAGTACACACAGGCCAGGCAGGAACACCTTCAGAATCCACAGAAGCGTCCACACAGCGCCAGACAGCTCAGGCCGTCCTCGTTCAACACCTTGGTTCATGAATAAGCATGTGTTGATGGTGGTGATACAGAGAGGGGTTGTCATGGGTTGAATCCTGTCCCCACAGAAGATGTTGAACTCTAATGCTCAGTACCTATGAATGACCTTATTTGGAGATAGGGTCTTTACAGATGATCAATTTAAGATGAGATCAGTAGTGTGGGCCCTACTCTAGTGTGACTGGTTTCCTTATAAGAAGGGGAAAGCCATGGGGCTTCTGGGTGGCTCAGTCAGTTAAGTGTCTGCCTTCAGCTCAGGTCATGATCCTAGAGTCCCATGATCAAGCCCCGCATCAGGCTCTCTCTAGGCTAGTGATTAAATATAAATTATGAAGGTTCAGAAATAGATGCGACGGTTGATTCCTGAGACTATGACCAGGCTTTCCCCCGGCAATTGGTGTTAGTTCTATTCCACGTGGGACATGGTAGCGAGTCATTGGCACCTTGGCGCACGCTGGCTCTCTGGCTGAGCAGAACCTGATGAATCTCTTCCCCAGAAAAATGCCCCCCCAACACACACTCAGACAGGTACAGAGCTCTGCGTGAATTTCGGGGCACGTGTCCCTGGACACTAATGATGTAAAGAGTTAGGGAAAATAGAGCAAGAGCTCATTGTGTGATGTACCCACAAAAACTTGAAAATGAAAGCCGGCAGGTGTCCACCGAAATCTGGAAGACCTCAGACCTGTGTCGAGCCCTCTGACAACAGGCCTTTGTGATGAGTGATGCAGGAAGTTATCCCCGGTGATTAAGGATGTGCCCAGAGGAAATTGGTGCTCATCCTGACTCAGGTTACTGATGCAGATGCCTGTAAACCTGTGTATCCTGTGCTCCTGGCCCTGGCCTGGTTACTGTGCAAGGCCTGTGTCCCCACCAAGTGAGCAGGAGGTCTGCGTCTGAGCTGACCCACAGGTGCCTGCCCTCTGCTGTCTTGTGCCCCAGTGGCATGGGTCTCTGCTGACGCGAGGTGAGTGGCATCCAGATGAAGCCGCCTTGTGTGTTCCTGTAGCACATAGCACGGCCACCTCGTTGTTCGGGGCCCTTCCCTCAGGGGCCTCCATCTCATTTGCTCCAAAAGCAAATGAACAGCAGGTCCCGGAAAAGGCTGACACCCCACTCCCCAGTCAGCCCTGAACAGTCATTTTACACTTGAGATCCAATAGGGGGCACTGGCCCAGGAGGGGTCACTTGCCTGGCCCCGGGCCAGCTCTCTTTCACCCCACTTCATTTGGAGATGCTGTGCCAGGTTCCAGCACAGGCAACAATATCCACTCTGGACCAACCTCATCCTAAATCACTCATTGCCCCTTGTAACTAAAACCAAAAGAATGAAGTCACTCCCTGGTTTGCATGACACAAATTTCCACAAGCCAGTGTTCACAGCCCTGGCCCCGTGTTTCCACCCTGCCCACCTGTCTCCGTGTCACGCCGCCTGCAGCCTGCTCCGGCCCGCCTCTGGGAAGGGGAGGGTGCCAGGAGGAGAGGTGCCACTTGGTTAATACGTGTCCTTATAGATGGTGTCTCAGACCATGTGAGGACACTGGGAGAAGACAGCCCTCTGCAAGCCAAGGAGAGAGGCCCTAGAAGGAAACCAATCCTGATGACACCATAATCTTGGACTTTCAACCTCCAGAACTGTGAGGCAATAAATTTCTGTTGTTTCAGCCACCCAGTCTGTGGTACTTCGCTACAGCAGCCGGAGCGGACCAACACACTCCCTTAAGTCAAGCTTGGAAATACTTACCATTTGTGAAGAACAGTTAAAGTATTTTAAAGGAAACATGTTCGTAGCTATTTTCTTTTGGATTCCCTACAATAACCCCGTAAGATATTATGCCCATTTTATAGATGGGGGAACTGAGGTTTAAGAGAGTCATTTACTTCTTGTTGTGCAGCAGAAAAACCCAGCTGACCTGGGGGACCTGAGCTGGCCCTCACTCCTCCAGCTAGCACTATCCTATCCATTCCCTTTTATGAAAAAACCTACTTCAAAGTAAAAATCCTGGGCATCTGTTCCCTCCACATGTCACTATTGCACATGGAACATTTATAGAAATATCCTGCAAGAGTTGGATTCCTACTGCTTCTTATTCCATGCACTGTTGCCTAATTCATCCTTCTCACTGCTTATAACCTGAATCTCAGTTGTAAACCTCCACGGTGACAGACGTGCACCTGCAGAACACACATTCATAAAGACAAGGTGTCAAAGTCTCCAGCCCTGCTCGCTCCGCGGATGGACTGGAAAATCAAAGCTGTGCCATACACGGAAATCCAAGTGTGAGATGATTAATGGGAGTGTTCAAGTTCCTGGGCCTTCCAGGACGCCAGGGGAGTGTGCGATAGGCACCCCAGGAAGAAACAGGGCTGCCCAGACGTCACCCTGCAGGGCGCCACTTAACGGGGCCACCCACTCATTCTGGGGTGTCAGAACTTTAAAGACAAATCCTGCTTGCTTCCTGCCATTCAAGCACTATTATTCCCCCACCCCACCCCACGTTTTATACGATTAAAAAAAAGAACAGCTTTATTGATAGTATAAAATAACCTGCACATATTTGCAGTGTATGACTTGACAAATTTTGACCTTTGTGTACACTTCTGAAACTCCCACTACAATCAAGACAATGAGCATGACCATCACTTCCAAGCTTCCTAGTGCCTCTGGTAATCCCTCCTTCCTGCCCCCCTCCCACTGCTCCCCTCGCAATCACTGATCTGTTTTTGTCACATCCATTCGTTTGCATTTAGTACATAGCTGGTACTCCTTTGGTCTGGCTTCTTTCATTCAGCATAATTACTTTGAAATCCATCCATAGTGTTGCATATATCAACAGTTTATTCCTTTGATTTGTGAGTAGTATTCCATTGTGTGGATATACCATAATTTAATCATTCATCTGTTAAAGGACATTGGGTTGTTTCCAGTTTGGGGCTAGTACAGTAAAGCTGCTAATGAATGTTCACCTTCAAGTCTTTGAGTGGAGGTATGCTTTTATTCCTCTTGAATATGTAAATACCTAGAAGTGAAATGGCTGGATCATATAGTGGGTGTATTGTTAACTTTTAAGAAACTGTTGTTAAGCGTCTGCCTTCGGCTCAGGTCATGATCCCAGGGTCCTGGGATCCAACCCTGCATCGGGCTCCCTGCTCCATGGGAAGCCTGCTTCTCCCTCTCCCGCTCCCCCTGCTTGTGTTCCCTCTCTTGCTGTGTCTCTCTCTGTCGAATAAATAAATAAAATCTTAAGAAAAAAAAAGAAAGAAAGAAACTGTCAGGTTGTTTTTAGCTGTACCATTTTACATCCCCACCGGCAGTGTGGGAGAGCTCTAGTCCCCCACATCCTTGCCAGCACTTGGTATGGTTCATTTTTGAAATGTTAGCTGCTCTCGTACACGTGTAGTGATTTCTCCTTGTGATCTTAATTTGCATTTTCTAAATGACTAGTTATGTTGAGCATCTTTTCATGTCCTTTTGCCAACTGTGTTTCTTCTTTGGTAAAGTGTGCTCAAATCTTTGCCCATTTTAAAAATTGGACCATTTTTACCTTCTTGTAATTGAGTTTTAAATGTTCTCGAAATATCCCAGATCCACATCCTTTGTTAGACCTATGTTTTGCATTTAATTCAATATCATATACAAACAAGAAAGGCTTATTGGGAATAGCTAAACCACATGATAAAGGGAAATATACACCATTTATTCAACTGTTATCATAAGTATAAATCATACATGCAAAAGCTGCAAATAGCATGCACACCTATTACTTTTAATCCCTCCCTAATGGCATTGGTGGGACTCTTAACCAGGTGAGGCTGAAGGAAATCTCCCTGTCCTGGCATGTCCTGGTCCTCTTTATTTCTTACTTCTTGTCCTTGGCTCCCTTTCTGTTTCCACTCTCCACTCTGACCCGCTCTGACACATCAGACAAATCCTGTGCAGGATCAGAAAGGACTCCATAATTATCTGTCTTTAAGGCAGAGTCTTCATAATGGCTCTTCCTTTCGGCTCATGTCAAGGAGGGGCAGCCGCCTGGTGACGCCTGTTTGCTCCTCACCGCTAGAGGGTTCTTCTAGCTTCTTGCAGGAAAAGACCAATGTTTTGGTTTTGTGTTACCTTAGAGAGTTTTCCCCCTGATTAAAAAATAACCCTTCATTTGCTATCAAATATCCCTTTCTGGAGGTACCCGCAGGGAGGTTTCTGCTTAACCCCCACTTCTGAGGGAGGCAACATCGGCCCCTTGTTTCCTCCTCCCCTCAGAGCTTGACAGATGATTTGTCTGTAAACATGCTCAGGATCTGCCTCTCCCCAGTAAAACCCCATGAAGGCAGGCACTCTGCCTATTGTGTTTACAGTTATGTTCTCAGCCCTTAGAACAGTACCTGGCACATGGTAGGAGCTCGCTATGTATTTATTGAATGAATGAATAAATGCATCTAGTGCAGTGACCAGCCCGAACAGGTGGATGCAGGGCTGGGAACCAGAAGAATTCCCACTAAGATCATACAGCTAATAAATATAGACAATACATGTAGGCCCCAGGTGTGCCTGTGGACAAGGGGACATTACAATGGAGTCAGGTAGATGCTTCACTGGAGGTACTTCTGCTGGGCCCTCGCACAGAGGAGGGGACACCTGGGTGCCCAAAGTGGGCAGAGAGACTTCTCAGGGAAGGGGAGACATAGAGAAGGAGGAATTTGTGAGATACACAAACTAGGGAGAACAGTCTCCAAGTTGGAAGAACACTGCCAAGGGCCCGATCTGTCTAAGATCTTGGGAAGCTGCTATCTATGCCTGTTGAGTCCACCATGGTTCTTTCTCTTGCCCACCATATTTTCACTGGTGTACCACCATTTGATGAGTTACAAAGTGAACTCTTTTTTTTTTAAAGCCCAGTTATGAAAAAAAATTGCAAAATGATGTTGAGAAAGGTTCTGTACTCATGAACAAATTTAACCTTAGAGGGTTTTTTTTTTTTAGATTTTTTTTATTTTTATATTTGTTTGTTTGTTTATTTATTTATTTGAAAGAGAGCGAGCAAGCATGAGATCGGGAGGGAGAGGAAGAGAGAATCTGAAGCAGACTCCACAATGAGCACAGAGCCCAATGCAGGGCTCCATCCCATGACTGTGAGATCATGACCTGAGCCAAAACCAACAGTCAGATGCTCAACCGACTGAGCCACCTAGGTGCTCCCTTAGAGTGATTTTTAAAAATCCTTTAAATCCTGTGCTTTCATTCTGTCTTCTTTTCCATGCCTAACTTCTCATTTCTCTTGTACCCAGGGCCATTTTCCCTTGAATCTCTCTCAATGTTGTTTCACTAAACACAGGAAACATGTGCTTTCTTGGCACGTCCCCCACTGCCTCCCAGGTCTTCTTCACCACTTGCCCAAACTACAACGGGTTCCTAACTGGCTACATCTTCCAGTGGTTACGTCCACATGGCTCACCTACTTAAACTCTGTGTGCTGCCCTTTGGCCAGGTCCCTCCTCACAGCCACTACCTAAAGGATGAGGCATCCTGATGATTACCCCACCTGAATCTTCTCTCCTTAAGAACCATCCTTTAACTGTGAAAATAGTCATGCACAACAAGCCATGGCTTCAGTGGTGGGACTCTAGTAAACAGGTGGTCCTCCAATAAAGAAAGATGTGCGTATTGTGTCTTCATGGAACCTAACAAAGGGTGCAGTGAAAGCTTGGACAGGACAAACAGGTTTTGATGGGGGGTAGGGTTAGGGAAGATGTTTTTGGGGAAGTGACATTTGGCTGACACTTGGAAGTTGAATAGGGAAGGACTAAAGGAAGAGGTGTACAAAGCCCCAAGGTGAGGACATCTTGGCATTTGCAGGGAATTACATAAACCTGGGTGGTTGGAGTGTTGTCTCACAAGGGAAAAAGACACGAGGTAGAATAGAGCAAGGAGCAGAGGTTAGGCCACACTGAGCCTTCTAGACTGTGATAGGGTTTATGGATCATGCTTGCAGCCAGCGAGAGGGTGGCCTGAAAACCAGGAGACCTTAGGAGATTTCTAGGGAGTGCGTGCGGCAAGAGCAGAGCTTGGACCCAGTGAGACAGAAGAACAAAATGCCTCTGAGGTAGAATGAATAGGACAAATAGAATGTGGTGGTGGGTTGCATGGAGAGGGGGTAGAAAATGATGTCAAGAAGGGCTCCCAGGTTTCAGACTGGTGAAACGAGGTGTCATTTTCTACCACAGGGGAGAGAGGAGAGGAGCACATTTGTGGGGGATGATCCCAGCTCAGTTTCAAGCAGAAGACCCTGAAGGCCCCTTCCCACTTGCCTTTTGTGATTTATTATAATCAAATTTACAGTTTCAGTGAAATCACCTTCCAGAATGCATATGTGCTTTCTTCCAAATAAGATAAAATGCGCTAGGGAGCAGAGTCTATATCTCATGGTCTTTGGAGTAGCTCAAGCCGCCTGGGACTGTCATAGTTCCCACTCTGCTGTGCTATGCAGTGCACATCACTTTGGGACCTAGGAATGAATGAGTGCATAATATCAGGATATATGAATTTTTAGCCTTCAAAACATTGTGAAGTGACAGTTAATTATCATTATTATTTTTTCAGAGAAAGGAAAAGCAACTTCAGAGACCACTGTGTTTGAAATTATTACCTTTTCATTCACCCTGATCCCAATACCAGACAAAGACCCCACCAAAAAGGAGAATTGCAGACTAATATCCCTGATGAACATGGATGCAAAAATTCTCACCAAAATACTAGCCAATAGGATCCAACAGTACATTAAAGGGATTATTCACCACAACCAAGTGGGATTTATTCCTGGGCTGCAAGGTTGGTTCAACATCCACAAATCAATCAATGTGATACACTGCATTAGTAAAAGAAAGAATAAGAATCATGTGAACCTCTCAATTGATGCAGAAAAACCATTTGACAAAGTACAGCATCCTTCCTTGATTAAAACTCTTCACAGTGTAGGGATAGAGGGAACATACCTCAATATCATAAAAGCCATCTATGAAAAACCCACAATGAATATCATTCTCAATGGGGAAAAACTGAGAGCTTTCCCCCTAAGGTCAGGAATATGGCAGGGATGTCCACTATCACCACTGCTATTCAACATAGTACTAGAAGTCCCAGCCTCAGCAATCAGACAACAAAAAGAAATAAAAGGCATCCAAATTGGCAAAGAAGTCAAACTCTCACTTTTCGCAGATGATGTGATACTCTATGTGGAAAACCCAAAAGACTCGACCCCAAAAACTGCTAGAACTCATACAGGAATTCAGCAAAGTGGCAAGATATAAAATCAATGCACAGAAATCAGTTGCATTTCTATACACTAACAATGATACAGAAGAAAGAGAAATTAAGGAGTTGATCCCATTTACAATTGCCCCCAAAACCATAAGATACCTAGGAATAAATCTAACCAAAGAGGCAGAGAAAGAATCTGTACTCAGAAAACTATACAACACTCATGAAATAAATTGAGAAAGACACAAAGAAATGGAAATACATTCCATGCTCATGGACTGGAAGAACAAATATTGTTAAAATGTCTATGCTACTTAGAGCAATCTACACATTTAATGCAATCCCTATCAAAATACCATCAACTTTTTTCACAGAAATGGAACAAATAATCCTAAAATTTGTATGGAACCAGAAAAGACCCCGAATAGCCAGAGGAATGTTGAAAAAGAAAACCAAAGCTGGTGGCATCACAATCCCGGACTTCAAGCTCTATTACAAAGCTGTACTCATCAAGGCAGTATGGTACTGGCATAAAAACAGGTACTTAGATCAGTGGAACAGAATAGAGAACCCAGAAATGGACCCTCAACTCTATGATCAACTAATCTTCAACAAAACAGGAAAGAATATCCAATGGAAAAAAAGACAGTCTCTTCAACAAATGGTGTTGGGAAAATTGGACAACCACATGCAGAAGAACGAAACTGTGCCATTTCCTTATACAATACACAAAAATAGACTCAAAATGGATGAAAGACCTAAATGGGAGACAGGAATCATCAAAATCCTAAGGAGAACACAGGCAGCAACCTCTTCGACCTCAGCCACAGCAACTTGTTCCTAGACACATTGCCAAAGGCAAGGGAAGCAAGGGCAAAAATGAACTACTGGGACTTCATCAAGATTAGAAGCTTTTGCACAGCAAAGGAAAACAGTCAACAAAACAGAAGACAACCGACAGAATGAGAGGAGATATTTGCAAATGACATATCAGATAAAGGGCTAGTATCCAAAATCTATAAAGAACTTATCAAACTCAAGACCCAGAAAACAAATAATCCGATCAAGAAATGGGCAAAAGACATGAACAGACATTTCTGCAAAGACATCCAAATGGCCAACAGACACATGAAAAGTGCTGAACGTCACTCAGCATCAGGGAAAAACAAATCAAAACCACAACAAGATACCACCTCACACCAGTCAGAATGGCTAAAGTTAACAAGTCAGGAAATGACAGCTGTTGGCAAGGATGTGGAAAAAGGGGGACCCTTTTACACTATGGGAGGGCATGCAAGCTGGTGCAGCTACTCTGGAAAACAGTATGGCGGTTCCTCAAAAAGTTGAAAATAGAGCTACCCTATGACCCAGCAATTGCACTACTGGGTATTTACCCCAAAGATACAAATGTAGTGATCCGAAGGGCACGTGCACCCCAGTGTTTATAGTAGTAATGACCACAATAGCCAAACTGTGGAAAGAGCCAAGATGTCCATCGACAGGTGAATGGATAAAGAAGATGTGGTGTATATATATACAATGGAGTATTATGCAGCCATCAAAAAATGAAATCTTGCCATTTGCAATGACGTGGATGGAACTAGGGGGTGTTATGATAAGTGAAATAAGTCAATCAGAGAAAGACAATTATCATATGATCCCACCGATATGTGGAATTTGAGAAACAAGGCAGAGGATCATAGGGGAAGACAGGAAAAAAATGAAACAAGATGAACCAGATAGGGGGGAAAACCATGAGATACTCTTAATTTCAGGAAACAAACTGAGGGTTGCTAAAGGGGAGGGGGGTGGAAGGGGTAGGGTGGCTGTGTGATGGGCATTGCGGAGGGTATGTGCTATGGTGAGCACTGTGAATTGTGTAAGACTGCTGAATCACAGACCTGTACCCTTCCAACAAACAAGACATTATATGTTAATAAAAAAATTTAAAAATTACAAAACAAAACAAAAAACAAAGCCCTTATTTCCTTGTTGATCTTCTGCTTAGATGATCTGTCCATTGTAGTGAGTGGGATGTTAAAAGTCCCCTACTATTATTGTATTATTATCACTGTGTTTCTTTAATTTTGTTATTAACTGGTTTATATAATTGGCTGCTTGCATGTTAGGGACATAAATATTTACAATTGTTAGATCTTCTTGTTGGATAGATCCTTTATGATAGAGTCCTTCTGCATCTCTTATTACAGTCTTTGGTTTTAAATCTAATTTGTCTGATATAGGATTGCCACTCCAGCTTTCTTTTGATGTCCATTAGCATGATAAATGATTTTCCACCCCCTCACTTTAAATCTGAAGGTGTCTTTGAGTCTAAAATGAGTCTCTTGCAGATAGCTTATCAGTGGGTCTTCCTTTTTTATCCAATCTGATACCTTGTGTCTTTTGACTGGGGCATTTAGCTCATTGACATTCAGAGTAACTATTGAAAGATACAAATTTAGTGCCATTGTATTACCTGTAAAGTGACTATTTCTGTATATTGTCTCTGTTCCTTTCTGGTCTATGTTACTTTTGGGCTCTCTCTTCACTTAAAGGAACCCTTTTAATATTTCTTGTAGGCCTGGTTTGGTGATCACAAATTCTTTTAGTTTCTGTCCTGGAGGCTTTTTATCACTCCTATTTTGAATGACATCCTAGCTGAATAAAGTATTCCTGGCTGCATATTTTTCTCATTTTTAGCACCCTGAGTATATCACGTCAGTCCTTTCTGGCCTGCCAGGTCTCTGTGGATAGGTCTGCTGCCAATCTAATGTTTCTACCCTTGTAGGTTATGGACCTTTTGTCCTGAGCTGCTTTCAAGATTTTCTCTTTGTATCTGAGACTTGCAAGTCTCACTATTATAAGTTGAGTGTTTACCTATTTTTATTGATTTTGAGGGGGGTTCTCTGTGCCTCCTCAACTTGGATACCTGTTTCTTTCCCCATATTAGGGAAATTCTCCACTATAATTGCTCCAATATACCTTCTGCCCCTCTCTCTGTTTCCTCTTCTTCTGGGATCCCAATTATTCTAATATTGTTTTGCTTTATTGTATCACTTACTTCTCGAATTCTCCCCTCGTGATCCAGTAGTTGTTTATCTCTCTTTTTCTCAGCTTCTTTATTCTCCATCCTTTTGTCTTCTATTATCACTAATTCTCTCTTCTGCTTCATTTATCCTAGCAGTTACAGCCTCCATTTTTGATTGCACCTTATCAATAGCCTTTTTCATTTCGACTTGTTTAGATTTTAGTTCTTTTATTTCTCTAGATTCTCTAGTGTCTTCTATGCTTTTTTTCAAGCCCAGCTAGTATCTTCTAATGTTATTCTAAACTCTAGTTCCAACATCTTACTAATGTCCATACAGATTAAGTCCCTGGCAATCAGTACTGCCTCTTGTTCTCTTTTTTGAGGTGAGTTTTTCTGTCTTGTCATTCTGTCCTGAGAAGAATAGATGAACGAGAGAACAAAATACTAAAATGGCAACAATGACCCCAAAGAGATATAAACTAAAAAATCAGAAGAGACCCAAAACCAAAAAATATAATTAATTAATTAATTGGGGAAAAAAAGGAAGTGAATATAATTAGACAGGTGAACAGAATAAAGCAATACATTGGATCCTGTATTTTGGTCTGTCTGTTAAAAAATTAGATTCCAAAATTGTAAAGAAAGAAAAACATATATGTAAAAAATAAAATTAAATACAATGAAAGGGTAGAATGTAACTGTAAAAATGAAAATTAAAAGACAAGAAAAAACAAAAGAAAAAAAACACAAGAAAAAAATGGAAGGGATATAAACAGACAGGTGAACAGAACAGAACTATACATTATCACTTCAGTGTATTTTGGTCAGTTTGTTAGAAGAAATTATATCTCAAAACTGTAAGGAAAGAACAATATATATACCAAAATAAAATTAAATACATTGAAAGGATAGAATGTAACTGTAAAGATGAAAATTAAAAAAGACTTTAACAAAAAAAGGAAGAAAAGAAAAAAAGAAAAGAAGAAGAGAATATGATCAGACAGGTGAATAGAACAGAGCCATACATTAGATTTTGGGTGTATTTTGGTCTGTTAGAAGAAACTGCATCCCAAAATTGTAATGAAGAAAAACATATATCTACAAAAATAAAATTAAATACAATGAAGGGATAGAATGTAACTGTAAAAATGAAAATTTAAAAAGATTTTTAAAAAAGAGTTGATAAACTAAGAAATTGGTTGTAAAAGGAAAGAGAAAAAAAAATTAACTTTGAAAGACTACAGAATCATGGGAAAAAAGCCATGCATTCCATGTGCAGTATTCCCCTAGCGCTGGAGTTCTGCCATTCTCATTGATCGGTAAACTTGGCCTTGGCTGGCTATTCTTGCCGATCTTCTGGGGGAGGGGCCTGTTGCCGTGGTTCCCAAATGTCTTTGCCGGACGCGGAATTGCCCCGCCCTTGCCGGTCCGGGCTAAGGGTTTGCTCTCGGAATCTTTTGTTCCCTGCAAGCTCTCAGTACAGCTTTGGAGGACCAGGGTGAAAATGGTGGCCTCCCAATCTCTGCCCCGGAGGAGCTGAGAACTCGGGGTCCCGCTCCTCAGTGCGCCCCCAGAGAAAAGCAGTCCGTCACTCCCGTCTCCCGGTCTCCAGCCGCACTCCGTGCTCACCCGGCCTGTGACCGAGCGTTTCTATCTCTGGCACCCGACCCCATGTGGAGTCTCCAAACCCAGCAGATCCCTGCGGTGCGCTCCCGCGCCGCTCCTCCCGGGGGAGGAAGGGGAGTCTCCCCGGCTCTGCCGCTTGTTGGGTCCCTGCTGGAGGAGCAGTGGCCCAACTGTCACCGATCACAGTTTATGGCCACCCCGAGCTGAGAGCCCGCGCCTCGGCTCCGTCTCTGCAGCCGGCTTCCCCGCTCCGATACCTGGGAGCTCTGCCGCACTCAGGCACCCCCGGTCTTTCTGTGACCCCGAGGGTCCTGAGACCACACTGTCCCGCGAGGGTTCCACCCCCCACTTAGCCACTGGAGCGACGTCCCTCAGCGGAGCCGACTTCTAAAAGTTCCAGTTCTGTGCTCCGGGGCTCTATCACTTGCCAGAACCGGACAACGGAGGCCCCTTCCCCTGCCGTCTATCCTCCCGAATATTGCCTCGGATCCACTTCTCCGCACGTCCTACCTTCCAGAAAGTGGTCGCTTTTCTGTTCAGAGAGTGGTTGCTATTCTTTTCTTCGGTCTCCTGTTGAGTTCACAGGTGTTCAGAATGATTTGATAGCTATCTAGCTGAATTCCTGGGATCAGATCAAATAAAGGTTTCCTACTCCTCTGCCATCTTGGACTCTCTAATCCAATTTATTTCAATTCATCAAGCATTTAGTACATGTCAAGACTTAGGATTTTTATTATCTTGATTCACTTCCCATCATTACATCAAGGAGTAAAATCATACAGATCATCACTGTAACCCAGCCCATTAGTATATGGGTTTATAGTTACATTAGTCCATCCCTAGAACTCACCTAACAAGTTGTATAATCCGCCCCCCCACACACACACACAAGCTGGTTTTCTAAGATATGGAAATGTATTTTTAAGTTCCCTTTCAGTATTGGATTCATAAAGCAGAAGCCATATCCTCCACTGATCAATTATTCTTACGTCTGAGTTTTCATCAGTAAAGCACAATCCATCAGTCTGATAGCCAGGGTTTGAAGTAGTTCCGTTCCAGACATCTCTAGGGCCAGGGAACTCATGCTAACGAGGAAAGCCTATTTCAGCCCTTCCTCTTTGCCAAAGGCATCCCCCAAGGTTGCCTCCCTTGGTTGGTGTTCAACCTTGAGAGCACGAAGTGCAAGTCAAGTCCCTCTTATCCTTCCTGGCCCTCAAATGTTTGAGGATATAGACACATTTCTCCTCTATAAGAAAACTCTCCGCTCCTTTTGCCCATTCATTCTACACATGGCCTGGCTCCAGGACCCTTGCTGACCTGACCACGGCCTGGGCCCTGGGTTCTTTGCCCCAACACAGGCTAGTCTCTGCCTCAGAGTGGCAGTAGCATCCTGACTGTCCCCACATTTCTGGCATCGAGCGCAGGTACAACATGTGGCAGGCTCTCAGAAATGCTTGCTGCTGACTGGAGTTTGGGCTGAGTGGCAATAGGGCTCTCTGTCATTAGGACCATCTCTATAGCTGAGGTAAGGGCTAGGGCCTTTTCACACTGGCTTTCCAGAGTTCAGTAGCACCCTCACCTAAAGGAAAAAACATGAAAAAGATGAAGATGCTGAAGGAACACAAGGAGGATGGTAGGGAGGAGGGGAAATGCCACAGACATATAGGGCAAACGAGGGTAGAAAGAGACACAGCAAGGGACACTTGCCATCGGCTCCCGCACCGCTTCTCACTAAAAACCCCTCACTGTCCCTGAGAGAGGAGCACTGAGAAGTTTCCATTTACTCACCACCCAGTGGGCACCTGAGGAACGCCCGAGCCACCTGCCAGGGCCAAACAGTCCCATGACACCAGGAGTCCCTCCACCTCTCTCCCACCTAAAGTGAGAGCCTGAGGCCAGTTAGCGAGGTGCCATCCTTGAACGGCAGGTCAGATGGCTCATGTCCCGTCACTGGCCTCACAGGGACGTGGGCGACTCAGCCACAGCATCTTTGGTGTTCTTTTTTTTATCCCTTAACCCATTAAGTCATGCCCTCCAGACTCCCTTGCCTCAACGTGTTGGAGAGGAGAGCCTAACTCACCTGCAAAAGCGGTGGTTCTGATCTGACGAAAGGATTTCAAGATGGATGGGAGAAAATAGGGAATTAACAGAGAGGTTTTTAAAAAATAGTAGAGATTTTTTAACGCAACCACATCCTTCCTTTTAACTCACGACCTGCTGAAGGAACAGCCACAGACAGCCATGTGAGCGTTAAGCGGGTTAGCCGGAGAGAGGCCCCCGGGGCCGGCAGCACAGTCCCAGCCCCACCGTTCTCTCCAGCCCATCCTGTTCCAAGTGCTCTGAAACTAGGCTGACTCATCAGGCTCCTCCAGGCGTACAAAGTGACCCAAATGAAAGCCATCTCCCTCATAGGGAAGCAGAGGAAGGCTGTGTTTCTCTTAGTTTTTCATCTGGGTTTCTTAGTGGAGGGGAAAAACTGCTTGTTATCACCTTCAAATGGCTGATGAGAGAATATGTGACTGAAGGGAGTGGGCAAGGGGTGAGAGCAGGGGGCAGGGAAGGGGGGACTCCACATGGGAGGGGCGCCCCCTGGCTGGCTCAGCATACTGGGGGAGAGTGTGGTAAGTGTAGGTTTTATTATTATTCAGGTGTGGTAAAGGCAACAGATTAGGAGATGATTGCCCTTGAAGAGACAGTTTGTTACAGTTCCTGAGAAGAGGGGGCACACCACGCCATGAGAGAGGGTCCCAAGGGGGGGCACCAGGGGCAGGCAGGAGGCAGAGGGAGTAAGGCGGAAACTGGGCAAGAGCCTTTGTTGTCATTTTTGTGGGAAGGAAAAAATGAGGCAGGGCAGGCAGGTTTAGGATTGGCTGATCTGAGCGCTTTCAGGGCTTTGAGCCACAGGGGCTGTCCCTTGCTGTCGGGTACCTAGCCCTTGGGTGATTAGGATGAGGGAATAGTGGCCCAGAGTGTGAGAGCCTAGTAAGGGGGTGGTAAGGGGCTCTGGCTTGGGCTGGTTTGCGTGTGAAAAACGTGCTCCCAGTTGAGCTGTTTACTCTCACTAGGAATTGGCTAAGCCTGGGAGGGGCAGTCCCTCCATGATCAGCATGTCCCCAAGAAGTCAGAGCATCAGAATATAGAAAATAGAAGACTGTGGTTACTACAGAGAAGGAGGGACTTTGATGATGCCTACGAGGTAATAAAATGTGAACTGATCAAAACTTTACTGAAAATCCTACATCAGTCTGCTTTTCATCTGAAAATTCCCATTTCTCTTGTTTGTCCTTCCCTTGTATCTCTCCTTAGCGTGCAGAAATCCTGTGCTGGGGAAGCCTAGGAAAACCATGAAGCTGTTCTTTGTTGGCATCGTGGCTAGCATGGAAGAGAGAAGTTACCTCTGGGTGGGGACTTACGCGTCCATCCAGGCCGAAATCCATCTTGGTCCCAAATGGGCCCTGAAGACAGCAGATACTCTAGCACAGTGTATCTCCTCTCTCCATGCAAGTATTGCCTCATCCAGGCTCCTCCTAAGGTTCGCTGGGATTCTGGAGTGACAGGTTTATCAGGTCCATGTGACAGCCTTCATCAGCTACACCACTTCACGCCTTTCTGAAAGAGTGAGTCAGCAGAGTCCAACAGACCTCACGGCTTGAGGTGGAACGGCGCTGATGGCTTTCCGGGCGCAGCTTTGATGTGACAGTCCTGCCGAGTATTCATTCCCAAACTGGTGCCCTGGTGATTTCTCCACAGCCCCATCCTGTACGTTTCTCCCAGCATGCGGGAGCTCAGCTAATTCCATGATTCTGTAGCCTGGCTCATTTGCTAAGTCAATACTAGAATCAAATAGCAGAGCCTTGCTTCGCAGACAGAGGAGACAACCAAACTTCAGACCTTCAGAACTGAGGCCAGAACTGTACCTGGGAGCAGCGCTGTGCCCACCGACCTGCACTAGTGGAAGGCTGTGAGGAGAGATGCATGCCCACGGAAGAAGGCTCACTGAAGGGTCTGGGGAATGGTTAAACATAATGGAAAGCATCGCCTTCCCTACCGAGTGGCTGGAAAGATGGTAGATAGAGGCCCTTGTCTGCTCCAGAGAAAACAAGCCTTCATTTCGCCGCTCCCCACTCTCCCCAGCCCCTCCCAGTAGGGTGCCAGATGGGCCCTGACCAATGTCATCCCATTATCAAAGATCTCCCACTGTGAGCAAACCTCAACCCATTCCAGTCTTTGGTTAATCCATGTTTCAATAAGTGTCGTGATTAAGCCGCCTCCTCTAACAATCCCGTTCATGGGAGTGTAAGACTTTCAGTGACTACATTGGGAACATCTGTGGGTGGACATAGACGAAGGCAGTCTGCCCCTATGAAGAGAAGCACAGAGCGGGTAAAGATGAATAGAAAGCAGGTCAAAGGGGGCCTGGCACAGATGTCTCCCTCCTGGAGGTGGGCTCTCTCAGGTGACCACACCTGCGTCTGCAACGCGGCCATCTGGGGCCCCCCTGGGAGAGTCGTCAGATATGCCCCAGGGGCCCTGGTCACTGCCCAGCCTCGCCTGCATGTGTGGTCACTTGGAGTTGCTGTCAGAACAGTCCCTCAGTGTCTGTGGCCCTGTCAGTGCCATCCCAGGCCCAGAGTGTCCCTTTCTGTCACTCACCTTTTTCATACCTGCCCCGAATTCTGCCCCAAAACTCTGTTACACGGTCAGTTTCTTCTCTGCACACAGTGCATTCCCTCATGGCCCCTCTACTAGAAGACCCCTTCTGTTATTGTTCTCCAGATTTTCCTTTTTTTAGAAAGATTTTATTTATTTATTTATTTATTTATTTATCTGAGAGAGAGAGGGCATGAGCAGGGAGAAAGGCAGAGGGAGAGGATGAAGCAGATGCCTCGCGGAGCAGGGAGCCTGATGCAGGGCTCGATCCCAGGACCCTGAGATCATGACCTGAGCCCAAGGCAGATGCTTAACCACCCAGGCGCCCCTGATCTCCATATTTTCTATGTGTTCCCCAATAGCCCCTTTCCTTCCTATCCTAAACTCTAAATTGGCCCAGTCTTTCTACTTAGAAGGAGCATTGACATAATCCAGTTTTGATTGCTCAGCCCAGCGTGGTACTACTCTCTACCATTGTATGCTTTCTGGGGAGGCATTTGTCTGTCAAATCGTTCATTTGTCATCCTTTGATCCATAATCCCTATCCCACCCCCTGTGACTTCCCCATCCAAAGGGGACCCAGGGTGGCTGGGGGATATTGCATGTAGAGAGAACACAATTCCTCCTCCTTCTCTTCAGTAACCCTGTTGAGGCAACAGTCACTGTCATGTGAATAAGTATATCAGGGGCCCTGGGTGAAAAGGTATGACGTACAGACTTCCAAACTTTTGCCGATGCTGTGTTCCCTGCCAGACATGCCCTTTTCCACATCTTGACTGGCCTGGCCCTTCTTGACCATGTAAGTCCTATTTCATTTTAATACCCAGCTAAAATCTTACCATCTGTGTGGAAAGGTCCTCCCTGACTCCCCCAGCCAGTCACTGGGGCCCCATAGGAACTTGTCCATGCCCCTACACCTTCCCAGTCCCTCCTCTATTATGGTTGAACATGTGCCCCCACCTCTTCTGCTAGGCTGTGTGAGCTCTGAGACCAGTGCTGCCTCAGTTGCCCTGTATCTCTAGAGCCTTCCCCACTGCACTGAATACCTTACCTCAGTTGTTTTGTATTGGGTCTATGGCTGGAGATGGAAACAGTGGTAACTATCAGTGTTATATGTGTGTGTGTGTGTGTGTGAGGGGATGTGGGGCAATAAAGAGAGTGCTTTAACCCCTTTGTGCCTCAGTTTCCTCATCTGTAAAATAGGTGTTAGGATGACAATACCTATGTGTCTGTCATGGAGGAGGTACAAGAATTAAAGGAGTTAAGACAGGCATATCTCGCTCAGTTTACTGCCCTTTACAGATATTACATTTTTTTACAAATTGAAGGTTTGTGGCAACCCTGCATTGAGCAAATCTCTCAGCACCATTTTTCCAACAGCATTTGCTCACTTCATGTCTCTGCGTCACATTTTGGTAGTTCTCAGACTATTTCAACGTTTTTCATTATTATTATGTTTGGTTTGGTGATCTGTGATCTTTTTTTTTACCAATAAAGTGTCTTTTAATTAAGGTATATACATCATTTTTTAAAGATTTTATTTTTAAGTAATCTCCACAGCCAACATGGGGCTCAAACTCACAACCCCGAGATCAAGAGTCACATGTTCCACTGACTGAGCCAGCTAGGCGCCCCAAAGTATATACACTAGTTTTTAGACATAATGCTACTGCACGCTTAATAGATCACAGTATAGTCTATATATAACTGATATATGCACTGAGAAACCAAAAAATTCATTGGACTCGCTTTTTGCAATGTTTTCCTTATTGCAGTGGTCTGGAACCGAATCTGCGATATCTTCAGGGTATGCCTGTATACAGAAAGCACTTAAACCAGTGCCTGGAACTGGCATCTAATAAATGCTCAGTAAATGTTAACTGTCTTTGCCTTAGAGGGACAGATGAGACTTAAGTGAGCCAACTTTGACTCCTTAACATTAATAAGGAGGGATACAATAATATGTTATCCTAAAAATTTAAGGCTCACTGATCATTTCAATATTTGTTTTCTCAAACCATAGAGCACCCTCACCTCCCACTTCCCTTTTCGCCAATGGCGAAATGGTCAAAAGTGGGATAGGGTGGGCTGGGTGTGAGGGTGAAAGTAAAAACAGATTCAGAATAATGGAAAAGCTGGAGAGGGTGTATAGAACTGGGTGCAGAATGGGGTAGGCAAGATTCAGGTTGGAGGTCCCTTTTTAATTCCTGCTCCATTGTATATGTGTCTTCACAAGTTTCTTCATTCTTTTTAACCTCAGTGTATTCATCTGTGAAATGGGGATGAGGAAGCTAGCATAACCTCTAAGGTATCTTTAATTCTACAAGAAATCCTAGGATTCTAATTCTAAATGTAATCTCTATAGATGGTCATTCTATGCTGCAAAAATAACAAAGATTTTATTTCTTTTACCAGCAACCTTGGACGTGAGCAAGCTAGTAAAACAAACAAAAGCAAAATAATAATAATAACGTTTTTAAAGAAAGAAAAAAAACACCAAAAACAAACCAAAATCAACCTTGACCTGGACTAGGAGTATTTTCACGTTATTTACAAAGCTATTCTTATTTTTATAATAAAATAGTGTTTTTATAACAAACACTATAGTAAAATATTATTTTTATAATAAAATAATAAAAATATGTATATTTTTATCATATCATATTTATATTATATAAAATATATATACATAGTTATATGTATCATAAACATGTATATATGATGGTTTTCATAATGGTTTCTCACCCAGTATATCATTTTAAATAGAAATCCTAACTCTGAACGCTGTAAAAAAACCCTGGACCCATTTCCCAGGAGGTAATCCCCTTAGAAAAGCTGATGCTCTCAGATCGGACTTCCCCTGGACCTTTCACCCTGGGAGAAGCATTAGCAGAGAACAGCCAGCTCCTTAATGACTCAGGTTTTGAATTCTCGCTCTTTGGGATCTAGCGCTGTTCAGTGTTTCTGTGGTTCTTTTTAACGGGCCAGATTCAGAGATCGTGGGGCCATGACTATAACAGATCAGCTACAAAAATGCCTCTTATTGTATCGAGCCTGTGGCCAACGAGCTCCCTGGGTATCTCACCTCATTTCTCATTAATCCTCTCCAATCCCCCTGAGGTAGCTGGAGGGGCAGGGTGCAATTAGCCCGGACCTGGATTTATAGTTGGGGTTGGGAGAAGGAAGTGGCCATCACTCTGCCACCATTAGCAGCAAAGAAAGGACTATCTTGCTGGCCTTTCAAATCTCAGAGCACACAGCTGTGTTCTGGGAGCCACCAGCCTTCCCCCGCTGCCTGCTTGGATTATTCATGCAGAAATGGAGCTCCCTACTCAGGATCACGTGTGTGCCTCTGAGGCTAAATCAGATTCTGGTGTTGTGTTACTTCCTAATCATTTGAAACAAAAAGTCTTTTGATTTTTTAGAATTTAAACAAGGTCAACCACAGTTTGATGTCCCCAAACCAGACAGAAGTGCATGTCTCTGAAATTTTCCATGTTTGAGGATGTTTTATTTGGAAAGTTCTGAGCCTGCGAGGAATTCTTTTTGGAAGGTCTCTCCCAGCTAGGAAGCGGTAGGAATTGTAACTACAAATCTCTATGGCAATTTTTTAAATTGCAGTAAAATATATTTAACACAAAATTTACCATTTTAACCATTTTAATTGTTCAGTGGCATTCACATTCTTGTGCGCCTGTTACCACCATCTACCTCTAGAACACTTTCATCCTGCAAAACTGAAACTCGGTCCCCATGAAACTCCAACTCCCATTCTTCCCTGACCCTGGCAACCACCATTCTATTTTCTGTCTCTATGAACTGGACTCCTCTAGGTACTCCATATGAGTCAAATCATACAGAAGTTGTTGTTTTGCAACTGACTTATTTCACTCAACATAATGTTCTCCAGGTTCATCCATATTGTAGCATGTGTCAGAATTTCCTTCCTTTTAAGGCTAAATGTATTCCACTGTATGGATAGACCACATTTTGTCCACCTATTGATCTATCGATGGACATTTGCGTTGCTTCCCTTGCAACTTTAAATCAGATATTTCCCATTGGCCTTATTTCCTTTCAAATGAAATTTTTGTTCTAATAGCACTTAATATACACCAGCAAAAACTGTTTTTCTTTCATTTTGATTTAAAAAAAAGGTCGACATTCAAACTGTATTAGTAAGTTGGATTAATACTTCAAAGTCTTTGAATTTTTCATCTAACCAACCCATGAAACCCTCTCCTTACTTCTACCACCAGCAGCTATGTGAAGATTGGGCCAAGATTAAAATCTGCGGGCCCACTGGGAGTTCTTTAAATTATTGAGATTAAGATGTGAGAAAAGTCTTACCAAGGATGTACATGATTGAGACAGGAGGGGTGGGGCTGATGTGAGAGGAGTTTGAAGATTAGGAAGTTAGCTGACAGTGGAAATGAGGGAGAGGACAAAATCCAAGACAGCTCATCTGTGGGCACAAGGAACCAGGCATCGTAGTTGATTAAAAGTGTATAAAAGAGGATTAAGCAGGATCCTAATAAGCCTCTATGCTTCATAGAACATATTGATCCTGGGGCTTTGGGATAAAATCAAATAGCTGAATTTTGTGGCTTTCATTTTGGCTCCTAAGAGTCTTCTTTTTCTCCTTGATATTTTCTACTTGATACTTCTACTGTTCTCAAAAGGGGTAGAATTGCCAAATCACTGAGTGTCAAGTGGTTAGAGTACTTACTCTCTATTCTGTTCTGTATATGACATATTGTTTTCTATCTTCAAATTCATCCTAGATCCTCCACTTACTTTATATACAACTGTTTGTAGCACAATACAGCATAGAGTCTTCTGCTTTTATAAAGAAAGTGTTCTGTGAATGGAGGCTTTACTACAAAGCTAATGAAGCTAAATCTTCAGGGTCGCTCACTTACTTAAACCTTCCCAAAGCCCTGAAAGAAGCTCTAGCAGTTTTGTAATTGTAGTTTTGTATTATTTTTTTAATGAGAGTCCACAGGTTTTATAAACTTTAAGCCCTTCAAAATCTGGACTTGCCCTGTCTATGAATCAGGGCTGAGCTGGAAAGCCAGGAGCCTGAGACACCTTTTCTCATGTATTTCTAAAGGTTTCTTCCATCTGGCAAATGCGGAAAACCTTTGCCATCGAGTCATTGGTTCCGTCTCCTATTTCCTACACCCCCATTTCCTTTCCAAATCTTTCCCACTGTTTATAGAACATTTTTAAAAACAGATTTGCTCAGCAAAAATGAAACAACAACAAAATGGGACAATTGCCTCTGTTGAGATGAGAATCTGTTGTTGGATTTTTAAATTTTGCTCAGTGTTTCCTAAAATCACCTCAATTCTAGTTGTCCTCTTATCTCGGCCTGGCAAACTGGGTGGGGTGGCAGCCCCAGCACCCCCTCTCATCCTTGTCCTTTGCATGTGTGCATGCATCACCCTGGCAGGGCCACACATGTGCTGCTTTCAATCCACAGACATAAGGATAAATCAGATCATTCCATGCAGAGAGAAACTGGGTCCTGAGCAGCAAGCCTATGGATAATCCATGTGCATTTCTAATGTCCTTTTCTCCCTTTAAACACCATCCTTCTACCCAGACACTCTCCCATCCTTGGAACAATGGGAAACAAAAGCCCCTTCCCTTTGGCCCGTTAGCTGCCTCCCAGCAGTTGGGCTAAAGGAGATGCGGGGGAGGGAAGCTGGCATGGGGATCAAGGGCTTGCGGGGGGGGGGGGGGGGGGGCAGAGAAAGCCCCCCTCCCAGTCACCCCGTGGGATGAAGGCCCGATTTTGGTGACAGATCACCATAATCACCGCCTTCAGAGAGAAAGAAAGGCAAACAATAAAAATCTATATTTTCAATGAATAAAACACGACCTGATTCACTTGGGGAAGGTGAAATAATGAGTGTGTTTGTAAAGTGATGTTCTTCTCTCACACAGCTCTCTGAAATTGCTCTGAGTTGCCCCAGTGATATGAGGCCCTGGTGCTGATTTTCAGGGTTGAGGTTGTGTTAACCCAGTGTTAACTCCTGAAGACCCCAAAAACCATCTGGAAAAGGACTTTGTACTTTTCTATATCCAAAAGTTGAACGGATATGAGGAGGAAGAGAGAGGCTCCCACAGCTGGGAAGTCCTTGCCCCAACTCATTCCGCAACACAACGAGAATCTCCTGACAGCTACACACTTTCCATCGAAGACCCCCGGGGAGAAGGGGAGGAGTTTAAGGAGCGCAACTTTGTCACATACCATCAATAAAGTCCACTACAGTGGACCCAGCCAAAAAATAATTGAAGAGATATGGTCTTTCTTAGGTAAAAACCAACAACATTCAACTATGCTTTATAACTTTGAAATTTTTCATTAAAATATAAGATACATAAAATGCACAAATCAAAAATATACAGTTTAATAGGTATTCACAAAATTAATACACCAAAGAAACTAGACTGGTATACAGAAATGTAACCAAGAAAGAGAAGCCAGAGAGCCCTCTCTTGACCCTTTCCTACTCACTTCCTCCCTCCCTGCCACCCAAGTTAACCATAATCTTAATACCTAATAAAACTTGCCTCTTTTTGAATTTTATCTAAATGAAGCCATACAGTGTGAACTCTTTTATTTCAGATGTATCTTGCTCACATTGTATTTGTGAGATTCTTGTATGATTTGCATGTAGCAGTAGTTTGTCCACTTTTGTGGGTGTATAGTACTCCATTGGGTGACCATACCACAATTTACTCTCATTCTACCATTGATGGAAATTTGAATCATTTCAAGTCCTCCCACAGCATTCTTATCCATGTCTTTGGGAACATAAATAAGCATTTTGGGGGAATATTTCTAGAAATGAGATTACTGGAGCATAGGTTATCTTTAAATTCAGCTTTAGTAGAAACTGAAAATCAACCAAACCAACTCATTATTCAATGAGTTTTTGTGAAACACTATCAAGAGCCTAGCATTCTTTTTGACCTTGAAGGAAATACAAAGATAAAGACAAGATATGGCCCCTCCCTCCAAGAGTTACAATATGGTCAAGGATCACTTACGAGAGAGTGAAGAGATACTACAATTTATTTGACTGAGCACCAAATTGATGTTATTGATACCAAGTGTCATAGAACCAAAATCATAGGTAGGAGAGAACACCTAGGTCTCTTTCCTTCTTAAAACAGTGAGGAAATGTTTTTGCAGGAAAATACAGGCATGGGTTCATTGAGTTAATCCCTTTTGTGATACTAGCTCTGTAAGCCCCAAATCTTTCACAAAGACACTACTCTTTCACTCTGCTTTTTTCTCTGATTTTGATTTTCACCCCACATGTAGAAGGCCAAAGTACCAAGAGACTAGGAAAATTGAAAAATAATAAAATAACAGAGATTTCTTCTTATAGAAATTTCAGCCAAGTTATTAGAATCAACTCTTCTTGTGAAAACAATCAACATTCTAGATTAAATATTAAAAGCCCATCCTTAACAACATGAAATGACTAATAAAATAGTGAGGAACTAACTACCAGGCCAAAGCCTATGGCAAAAGGGAAACTCAGAAACAAACAGGGGGGCTGAAGCTGCTTCTGCCCTTGGTCCTTTACCAGACTGGGCATACCTGGGCTTCAGTTTTGGAAGCTTTGAAGGACAAGGATCCAGAAGTCAAGGCCCAGTGCTGACCTAAGGTGGGAAGTCTAAGTTTTAGAATCACCAAAATCTTACCAGAATCTAAGGATACTTCTTCCACAGAAGTTGGGACTTCAGATGTCTATAACCCTGGGGTAAAGATAAACTAGAAATAAAAGCACCTCCACTTTCCACCTCTCAGAAACTGCAGGTAAGGTTGCCTTGGTGTTAAGCAAAGCAGAGGGAAAAAAAAAGAAAAACAATAACTGCTTTAAGAAGTTGTGATTGCAAGCTGACTCTCATAAGGATATGCATCATGGCCTCACATTACCTGGGTGGTACAGAAAACCTCACATTGTGAATTTATTTTAATATGGACTCTTTATTAAATGGTAGTGCATGGGGTGTTTCCTCAACATAGGTCCAAAAACACTTTTATAGGGACAATGAGCAGTATACAGTCAAAAATAACCAAGCACACAAGGAAATGAAACATTATAACCAAAAACAGCAAAAATAATAAACAGAACAAAAATGCCTTTAATATTTAGATATTGGAATTATCAGACAAAGATTATAAAATAACAATGTTCTTTGTGTTTAAAGAAATAAAACAGGCTTGAAAATATCTTCAAGCAACAAGAATCTATAAAAAATGACCCAGCATATCTGGAAAAGAACGAAATGCAACTTCTAGCAATACAAAACAATGTCCAAAATTTTAAATCCCTTTGGTAGATTTAACAGCAGATTAACACAACTAAAGAGAGAATGGTTAGATTTCATAAAATCCAAGACAACATAAGATGCATCATTATTTCATGAACATTAAGAAATAAAAACAAATGTCCCCAATTAAACTATAGCATAATCCTTTCTTCTCTCAAAATGTTTAATTTATACTTCCTGAAGCTTACACATTTTTTAAAAATCTATACTGAAATATCACATTTGTGCAAGCATAAAAAGGAAAACATGATTGGAATAAAATGGTTAAAAACGGTCCTAGAAACTCTTTGCAGCCAGAGTCTGATTCTTCTGGGTCATTTTAACTCATTTTTTGACTGTGTTTTTCTCAAGCTTGTGATGCAGCATTTCTTAGAAAGTGCCCCATGATTGTTTGTAGGATCTTCTCCCAAGCCCTTAAGACCCATTCTGCAAGTTTTGATTCTGGTGCTTCCATGGCCTTACCAGAAATGATGAGTTTATAAAATGTTTTCCACTGAAATTCAATTCCATGGAAAGGCTTTAGGCAATGCCTGGGACTCATATTTCTTCCTTCCTCAGATTGTCCTTTTTTGTTGACTGGAACATTAAAATCCTACAGTGGTCAACTAAGTGCTGCCAAGAATAACAACCACATTCACACCTAGACAGTGGCAGTGATTAAAAGCCATCAACTGTAACATACAGTCTTGTTTCAGGATGCTAAAATGTAAAGGAAAAAAAAAAAAACCCATGTATCTTAAAATGGATAAAATATGGTAGATGAGGACCTGCTCAAAAATTTTTGGTGTGTCCTTATTTCTATGGCAGCCAGTCTGTAGGGCTTTGAGGCCTTTTGTCTTATAACCCCTCTTTCCCATTCTTACCTCCTTGGCTCCTCCTTGGGGCCTGGGCTGAGGCTCAGGTGCTCCAGTCCTTGAGGAGGAAAAGCTGTGTCCAGCTGTGCAGTAGAAACCCAGCCCTCCTGCTCCCTCCTCGCTCTCCCCCACCTCCCCTCCTGCTCCTCTTGTCATGGCTTCCAGCCATCTGGGCTCCCTGCTGTTGCCACTGCCTGAGCCTTATTCTCTTACTCTTTGTAGACGATGCTCATTTTCCATTTTGTCTTTCAGCAAGAATGCCTCCTTACCCAAGCTCAGTACCTTCTCCTGGTCCCAATGTGCCTGCCCCTGTTGGAACACATCTCAGGGTCAGGAGGCCCCACACAGCACTGCTCAGACTCTTCTAAGAGCCTGGCCTCCCTTAGGTGCTTGTTAGTTGACCACCTCATGCAGCTTCGCTAGCTTCTTAGTACTGAATGCAAGAGTTAATGCATAGACGAACATTTTATCAAGTGGTAGTGTCTTTTGGCCAACACATATTTCTTAAATTCCTGCTCTCGGGCTGTGTGAGCAGAGCTCCTAAAGGGCCCTCCAGAGCTGAGTCGCCTGGTCCTGGTTCTCCAGGAATATTCATTAGAGTGTACCCCCAACTATGAGAAGAGTGCACAAAGACATTTTTAAAGTCCTTGGACAGTGTTTGAAATAGCATTCTTAAATTTTAATAATGTATTTGGCAGCTCTGATAGAAATAATTCATAATTATTTTATATATTATTTCTACAGTATTTCAACTGTAATTTTTCCCCTCTTATAACTGATTCAGGCTTCAATTTTCAACATAGGACTATTACCTTCTCATCTTATTATAGATCCTGTGGAAATAGGATCCCGAATGAGCCTTCTTTGTATAAAATTATGTAAAACATCTACCAAATGTTCAGAAATTTGCTTTTACATATCATTTACACATTGTTTCTTCCATTCATAATTGAGTCAAGGGAAGCATGATTTTTCTATTGGCGAGTCTTTTCACAACTGGAACATTTGCTTGCAAACTCTCCCTCTCCAGCTGCCACAAGCCTGAGACATCTTTCTTAGTCATGAACTCATATGGAGTTTGATGGGCTCACATGAAAGTATGGTTTAAGGTCTATGTATTAGTTTTTTCCTCTTGCTACAATAAATTACCTCAAACCTGGTGACTTAAACAACACAAATATATCATCTTACATTTCTGGTGGTCAGAAGTCTGACATAGTTCTCACTGGGCTACAGTCAAGGTGACAACCGGGTTGCCTTCATTCTGGAGGCTCTAGGAGGGAAATTTTCCCTGACTTCCCAACTTCTCCGGGTACCTGCACTTCTTTGCTCTCTGCCCCTTTCCTCCTCCCGCAAAGCGGGCAATGTTGCATCTCTGATTGTTCTTCCACAGGTACATCTCCTTCTGACTCTCTTCCCCCACTTTTAAGGATCCCCACGATTGCATTGGGCCCACCCAGATAATCCAAGATAATCTCCCCAGCTTAAGGTCATTTTTTTGGCAACCTTAATTCCATCTGCAAACTTAATTTGCCTTTGCCACAAAACAGAATGCATTCACGGGTTCTAGGGATTAGGATGTGGCTATCTCTGGGGGGGCCATTATTCTGCTTCCTCAATCTGGATAACATGGGAACTGGGCAGGCATGGAGAAGAGTGACAGCATCCATCTGAGAACTGCTTCCCGGCCCAAGCACACACCCAGGAAAGAGCTACGGCAGAATTCTTCTTGGGGGTATTTGCTGCACATCACGAACCTGTCACTGTCAGTGACCTAGGTTTGTGACAAGAGTGTCCAGGCCCTCTTGCTTTCCAAGAACGTCACTCCCACAGCAGATGCACCAGTTCCACTGTGCTTCATACTTCCAGCTTGGTTTAAAATGCGGAGACTGCCCCCCTGAATCTCAAAGGGGATAGATATCAGGATTGGAAACTGGAAAGGTTGAAAACTCAACAAGCTCTCCTTTATCATTCAAATTCTGCTCAAATTGAACAACTTACCAAGTTGCCTCCGTGCCACCCTGTTGGTTGTGGAGGGAACATGGCGACTCTGTTTCGTGGTCTGCATTAAGCAGGGTGGAGTCATGGGAAAGACATGCACGCTTGCTAGTTTAAGCAAAGAAGGATTTATTTAGGGTTTTTAATGGTTTACAGGATCAGGGGGAGAGCTGAGGAAACAAACTGGAGGCCAAACTTCTAGGAACAACACCCAAAGTCACACTCCAGACCCGGCCACCAAAGTCGCTGCAGTTGCTGTTGCTCTTGGGGGGCTGCTCACTGAACCCAGAATCCAGCCCCAGACCTGCAGTCCCTGGAGCTACCCGCCACGCCGGTGTCTCACTAGAAAGCTGCCTTCAGGAAATCCAAAAGCCATGCCACAGCTGCTGGACTTAGAACCATGATCTTGACCACCATGATGTCACACCCCAAAACTGCATGCCCGCGTCCAGCCTCCTGCTTCACTTAGCTCAGCTCTGAAGTCAGGTGTTCCAGGAGGGACGGTGCTTGGCAGGATCCAACCACATCTGGACTCAGGCCGGCACAAGGTAGTGGTGAAGGAAAGCTCTTGGGAGAGTGCTGGGGGAGATAGTGAGCGATTAGCCCATGGTGCTGACGGTCATCATCGGTGAGAGGGTGGACAAGATTTAGCCCGAAGCCCCAGTAGGACCACTACGGAAGGCGATTCCCCAGCATGATGGTCATCAGAATGGAATCTGAACCAAGACTGCAAAGTGCATGCTGCCTCGTTCTCTTTTCCTGCTTTACATCTTTCCTTTTCAGCGACATTTCCTAAGCTCGTGTTGGTCTCATGTTTGCGTTGGCTCCTGTTTTAGCTGAACTAGTGCACCGATTCCGGCTTTGTGGCCGCCTCAATGATACATGTACATATTTTGCCTGCGTATGGCTATCTTTTCCTTTTTTCCTTGAGGAAAAATACATCAGCCTAGAGTCCATGGCATTAATCCAGATAAAACAGCACAGCAGAATGGCCACCACCAGCAGGGCTCTCTGGTTGACTCATGGGAATTGGGAATTAATGACCAAATGTAAACAGTGGAGGGGTGCCAACTGAGGCCCTCTTCTAGCACACATCTCCTGTGGCATGTGAAAAGAGAGGCTGGGAAAAGCCCCGCTGTGGGCGCCTTGCCATCCCTTGCTGCTGGCTTACTGCCAGTATCACTCAGGGTGCAGTGATGTCTGCTTTTTAGAAACAACATTTGCTTGCTTGCTTCTCTAACGGCCCCCTCTGATTGAGAGTCACCGATAAGGTGCACAGGTTCCCTCTATTAGTCAGGGCTTAGGCCTATTTGCCACGTTGCAGAAGTGTTCCAAAACTCATCACCAGGGGCTGGGTACCAGTGAGTGAGGGCACACGGCATTCTTAAAATGTGCTGCCTTTAGCTTCCTCATGCAGAACAGCGGGTCCTCCGCTGACCTCACCTGACCAGGATCAAAGGTAGATGATACATACCGATGGGTAATGGATGAGAGGTCCAGGTGATAGCAACAATGGCGGTGACAGACAGCGGTACAGATGTGAACATGTCACGGCATCAGGTCTTCGGGAAGCCTGAACAATCACACACGTGTTTGCCGCCAGGCCTCTCCCTGTCACCTCTGGCTGCTTGTAGGAGCTTCTGCTCAGAAGCTGCTGGAGGCATCAGGGACCTCGCAGGGATGCTGCGGCCATCTCCCTCCCCTGCTAGTGTCCCTCTGGGGCCCCGTGCCTGAGCGTTCCCACAACCACAGCACCCCCCCAGCGCACCTAAGGACACAACATTCCCTCCAAGTCTCATAGCCCCAACCAACACCGTGTCCTGTGCAGAAGCAAGTGCCTCTTCCCGCAGCTGTCACGCTTCCTCATCTGAGCCCTGAAGCAAGGGGGCGTACTCCCAGAGCCGTGCAAAGAGCTTCCTGAAAGCATCCCCTTCACTCTGCCTGTGGCCCCTCTCCGCATGGCTCTGCCTGTGGCCCTGGGCCCTCGTGAGCTCACAGCCGGGGTGCGTCCCTGAGTCCTTCTCGCCAGTGCTCTCCCCAACACCCCCACCCCCTCCCCGCCCCTCCTACCTGCAGGTCTGTGTGCGCGGGTCCCCTGGCTATTGAGCGTGCTCCTGTGTGCTAGCTTGTCGGAAAGCATAGTTCAGGCTAAGCCAGAAGCCCTCTATTGGCTCAATGGAGGAGACGAAAAGGTCTGAGCCTCTGGGCAGGCACGGGGTGCTGGGAAAGAGCAGGTAGGGGTGGAGGGGCTGGGGAAAGAGCTGGCCTTAGGAGGCCATATTCAGTCTGCAACTCTGCCAGACGACAGTGCCACCCTCCTCAGGCCTCTCCTCTGCCCAGTATCTTTTCTAAACCCCAAATGAGACCCGTGTCTGGTCCTGGGACCATGATGCACGGTGGCACAGGGGTAGGCTCTGTGTTCAGCCGTAGACCCAAGCGGGTCAGGAGTGTTTCCAGGACCAGTTTACCCCCGCTCCAATCGGGGTGATGAAGGAGCGCCCACACCTCTGCAGGTCCCAGTATGCCAGAGGACTGATCACCTGATCCAAACTGAAGACAGGGGCCAGCCCAGGAGACACCAACACTGAGTAGTGCTTACATGCCCTTGAGGGCATTCTCCTTCCCGGGTATGGCTTGAGATGACAGGGCAGGAAGGCAAGAGGCAGAGAGAAATATTTGCTTTGGCAACAGGTTTTTGTATTTTTCTGGAAGGTTGCATCGAATATAAGGCCCAGTATAAGTCTCAATTGTGGTATGAGTACACGGACCCAGGAAACGTTCTAGATTTGACAGAGTTGCCATAGTATGTCCTGCTCTTGCCACTTATAGGGGCTGGGGACAGACCAAATCTTCCTAGTGCACGGCTCTCCAGCCTGAGCCTGTGGGTCTGGTTCAGTCCAGCCTCCATCTACACCCCACCGGCCACAGCAGCAGAGAGGACTGTTAGGAAACAGGCCACAACAGGCCTGCTAGGAAACTAAGATGATTTCTAAATGCTGCAAACTGTCAGCCCACTAGGAAATTCTTAGTGCCAATGGTCAGGAAAAACACACAGATTGTTTAAGCAAACCAAACATCTCTCAACTCCTCCTTTTGGTTGGCTTTTGCTGTTTGTTCTGTGTGGCTGCCTGGAGACTGGACCCAAAGTCAAGAAGAGCTAGTGACTTATGCTTTGGCTAAAGTCCCATGGTTCTTTTTCCAAACCCAAGTCTGGAACTTGCAAAAGGACCAACTCCACATGGCACTGGGCCTTCCGGGTGTCCTTCAAGGAGTAATGCCCAGCACTAACGGCCCTGGGTTTTCAGGGCTTTTTCTGGAGGGAGAGCATGGGGAGGACTGCCTTATGCACAAAGTTTTTGTATCCACTCAAACCAGCCAGTTGTTGCATTTCAGTAAATGCTGTGTGCGCCTGATGCTTGGGCCTATTTATTTATTTATTTATTTGACACAGAGAGACAGTGAGAGAGGGAACACAAGCAGGGGGAGTAGGAGAGGGAGAAGCAGGCCTCCCGCGGAGCAGGGAGCCCAATGCGGGGCTCGATCCCAGGACCCTGGGATCATAACCTCAGCCCAAGACTGATGCTTAATGACTGAGCCACCCAGGCAGCCCCACTTGGGCCTCTTTAAAGTTGTGCACATTTATGTTAGTGAGGGGGAAAAAAACACTATTATTTCAACCACAAAAGTTATCTTTAAAGTCAAAACAACCCACATTCTAGATGACCAGAATGTTTTCTTCCTCTGCACACTTCTAGATCCCCATCCAGTTTTGTAGCCGGATTTTCCGCGGCCTGGGACTGCAGTGTGCAGGAATGGCCGAGCAGCCCCTTTATTCTAACTCGTTACTCATCAAGAAAGAGGTCTTTTATCACGTCAGGAACCTGGAAAATGCTCTCTCCGCTTGTGGCCATGCTGTTAAATAATGATCTCGTGTAACAAGTAAAAACAGACCGGCTGCTGGAATGAGGCAAATCCCCACCGCACACACAGCCTGCGCCCCCATCAGACACAGGAGGGCTGTGAGTGGAGAGCCCACGGAGGCCCCGGGTCTTTGTGAAAATGAGCCTGCCACACCCCTCCGGAGCCACCCTGGCGTAGTTTGGACGACACCACGAAATAATGACAACGGAGCCTCTTTTAAATCACGTGTCTGGTTGAATTTAACAATAACCCCAGAGGTCAAGGAGAACCACGAGATAGTTGTTTGAAAGCAGAAAGAAGATGGGCTCATAGTCCAGGCTCACTACCAGCAGCCCCAGATAATGATCCCTCCACCTGCCACCGTGGCCGGACAGAAAAGTGAGCCTCTGCATCCAAGACCCGTGTCCTTTGTTTTCCTTCCCGGGCGTTTTCTGAATCTTCCAGAACAAACACGCCTTTCTTGTCCCTTCACCCCTGACTCTGCCCATGTTCCGGGTCGTGGGTAGGTCAGGCTGCCGGAGGATACGAGAGCGGGCCACCCGGTGGGGACAGATGGCACATACCGACCGGCCCAGTGAGCCGGGGAGCCCGTGGGCGCTGTGCCTTCTCTCGACCCTTCATCAGGCTCCACGGGGGACCATCTAAGCTTTGTGAGCCAGCTCACTCGGGCTCACGCACGGCCCCCGAGCCACTCCAGGCTCCTGCCTCAGAGACTTTGCACTTGCCCCTAGCCTCCTTCCTCTGCCCGCACAGGCCTCCCCAGGCAGCCACGGAGCTCCTGCCCTCCCCGCTGCGGGCGCCCGGCTGATTGCACGTCGGCAGCGAGGCCTTCCCACTATCCCACCTCACTCGTCTTTCTCTGTAGGCCTCAGCGCCCCCCAACATCCTCTACACTCCCTCCTTTGTGCCACTGTTGTCCATGTCCGTCCGACCCCACCAGACAGCAGTCTCCGTGACGGAAGACATGTTCTCCTCGCCATTGCTGCCTCCTCAGCCACCAGGATGTCTAGTCTACCCTCAGTGAAAATCAGTTTTTGCCTAGTGAAGAAGCAACTGTGTTTTCTGCTCTTCTATCACATTATTTTCCTGTTTTCACAGAAGCATCGGCTGCTTTTCAAATCAGAAAAAAATCAATGAAACATGTATTTAACAATCTAATTGGGAGCGCCCTTGTGCCTGGCAGTAGAAGTCCCAGATCATGTGATCATGTTTAGGTGTAGGGCCCTCTGAGGATGTAACAAAAAAACTATGGATATTCTCCCCGGGGGCACAAAACGTACTTGTTCCTAAACACATATTTCTTCCACACCTTCAGGAAGGTCCCAGGCCTTCATGCCCCTCCAATTAAGACCCCTGGCTTTAGATCAGTGACCCTTTTCCTCCTTATGTCACTCCTCTCCCACAAAGATGCTTCAGGATTGTTGAAGAGGTCACTAAAATAACATTTCTATCTTTATGTGAACACATCGGGCACAGTGCTTACCATGACCTTGGATTCTCACTGAGGGAATTTGCCACCTGCTTTTGCTGAATGAGGTGGCAATGGTCCACTCCGTGTGCACACACCCCCCCCGCACCCCACCCAGGAAATGGGCCGGAGGAGGTTAGGTAGAGGCATCACAGAGAACAGGGCCTGCAGGAGCAGGAGAACCTTCCAGGCCAGCTTCTGAGGCCTGCCAGTTACCATGGTCCAGGGGCTCCTGACTGGCCTGCTTGTCTTTTCTTCATTCCCATAAGGTCACTTTTGTCCTTAAAGTAACATTTTTCCATCCCCTGAGTTGAAAGAACCTGAAAGAGACTTGGTTCCTCTCAACAAGTGGAGTACGAAGAGCACAGTGCAGGGAGCCCAACCGTCCCGGGGCCAGGGCTGCGGGCAGGGGGCTTCTCCTTGGCAGAGGGAAGGGTCCCATCAGCAAAGCTGCCATGGGGCCAGCCCGGGCTCCGCGCTGCCCACGCTCCCTGCTGAGGTCCTAGGCTCACCGACGGCTTAGCTCCCCGTGGCTTTCAAACTCTGTTTGATGAGAAATTTACTATAGGTGCGTCTTTGAGATTCCCATAGGAAAGAAATCAAGACAAATAAAATAAAACATAAAAATAAAAAATGGGGCTAGTGATCTGTTTGCCTTCTCCAGTTTCATACCATTGGGAGTCACTTTCCTATTTCCAAACTCCTACAAATTAGTGCTTACATTTTGACTGCACTTCTCATTCCATACCCCCAATGTCACCAGCAACTCTCTCCACCCCATCTTAGCTGTCCTGGTGTGGATCCCACACCTCGCTTCATAAACCTGCACCTCTGCCCCTGGGATGCCCCAGCACCCTGGGTAGCACACGGGTAGATGCTAAGTTAATTCTTCTTAATCATCAGTGGGTGTCCAGCATGGCACTCCGATGGCATTTGCAGACTTTCTAGTCCCCAGCCCTGGCTCCTGGCCCTTTCCCCCACATCTAGCCACCCTCAGTCCACATAGGAGAAGCTATGACCTTTCTGATGGCTTTTGGACCTTCTAGCCAGGAAGGGTGTTTTGTACTTGGTGCTTTCAACTTGGCATGGCCACCATACAACCCCCTTCTCAGGGGAACAGCCAGAAGCTGGAAATCTCTGCCTGTTCAGCAGCTCTGGGAACTGGACTAAATCCTGAAGAGCAGGATTTCTGTCCTTCTCGTAGTGGCTGTGTGATTGGGAGAGAGATTGACTCCTCTGGTCCTCAGGTCTGTCATCAGTAAAGTGAGGTCACCACGCCTGCCTCCCAGGGTTGATAGACTCATACGTGATGAAGGGCATCACAGCACCTGTGAGCAGCTCAGGCAGAGACAATGCTCTGTGCTCACAAACCACTTCATGAACACGGCTCATAAGGTTATGCATCCAGCTCCTCTGTCTAGGACGAGCCATGGCACTGGCTCTCGACAGTGGCATGAGGACTGAAATGAGGGATATCACATCTAAGCCTGGCCCATAAATCAGCTTCCTGCACACCCTCCCTCATCCCCTTCTGCTATAACCTGGAAGGCCATGTGTTGGACTGATGGTCCCCCAGGATGGAAGGAGACAGATCGTTGAACAACTGTGTATAGCAGAGCCTTCAACCACATCCGGATGTGACATGAGTGAGCAACAGAGTTTTATTGTGACAAGCCACTGAGATTTCAGAATTTCTTTATTTTGGTGGCCTTGCTCGGCCTACTCTGATAAAGGGGGCAACGGGTAGCCTATAGGCCAAATGTGTTTTGTTTTGGACCAGGCAAAGATTTTTTAAATTGGAATTTAAGTGCCCCACAGTATATGCTTGCTCATTTGCCACAATCCCCACCACTCCCTATTGCTTTATACCAAGCCACTTTGCATGTTTACCTGCTTATTTCCATTAAACATTTGAGTTTTCAGGCCTAAAAAGCTTTGGATGGAAATCAGTGTTTGATGAATGCTTCAGATCTGTGTTATCTTGTCCTGTGACATGTTTAGGAGGATTAACAGAGGCTCACTGAAGTAAAAGGAGCAGCATAGCCTATCAAGAGCTGGGGTTACAAGATGTAGTACGGCGTGGTAAGACATGATCTGGCTTATAAATCAGATGCTTTGGTTCTGGTTTTGGCTCTGTCACCTAAAAGCAGCATGACATCCACCAAATCATATGTCACCTCAATTTCCTCATTTTCAAAATAGAGATTTTTTGCTTTTAAGATTTTATTGGTTTACCTATCGTGGAGAGAGACAGAGAGAGAATCTGAAGCAGACTCCATGCTGAGTGTGGAGCCCAACTCGGGACTCAATCCCCCAACCTTGAGATCACGACCTGAGCTGAAACCAAGAGTCTGTCGCTCAACCGACTGACCCACCCGGGTGCCCCCAAAATAGAGATTTTAAATGAACACTCTCTGAGGTCTCCTTTAGCTTTAGAATGCTGCATTCGTCAGCTTGGGACACCATAACAAAACACCACAGACTGGGGGGGGCTGAAACAACAAGACATTTATTTTCTCACATTCTGGAGGCTGGAAGTCCAAATCAAGGCCCAGCCTGGGCCAGTTCCCGGTGACAGCCCCCTTCCTGGCTTGTCAAAGGCTGCCTTCTTGCTGTGTCTTCACAGGGCGGAAAGCTGTGGTGTCAATTCCTCATCTTATCTGGGCACCTGCTCAGCATATCAGGGCTCCGCCCTGTGACCTCATTTAACCTCTGTCTCCTCCTCACTTCCAAGTACACACACTGGGTGTTAGAGTTCTAACATATGAGTTTGGGGGGCGGGGGGACTCAAGCATTCAGTCTGTAATAGATTCTGTTTTCTTCAGGATGTTCAGAGGAGGGAATGGATAAATAGTATTTTTGTGTGTCCAGTGGGGTGGAGCAGGCCGAGAAGGTGATTGGCCAAACCTGCTGAGTCAAGGGAGTACTTGGGAGCTAAAGGTGTTCGCTTCTATTAAAAATGGTTACCCTCAGGGCCCGTGGGTGGCTTAGTCCATGAAGCATCCGACTCTTGGTTTCGGCTCAGGTCATGATCTAGGGCTTCTGAGATCTAGCCCTGAGTCCGGTCTGTGCTCAGTGGTGAGTCTTGTTTCCCGTCTCCCTCTCCCTTGGCTCCTCCCCCAGCCCACATACTCCTCTTACTTCAGTGAGCCACTGTTGTCCTCCCGAACATGCCACAGGACAAGATAACACAGATCTGAAAAAAAAAAATTAAAAAAACTTAAAAAAAAAAAAAAAAAAACAATGGATATCCTCATTCCAAACAGCTTTGGGCCCAACATGTCATTCTGAGGTTGGCCTTGAAAGCCTTCTCTGAGATGGAGAAAAGTCAGCACTGCCCATGTGCGTCCCTGGCCCAAAGTCGGCCGACTTGAGCCCTTCGCCAGTTGTGCTCCTGATTTTCTCTTCAGTTTGGGACACAGACACTCCCTTGGTACAGACTTTAGGCTTTTTCCATTTCTCAGATAAGGGGCAATAATCCTAACCCACTAACAAAAAAAAAAAAAACCAACTATGAGAAATAATTAGCGGATGCTGACCAAAAAGTCTGAAATACACAAAGTATAAACAATGAAAGATTCTGAAATATAAAAGTATCTGTTTTGCAACACTTGGGTATGGCACTGGACACTCTGTCCCTTTGTCCAGTCTCTGCAAGTTAAAAAGTCCAGCGACACCAAGGGTAAGCTCAGAGTTCCCAGCCCCGTGATATCCATGGACTTGACAATCAACCATTTGGTCTCTTCAAATGTACAGAATTCCCCGAAGCACCTCTGAGCCTCTGAGGATAGATTTGGCATATACTGGCTGTTATTTATAGTACGTTGGTGACTTAGAAGAACATGGCATCTCACAGCAAGATACAGATCTTTTGCAAGACCATAGAATTCAGTGAGAAGCCAGGCCTTCCTCCCTCACAGTGTGTCTGTATGACTCTGGACATGTCATCTGACCTCTCAAGGCTGGTGCTAGACATCTGACAGTGCGAATGGGCAGGGGAGTTTGACTAGAAGAAAGCAAAGGAGCTCTTAGCAACTGCCTGCATTTTTAAGAGAAGGTGTCTTAAAAGCTGAGCTAAAGCTATCTCAGCAGGTCCAGGAAAGACGGCGCCTTTGTGTGGGGATCTGGAAGTATCCTGGGTGAAAAAAAGCCCTAAAAGGTAGAGTCTGTTCAAGAGACCTGGGGTCTGCTGAGGTAACAGTGTCTTCTTCAGATAGCCCTGTGCCTGGCCCATAGACACTGTCCAGATATCACAGCTGACATAGAATAGGGGCCCACAGGGCAGGAAGGTCACAAAGCTCTGAAGCCAGAAACAGAGTAAGGCGTATCTGCGGGGGCTGGGGTCTCTCATCACGGCAGGGACCCTGGCCCACGGCCATGCAGCAGGAGTGGAGATACCACATGAGCCAGGACATGGCATTTACCAGTCCTTTTGAGGCTCCTGAGAGACCAAAGGGAAGAATTTGGTGTTGATCCGGCCAGCAGCTGAGTCGTAAAGGATTCCTTCTGTCTGCTAAGATTATGCTCTCCAAGGAGGGAAAGATGGAGTCTACATGTTCTTAGTACATTCCCCTCTTCTTCTGTGCTCTGATAGCCTACATCAACCCTGGAAACTGGCGACTTATGCACAGACCTGTGCCATCCTTTAAAGCACAATGAAACATGGACACCTAAGGGAGGCTGGATCTGCGGGGTCCAAGACAGACTGGGAACTGAGTCAACTGGGATCCCCTGGAACAAGGCGGGCAGTAAACAGATGCATACATGAATAAATGGAAATGGAATTTCTATTATCCAAACACCCACACGACCGGCGAGTTAGATTTATAGCAGGACTTTGGGAAAGATGACTCCCTTGGCTAAAAAGCTTGCTTCGGTCTCCCTTAACTGCAGGACACCTACTCACCACCCTCCAGATGCCCTGAGCTCTCTTTTCTTCCTTTCACCTGCTCTTTAGCCGCCTCCACTTCCTCAACACCCACTCCCCATTAACCCACTGCAGTCAAGGTCATACCCCCACCATTTACTGGAAGGCTTTCCACAACCACAGATGACCTTCTCATTGCCAGATGCAATTTTTTAACGCTCACTCCTCGAAAGCTCCTTAACTTCCCGGTGAAACTCTATCCTCTGTGTCTTGGCTGGCTCTTCCCCTCTCAATACAGCCTAAGTTCTTCACAAGATCCTGTCCCTGGCCCTGTTTTCTTCCTTTTGCCCTGTCTCTCCTGTCTCCTTGGCGATTCCTTGCCCTCCAACGGCTTTTCTCACAGCTGTGCGGAGCTCTCGGCGCTGGATACCCTCCCAATCAGAGGGCTGCATTTTTGACCATTTGAACGCTCCTTGTACATCCCTCAGTCACTTTCCAGCATTTCTCTTCCAAGCATCCAACTCAAATGTTTGCTGCTTTAAAAAATACTTCTCTTTCCTTTATTCTTAAGGAATATTTTACTCCTTCTGTGTTCGGAAGGCACCTGAATAACTGAATTCTCATTGAGCCCTTACTCAATCATTTCTGTGATTCTACCTTTGAAACCCCTAGCCAAGAATCTCACTTCTGACCATGTCAGAGTAAACCAATGGGGATCTGAGCAAAATACATGGAATGGCTATTTTCAGACGTTGGACAATAGGCAGGAGGACTGTGGATCCCTGAGCAGAGCAGGGAACTATAAGGGTGCAGTCAGCTGAACTCACGCAGGGCCAGGACATATTCAAGCCCCAACCAGAAAAAAAGGGAGACACGTGGTAAACACTGTGAAACCCCAAAAGGCTGAGTCTTTTCGAATGCTGTTTCTGTATCTATTGAGATAATTATACAGTCCTCCACATAGTGTGGTGCTAATATGGTGGTAAGGATTTTTACATCTATATTCATGAGGGAAAATGGTTAACAGTTTTTTATTCTCCTAATGTCTTTGTCAGGTTTTGGAATTGGGGGAAGCTAGCTTGGCAATGGTCTCCCCTCCTTTGTTTTTAGAAAGAATTTGTGTAGGCTTGGTATTACTTCTTCTTTAAATGTTTAATGAATTTCAACGTGGAAGCCTTCTGGGCCTGGAGTTTTCTTTATGGGGAAGGGTTTTCATTCTAAATTCAATTTCTTGAATAGATATAGGTGTGTTAGGAATTTCTAGTTTTTCTTTTTACAGTTTGGGTAATGTGTCTTTCAAGGAGTTTGCTTCTTTCACCTAAGTGGTTGTATTAATTGGCATAAAGTTGTTTATACTATTCTCTTAGTACCCTCTTAATGTGTGTAGCATCCAGTTGTGATGTTCTGTCTTTCACTCTTGTTATTGGCAACATGCCTTCCTTTTTTTTTTTAATCTAACTAATTCGAGATTTACTGGTCATTTTAAAGAACCAACATTTTGGTTTCACTGATTATTTTAGTTGTCTTTTTTCTATTTCATTGCTTTCTTATTTTTTCCTTCTACTTACTTTGAATATGCTTTATCCCCCTTTTTTAGGCTTCTTGAGCTCAGGGATGTAGACCTTGTTATTTTTCAAATATAAGCACCTAAAGTTATAAACTTCCTGATAAACTTTAGCTATGTGCCACAAATTGTTATATGCTGTGTTTTTATTATCATTCTGTTAAAAATAATTTTACAGTGGAGAAACTTAGGAGAGCCCACATTATCAGATGAGCAACATGAACTTCATCAGTAATGGGATAAATAGAAATCCTGTGCTATCTGATACAACGCAATGAGAAGAACACAGCATTACTTCTGTGATATTCTTGCTAGAGTTGCACCATCTGAATCCAAATATGGATTCAGACAAATACACATTGAGGGTTATTGTATAAAATAAATAACCTGGGAGTGCCTGGGTGGCTCAGTCGGTTGGGCATCTGACTCTTGATTTTGACTCAGGTCATGATCTCAGGGTCATGAGACGGAGCCCCATGTCAGGCTCCGCGCTCAGTGGGGAGTCTGCTTGGGATTCTCTCCTGCCCTCTCCCTCTGCCCCTCCCCCCACTTGCGCAAGCACTCTCTCTTTTTTTAAAAAAAAGAAATAACCTGTAATCTTAAAATATTATAGTTAAAGACGGAGAAACTCTTCCAAAATGAAGGAGACTAAAAAGATATGCCAACTAAATGGAACATGTAATTCTGATTTGTATTCTTTTGGCATTGAGACATTGCTGGAATTTGAACGGGATCTGAGGATTAGATGGTAGAAATGCATCAATATTAATATCCTGATTTGACGGTAGGAAACACTAAAGGTATTTGGAGGGATGGGGCATCTTGTTGGCAACTCAATCTGAAATGGTTTTAAAATATTCTTTGGATTATACTTACAATTTTCTACAAGCTTTTTGTCTGAGTTTTTAAAAAATTACCTCAAGTCAAGGGAAAAGTTTTACTGAGAGAAAGATCTATACACACAAGAATAGCTACATATGATTCCTCTTATATTCTAGAACATATTCAAGGCTAATCTGTAGTGACAGAAAGAGATCAGTGGTTGCTTGGGGGTAGGGGATGGGAGGTGGGGATGAGAGATTGTGAAGTGGCAGGAGGAAAATTTTGGGGCTGATGGAAATGTTCTGTATCTTGGTTCTGGTGATGTATACATGCATATACATTTGTTAAAAATGGATGCATTTTAAAGAATATAATTATATCATAAATAAAGGTGATTTTAAAAGACCAGAATGTGGTCTCTGTCACCATTTTCCCTGAAGGAATCAGAGGTTCTTGGAGAAATGGCTAATTTTTGTGTGAATCAGGTCCAAGATGAGCTTGGGAGACCTTGTTTTACTAGAAAGTAAGGAAACTTTCAAATATTAATGGGGTCATATCAAAAGGACATAAGAGACCATTTGACAAGGACTCACTTGCCAAGGTCACAACAGTTTAAACATCAAAAAGTATAGTAATGATGATGCTTGAAATATGTTGAATCAATGAAAATCTGTTAATTCACAATATTTTTTAAAAAGCATAAAGTAAGGAAAACTCATTTACCACCCCATTTGAGGTAGATATTAAAATAATGTCTCACTTTGAAAATGGGTAATTAGGGGAAAGAGGTAAGCATTTTCTTGTCTTTAGTAGGCAATGGATGTTGGGATATTTGAGCAGTCCCAGTGGATGAGATAAAATGATACTTTAATAATGCCAACTCATATATATATAGGATGAATTATAGAATTATTTTGAAAAATCACTACATAAGCTTTAGATTTGTCTGTTGATGTTAAAGCCATCATGTGAAGAGTTGATGGAGAACTAACTGTACATTCAGGAATACCTTACGAAATGTGGTCATAAAGGGAAAATACAACTGTAAAATGAGAGATTAGACTTTGATCACTCTAATCCAGTCATGGGTCAAGCAGGTATTATGGGTCTTCTGACCAGCTATGACCTATTCTAGCTAACAATGTTCAGATATAAGCTCCATAAAGTACAGCAGATAGTCACCAGAAAATAGGATATCCTGCAGACAGCTGGCTTAGTCACTTCAGCAAATCAATGTAATTTTAAAAGGGGCTCTTCGAGAATAAAGGAGTCTTAAGGGACATAAAAAACAAGTTGCCATCTTGGATTTCATGCCATTTAGATAAAGCAGCAATAAATGTAGTGTTTTGGCTAATTGGAAAAATTTGAATATGATTTGGTTATTCTTTATGAGTTCAAAATTTATTGAAATGAAGGAGTGAAGACTGAAAAAAATTACAATACAGTATGTACAATTTGATCTGATTTTCATTAAAGATACATATATAAACATGGGTTACATGTATGTGCATTTGTGAGTGAAGATATACATGAACAGATAGTATTACAGTAAAATCTCATTTTGGTAAAAAAAAATAGGTACTGTGTATATATGCATGTATCTTTACCTACCTAATATATATATACATACAACATTATCTTATTTTGGTTAAAAAAGTATATATATGTGTGCACACACACACACACACACACACATATATATATATGTATATATATATAGAAGAAGAACCAGGAGGATATGCCTAATCTATTAAAAGTGTGATATCTGGGTGGTGGGAATATATTATTTTTATCATGTTTTTGTTTTTTAACTTTAAAAAAATCTTAGTCCTCACAAAGCACACATGCAGCAGCTTATGTAAAAAATAATGTAGTTGGAGGTTGGGAAGGACTCTGCTATACACAGTTGCTCGAAGATCTGGCTCCTTCCATCCTGGAGAACCACCATCCCCAACACATGGCCTTCCAGGTTGTAGCAGAAGGGGATGAGAGAGGAGTATGCAAAACAGCTGGCTTATGGGCCAGGCTTTTATAACAACAAAAAGTTATTGTTTCAAAAAGTTTTTATTCTGACCGTGCTTCTGCATTATGTTAGTCCCTAGTCAGGCCTTGAGCCATCTTGCCTAAAATACTGCAGTGGACCCCAACCTTGATCTGAAACCACCAGAATCCATCCTACAGCTCACTACCAGGTTAATCCCCCTAGAAGGGAAATACCAGCAGAGGGACTCCACTGAGGAATGTATATCCATGGTTCCTACCTACACTGTGGTGGGCCTGATATTCTCATTCCTCCAGGACTGGGTTCTGACCAGCATCTCCTAGCTAATCCCCAGTGCCCCCCTCATCTGGCACCCTGCTCGGCCTGCCCAGCACCCCTGCCCCAGCCTCGCACTGACCCCTGTGCCCACAGTCCTGCTTGAGACACCAGGCTGCACCTGTGGGAATTCCGCCTGCCCTCCCGTGCCCAGCTCTAGGGCGCCTTGCCACAGATCTGGCATGCCCACCCACCCTATAAGCACCTTCCCTCTGACGTTCTGCATTTTATTTATAGCTTCTTTTATTTTAAGATTTTATTTATTTATTTTCAAGAGAGGGGGAGAGAGCACGCCGGAGTGAGCGGGGGGAGGGGCAGAGGGAGAGAAACAAGCAGACTCTGCCCCCTGTGAGAAGGGGTCACCAGGCTCCATCTCAGGACCCTGAGATCATGACCTGAGCCAAAATCAAGAGTCGGACGCTTAACCGACTGAGCTGCCCAGGTGCCCTTTATTTATAGTTTCTAATGTTAACATTGATGTGTGTTGTCTGTCTCCCCTAATCAAATATCACCTTTTTGAATGCAGGCATTCTTATTCAGTTATACATCATTCATGGGATTGGTTCTATTTTTTGCATGAAGTAGTTCCATAAAATAGTAAATAGACGAACAAATGATGTTCTCTAATTGAGAGAAAATCCTCATTTGAATATTTTACCCACGTTCTAAAATAACTATTTAAGGACAGCAAATTATACTTTTTTCTTAAAAAGGATAGAACGTACCCTCCATATTCACATATCTTATGAAACCAAGATCAGTAAATGAGCGTGAATGATATTCTCTGATCTGTGGTGAAGAGCGGGTGTCAAAATCGGTTCAGAGGACTCATTTGTGTCTCCTCTTTTGAAATTGCACTCTTAATGCCTGACGGATAAGGTGGGATTATCCTGTTTCTCAGTCACTTTGTCTCTCCCTTGTAACTACAGTACTGCGCACTGATTTCCTTCAACTTGGCAAATCCCTTCAGGCTTAGAGATAAGGGCTTGTGGGGAAAGAGCAAAGAGCCAGAAGTCTCAGTCACCAAAAGGAAAATGGTTCTTGTTTCTGTGGAGCAGATTGAGGCAGTGGTCCTGCAGGGACGCATTGGCAACAGGAAGGGAGACCATTAGGGTAACAACTCTTAACCTCAGGAAGACAAATACAATCTCTCTGAGTTTCCCTTTCTTTCCCAAAGAAAAATAGTGAAAAAGTAGTACAGACCTGCCTCCCAGAGTTGTGGCTACAGTCAATGCAAAGAATCCCAGAGAATTCTCCAGAGCCTCCTGTCCACGAGCCAGAGCTTCAGAGAGAAAGGGGGTGACTGCCTCCACCATAAGCCCAACGGGCCTCCAGGACAGGGCCAGGTGTCATGATAGATAATATTCTATTAGGAAGTAGGGCAGCCTCTTGAGGTGGGCAGTGTGTGATCTCCATTTACAGATGGGAACACAGGCCTAGAGAAGGTACTTGTTATGGGCTGAATTGTGTCCCCTGCCTTCAAGATTCCCATGTTGAGGTCCTAACTCCAGTACCTCAGAATGTGACTATTTGGAGGTAGGATCTTTAAAGAGGTAACTAAGGTCAAATGAGGCCCTCAGAGTGGATGGTAGTCCAATCTGAGTGGTGTCCTTATAAGAAGAAAGTAAGACACACACGCACGCATGCACACACACACGCGCGCGTGCACACGCACATGCGCGCTCACAGGGAAGACCAAGTGAAAACATAGGGAGAAGATGACCATCTACAAGCCAAGGAGAGGCCTCAGAGGAAACCAGCCGTGCTGACACCTTGACCTCTGACTTCTGGCCTCCAGAATGTGAGGAAATAAATTTCTATTTTTAAGCCACCCAGTCTGTGGTACTTTGTTATAGCAGCCCAAGTAAGCTAATATGGTACTAGAAATGAGTAGAGCTGAGATTTGAACCCAATAAATCCGACTGTAGAGCCTGCCCTCGGAACCGTACCATAACTTCTCCCTGCGCCAAATGCACTGGATCATAGCTTACGAAGTGTGGCCTGGCTGCCGTGGCTTTCAGAAACGGCCAAAGAGACCTCCTAAAGATGGGGGTAGGACTGTCTCCGCAGCCTCCTGTCTTCTGAGAGTAAGCGTGGTGGGTTAAGAGACCAAGAGAAAACCCAGGAATATTAGAAAAGGGACACTTCCATCCCTCTCCTCTGTGTCTATGGAGTTCCAACAGCGATAACAATCCTGGCCTCTCTTGGCCCCTGTACATTCTATTCTCATTCTTCCCTAGGGGAGAAGCAATTTAATTCGATCAGTAAATGTGGGATGAATTCTCTTCTCAGCTTCATGAGTTCTTCCCCGTGGGGCAAGCTGACTTGCAGAGAGCATGCATTCTCTGCTCTTCTATGCCTGAGTCTTGCTGGGGTAGCCCCCTTGAAGTAGGGAAGCCTGGTCTGTCCTTATGATGTCTGTGCCCGGCTGAGAATGACGCCTAATTCTGAAGTTAGCAGGAATATTTTACTCTTGCACTTAGCCGTGTCCTAAAATTAAACCCCTGAAAAAACTCAACACATACAACGATCCCCCACGTAATGATGCACAGCAAAGTCTGAGAAGCTCTGCCCTAGAAAATATGCCTTTTCGTTTTTGTTATCCCTGACTCCCAACCACTGAGAAAGGTGCTAAGCAACACTACCCAATAATTAAAGTCTCCAGGCCCTAAGAAGCGGCTTAACAACATCATCACATACCGTGAACGCTCAGATTTTCTTCAGTGACTTTTCTCCCACTGTAGGATGAATGTGCTGGACCTCACTCAAGGTTTCCAAGGGCCCTGCTGTTGGATCCTCAGACAACAGATCCTCCAGCAACAGCTGCACTTCTGGGAGGCAAGGTGTGTAGACACTAAGACAGACACCGTGTCCTTTGCATGGCTTATGATTTAACTGGAAAGAAAAGAGAACACATATGTGAAATAGTGGGACAGGACAGTTGGCCCAAACTGGGGGGAGTTACAGACTCTCAGAGCTCTCCAAGGACAGAGAGAAGTTCAAGGAACCAGCAGTCAGGGCAAGTTCAGAGAGAAGGCCGCTTAGCCATCGGGGTCAATGTCATGGCCCTCAGAATGCTTTCAAACAGAGACCTGGAGAGAGAAAAGACTCTTTCTGCCTGGCCACTCCCAACAACTTGAGTCATCCAAGGCCTCTTAGTTTCAGTTGTTGATGAGAAAATCCTGAGCCACATTTCTAGAAAAAGCTTTAAATACTTAACATTCTCATCATCACCTGGTATTCCCAGAGCATGTTTTCCTTTGATTTTTGCAAGCACCGCGAGGCGGGCAGAAATACCTCACAAGGAAAGAAGGCTGAGGTACGGGGTGATGTGCAGCTCAGGACTCCCAGCACGACCATCACACCCATGTCACAACACGGCTGTTTGTGTAACCAGCCCTGGATCGTCCCCCTCAGCAGCCCCGGTGCCAAGTGGCAGGAACTCACTCTGGTATCCCCAAGAATGTGGACGGAGTAGAGATTTCCGTGCCAGCATCACCAATTCCAGCTTTTCCTAGGTGGCATTCCAAAAGATCAAGCAGAACTCTATAAAGAACTCATAATTTGTCTCCCTCATACCTGCTGCGCCCAGCTTCTCCCTCACTAAGGAGGAGGAATGTTGCTCCGCAAAACCCCTAGCAACCCTTGGCGGGAGCAGCCACTATGAGGCAGCTCCATGGCCATCAATCATCATTATCATTCTTACAATCTTTATCATCTTCTAGAGTAAAAGGGGCTGTGTGTTTTGTTCCATCTGACTGACAGATCCATTTATACAACTGTCTAAACAAGACTAAAAGGAAAATGCTCATTTGCTTTGAACAGAACCAAAAAACCCCGCAGACTTCTCAAGTTTAAAATAAGCTGAGCTGCTGATTTTAATATTAAAATTTGAAGTTAAGACTGCAAAGAACTGGGAAGGGCTGGCTTCTGGCAGGATACTGAGGGGTCCCCAGCGGGACTGCGCTGGGATTGCTGTGATGAGAGAACATTTCTTTCTCCATTGTCTTCTAACTTTATTCTTACAGATCCAAATGTCTCTGACTTCCCAAACCCATCATTTGCACATGAATGGTGGGGTCTGGGCAGCAGAGGGGCCTAAATTAGACACACCCAGGCTAGCGCCACAAAGAGCAGGAATTCAAAACAATTAGGAAGAGTGGAGGAGATTGCCAGTAATGCAGTGATGAGTCCTGTTGTCTTTGCTACGCAACATTAAACTTTCTCAGCAACTTCCATTCCAACATCTTGGGTAGGAACCTTCAAAGGTAGTGGAGGGTCTTTCTTCAGGGGAGTGAAGGGGGAAAATCAAGGCATGGAAAGAGCAGGAGCTGTGTGCAAAGTCACAACAAAAGACACATTTGGGTGGGCCCCACATAATTTGGAATCTACTCAATAATATCAGTGGTCAGCTCGGTGGATGAGTTCTTTGGGTTCTTTGTTGCAGAGATGTATCAAAGGTTCAGGGGTAGCTCACAGAACCCCCTGAGGGCATGCATCCAGAATCGGTGCCCCCAGCACAGCACAACATCCCTCTGGGAAGTACCTTCTAAGCCTTTTAAAGGGGATTAAATAGGTTGAACCTTGGAGGTAAGCAATTCTACCTTCATAAAGATTGGCAATATAAACAGAACGAACTCTTCTGAGGAAATTATTCCAGGTGCCCCAGTCTTTACTCCAGTGCTCCTAACTGGACTGCTGATTGGTCCCAGAGATTTGGGGCCCAAACTGCCCCATATATTGGGTCTCTCCCCTTTGTCCCACTTGGACTTGATCGTTTCTGAATGGTTACCCCCTGGCCATGTGCCCCAACCTCATCCTGGCCACAGACCCATACCATAGCACTTTGTACGTGCTCTTCTGACATCCTATGACCCCTGCTGCCCTCCAGACCAAATTTTCCAGACCATATGGCTGTTCACATTGTCCCTGCCTCTTGATAAAGCCCAGGTGGGTCACCAGAGCCCCATGCTTGGGACTGTAGGTTCTTACTGATAATTCTCTCAAATATAATCTGACTTTAAAAAAGGAAAAAAAAAGTTCCATTGGCCTTTTGGAGCTCAGAACTACTTGGCTGCAATAGTTTGGGATCAAACCAGAGGTAAGTAGGTGGGTTTTAGGCACATGGTTACATTTCACAGCTGCTCAGGCGGGCTCCACCGCCCATTGCTGAAAACAACTTGACAGGACATAACTCATCAAGTTGTTTTCATTTCTTCGTTTCCTGCAGCTCCAACCACAATCCAGACTAGAGCTTGCTTTTTTCCAGGATTCCACTCTCCTCCTTTAGTGAGATAGGAAACCCTTTCTGTCTGTCTTCCAGGAAGCCTTCGACAGTTCCAGAGGTAATTCTCTCTAGCTGAAGCAGGGAGGTGAGGATGAGAGACTGGTGTGCTTTCTGTTTAGGAACGTTGCTTGTGTTCCTAAGAGTTTAGTTTGGCCTTTCTCTCGACTCAGAGCTGACTTAGATAGCCCAGAGTGGAGACAAGACAGGAATGGCAATAGTTCTCAAACCACGGTGAACTTGGGAGTCACCATAAGACCCTGTTAAACAGACAAATAACCGGGCCCCGTCTCCAGAGATGTTGGTGCATTATGTGTAGGGCAGGGCCCGGGACATGCCTTGTTAACAAGTTTCTCAAGTGAGTCTGATATAAATGTTCTGTATGCCCCATTTTGAGAAACACTGAGCTAGGATTAGAGATAAAAAACATTCAATGTGGTTAATGCTGTAGAAACCATGTCTTTAATTTTCTGTATTTCTGATGCTTTAACATCTGGGACCTTGTTGATCCTGGAGGAACTGACCTCCTGGCATTGGTCACTTCCCAGAGATAGCAAACTATGCATGGGCAAGCCTGCTTTTCAAATGCAAACCAACAGATTCAGAGCCCACGCTGAACCAAACTTAAGGTCCTCTGCCCTAATCACCCAGGGCCAGAGAACTAGGGACAACTGCTATATAGGCCCCAGAGCCCACTGAAATTGTTCAAACCAGTTAAACCTGTTCCTTTTTGCAGAAATCACAATAAAGGCTCTTGCCTACATTCCCCTGTCTCCCTCTGGCTCCTGACCAGTCCTGGTACTTTCTCATGTACCCCCACCATCTCGCCACCCTCCTGTGCCATGATGTGCCCCCTCCTTTTGGGAACTGTGAGTAACAAATGCTCTTTTCAATGTCAGTCATCTCCTGTTGGCCTTATTATGCCTCAATTTTTCTATTAATAACTGTATTTTTAAACACCTGCAGCTTGAATTCTGGATGGAGACGTCAGTCATGAGTATAAGAAGATAACTCAGAATTTAAAAAAAAAAATAGCCTAAGATGCAAATAGAGAGTTCAGAAAATCTACATTTGGGAGATGTAATGTCACCATGCCTGGTCATGAGGGACAGCTTCAGGGAGGAGGCAAACCCGAACAGGGCCTTGAGAGGAGCATGAGACTAGCCAGAATGGTGCATGGTTCCTGGTAGTGTTCTGTGGTCTTCATATGCAGTAGCTTGGGTCTTGGACCCCCAACCACTGGGTAAGAGTCTCCTCTTCCTCAAGAGATGGCACCTTATAGAGATGAGCAGTGTGGCCACCAGAGTCACAGGCCTGGTTCCATCCCTTACCGGTCATGTGATCTTCAGTAAGTAACGTGGTAGCTCGCTTCCCATCCTTCAGTGTCCTCACCCATGAAATGGGAATAACATCAGTACCTTCTTCATTAAATGTGGGAGATTAAATGTGAGGATTAACTGTGTTAACATCCCTAAGCATTTGGGATGGTGTCTAGTTCTTATCAAGAATTTGTTGTTTATTGTTATCTCATCTTACTAATGGGGAAACTGAGGCAAAAATAAGTTTAAGTCACTTGCCCAAACTCACTCAGCTAGAGTTAGAACTAGACGGGAAGCAGCATTCTAACTATGGGGCTGAAATTTTAAGCCACTAGAGGAAGATACAGTAATCACTTTATAATGATAAATATTTATTAAATAAATGAAGGAAAGCTTTCCTTCACAAAGGAAATGACACGGCTCGGGACTGAGGAACAGAATGTTCACAGAGGATTTAAGGAATAAAGAGTGAAATAGTGTGGCTGGGTGAAAAGTAGGGGGAAATGTAAGTAGTAAGAAGTAAAGTTGGCACCATATTGAGCTGCAAAGTCTCAGGAAAGAGAATGAACCATAGTCTGTGAGGTGGGCATGCCATGGAGACGTTTCATGCCTTACCAACATTGGCAACAAGAGGATTTGTGAAGACGAGACTGACAATATTTGGTGTGTGATGAGAACCTGGAAAAGCCAAAGAGGGGAGAGTCCTAGGCATGATCCCTGTCTTTCCTAAGTGTTAAGTAGAAATGTAATTTCTACTTCCCTCCATTTTCCTCATAATTTAAGCTTAGCAATGGCTTCATTTCGAGACGAAGCCCATGCTAGCATATTGGTTTTAAGAAATCACATCCTTACTATGCTGTGATTCTAAACTAAAGGCTCATAAATAACACGGTTTTCTCTAATTCTTAAACCTGTTGTAACTAACACAAACTCATTAAGTCATCAGAATTTGTAAGGAAATTTGGGCACAGATAGTCAAAGTTGCAGTCATTTAGAATTTATATGTTAATATTTTGGAACTATAAGTAAATTTAGAGAGAACAGCTAATCCAACACTTCCTCCTATCAAAGCCAAAAACAGGGAAGGGTCTTGTCATTTGTTTGCTTGGCAGAGAAAAAGGAAAGCAGACTCCTGAACGCTTATCAAACATTTTGCAACTTCTGTCTTTTCAGCAGGAAAAAAAAAAAAAGTTTAAAAGAAAGTATAAGATTCAAGAAATGCTGATGGTTGGTGATTAGCAAAGAGTCATGAAGAAATGATAGTGAGGATGGTTGCGATTCATTTATTCCCTCAAAACAACTTGTTGGGTGCTTTGGAGGCCAGACATGTTTCCAGGCATAGGTAGCAGCAATGAGCTAAGTGTCCAAAGACTGGTTCTCATGAAGCTGACTGTCTAGTGGGGGAGATAGATTTCATATTCACGCACATGCATATGTGCATGCACACAAAACGAATGTCAAGTGGTGAGTGCTAAGTACAGCCATACTGCGATGTGCCTCGAAGACGGAGAAGAGGATGATGACAGTGGCAAGTTGACAAGGTTGAGAGGACACGCGTAAGGCAGTACCACATGGAGAAATGGGCTTTTCTAGCTCACGTGGTCTGTGGGCACCAGAAGGCTTCACTTGTAAGAGCTCCTCCCTCTGTACCCGGGTCATCTGAAGGGCATCAATGGGTGGAGGCTGCTCTGGGTGGGTCTGCCAAGGACCTGGTCCGGGGACCAAGGGTCTCTCCTGGAGGGGCCATCTTCATGTTCGTGCTTATATTCCTGATGCCTCCTGGTCCTCAATACTCAGGGCTCAGAACTCAGCAAGGAGGCAGCTGAATAATTCTGTGGATTTTTAATCGAATGTGGACAGGGTTCTAAAACCCCAGAAGAAGACCCTATTCCTGCAGAGTGGGGCTCTATGGGCAAGGACATCCCCCTGCAAGGGGCTAGGTCCATGCAGGACAGAAGCGGGGGGCTTATGGCTGAAGGGTTGGAGGCCTTTCGGGCTATTAGACAAGCTAGCCAATTGCTAAACATCCACAGAGCAGTCGCTGTGCACCAGGCTAAGAAGGGGAGACTTAAGGTATGGTTAGGGCAGCACGCACTCTCGAGGCTGCCTCGCCCCACCCCCTCCACCTTGAGGGCTTAAGTATCCAATGAACAGGCTCACTAGACGCGCTCAGGGAATCTCAGATCCCAAGGAATACCTCACTGTGCCCACTGCCTGCCTGTCCCCGCAGGGTCCCTGGGACTGGTCCCTAAAGTGAGGTCCCAGGCAGCAGCGGCAGCACCTGGACACATGTTAGAAATGCAAATGCTAGGGCCCACTGCAGACCTGTTGAGTCAGAAACGCTGTGATGGGGCCTAGCATCTGCAGTTTTGCAAGCCCTCCAGGGCACTCCCATGAACTCTGGCCTGCTGTGCCCTCTCCTTGGCAGAGGCTCCCACACGGTACGTGGGCTAGGTCCTGGCTAACACCACCCCCAGCCCGATCTGGCAGAGCTGGCCTACAAATTCCTTCCTCTCCAAAAAGTTTTGGAAGAAAAACGTCCAGCCTTGCCGACTTCGCACTAGCCTGACTCCCCGGAATGACTAATAACAGCACAGCTTTCTTTTCCAGTGAGTGATCAAGACCAGAAAGGAGGTGGGAAGGAAGCTGGAGGAAAGGGCAGACAGCAGGTTCCGGGGGCTGAGAGGAGGTGGGAAGCGTGTGTCAGGCCCGTCACTGCCTCATCCCAGCTTCAAGGAAGAACAAGGAGAGCATCTCACTCCTACCCCAGGGAAGGGGACTCTTTTCTGAGACAGTAAGAGCAGTGATGAGAATAAAGTCATACGAATGAAGATCATGAAGACTTACAAAGATGTCAAAGCCAGTTCCGTACAGAAAGCACTAAGTATACACTCTGGAAGGGCCAAAATTTTATTATATTAAGAAATGGTCTCTGTTGTCAGGCTTCTTACAGATTGATGGGGGGGGGATCACATTTCTTTTAATAAGATTTTATGTAAAACCCGATATTTAAAACCAATACACTCTAACAGCATAACTTGAGGTGAGGAAGGGGTCAGCCCTGCAGGGCCTCTGCACTCCCAGGGGCCCTGAAACACCTCTACTGAGCCCCAAAGCATAGTTTGGAAACAGGTGGTGTTCAGAGAGGGATGGTAACTTTATGGAAAGCTCCAGAGCCTCAGAGAGACAGGGCCCAACCTGGAGTCCAGGTAAGACCATGGTCACCAACCTATGGCAACCAAAACACCAGAGCCCAGCAGGAGATGGGACATGGTGCTTTCCAGTTGAAAGCTTCCTGTATTAGTCTGCGTGGGCTGCCATAACAAGGTGCCACAAACTGGAAGGCTTAACTCCGGATATTTATTTTCTCATGTTCTGGAGGCTGGAAGTCCACAGTCAAGGTGTTGGAAGGGCTGGTTCCTCCTGCAGCTTCTCTCCTTGGCTTATAGAGGGCTGTCTTCTCCCTATGTCCTCACATGGTCTTCCCTCTGTGCATCCGTGGTCTAATCTCTTCTTAGAAGGATACCAGTCAGATTGGGTGAGGGCCCAGCCCAATGACCTCTTTTTTACCTTAATTACCTCTTTAAAGACCGTTTATCCAAATACAGTCACATTCTAAGGTCTTAGGGTTGGAATTTAAACATATGAATTTGGTGGGGAGACACAATGCAGCCCATAACCCTTCTCCAAAGTGCTTATCTTCACACCACATGGAGCAGGAGAATGCTCCAGGAACCACGGAGAGGCCCCAGGCAGGCCCACACCACCAGGCCACTACTCCTTTGGCCCTGATGGCCACACAGGGCCCTATTTCTCTGCCTCTCTGGGCCTGAGCTCTGAGGGATACTGCCTACTGCCCACAGGCCTCAGAATGTCCTGGGACCCTGAAGGGGACTGCCTGAGGCCATGGATTCTTTCTTTCTGCACTTCCTTCATTTCTGAAGAAATCCAATGGCCTCTGAACTGCTAGACTTTTGTAAAAGGGCACAAGGTAGTGAGGCAAGTGGGAGCAAAGTGGGAGCAGGGGCCGTCGCTGGCCCCTCCTGACCCACCACGGACGGCGCAGCATACAGTGTCCATCTGCAGTTTACAGGGCAGGGACCTGCCTACTGTAACTTCTCCGAAGCCACCCTGGGGAACCTCAGGGTTGGCGGAGCTGGTCTGACCGTCACCAGGCTGAGCAAAGTGGATTGATGGCGTGAACTCAGTCCACCATGGAAAGCGGGACCACCAAAACCCATGACCAAGTCTTTGTGCCAGGAGCCCCAGGTCTGGGGGTAGGTTCCAAGAGCCAGACAGGGAGGGAAATGGGAGCCCACCTGCGCTGGACACCACGAAGAGGAAAAGCTGCATTCAGGGGCCTCCCTGCCTCCCTGCCCAGTCTCAATCCAGACAAGGTTCAGCTTCTTCTGAGGCCCACACTGGCTCTTCCTTGACCAGGTCTGCCTATAGCAACCTCACCCATCGTCTTGGAACTACCCTTGTCTCAGGCCCATGTCTGTGTAAATCAGCAGGTAAGCATGGGAAACGGAGGTAAGGGACTGAGTCCCCAGAACGGTCGGCAGAATGAGGGGTACTGCCCCCTGTAGTACAGTGTTATTTGACTCTCCTCCCAAAGATTCTTACAACCAGAAAAAACACAGAGAAGCCCTGAGCCTCCAGGATTGAAGGGCCCCTAACCCTACATGCCACTCTCCCTCTGACCCAGGCAGTGAGACCCTTCGCCCCGACCCTCTTCCTTCTCACCTCGAAAGGCCTCTCCTGAGGCCCATATCAACCCTGGCTGCTTGGGTTCTGGAACCGTTGTTCATACCACTTGCCACGGGGGCTGGATTTACAAGGTGAGACTTTGGTCCCCGCCTATAGTTTCCGGCACTGTGAACTCGAGGCTCACTGTTCTGGTGTGCAAAGGCATCTCCAAGGGGCCCCTCGAAAGGCTGAGGAGATGAAATCAGTCGGGCATTTGAACGCATCAAAGCCCTTTGAGTGTTGGGTCTTCTCTGGGAAAAAGGAAGCCCTTTATGTATTCATTCATTCTTTCCCTTATTTTTGTTCAAGTCATTTCTGCCTTCCTGGGTGAATTCCCTTGTGAGCAGGTGTGTTGTCTTATGCTCCCGTTTACCCTTCTATCTCCGAGCCCCCGGGCAGTCTAGCGTCCGTCAAGACACTCAGTGATCAGGGTGCCTGGGTGGCTCAGTGGGTTAAGCGTCTGCCTTCGGCTCAGGTCATGATCCCAGGTTCCTGGGATCGAGCCCCGCATCAGGCTCTCTGCTCCACAGGAGCCTGCTTCCCTCTCTCCTCCCTGCTCATGCTCTCTTCTCACTATCTCTGTCTGTCTGTCTCTCAAATAAATAAATAAGATCTTAAAAAAAACAAAAAAGACACTCAGTGATCTCAGCACGTGGAATAAACTTGACAGCTCTGCAGAGGGAATCCGAAGACAACCATCCGTCTTCACTCCTCCAGCCTCCTCTGTGGACGTGGGTGTCCTTCCTCCCACACTGCCCACCCCAGTCCGTGCTCTCTTGTCCTGCTGGGTCTCCTGGCTCTGCTCCTCCTCAAAGGCGGCCAACCAGCATACCCTTCCAAAAGTGCATGGCCAAATGCCAAAGTCAATTTCAATGCAAATGGCCAGAGAAATGCACTTGATTTACAGTGTGTGGTTTAGCGAAACTGCTTTCATGAGCCATCAGGAAACCAGCCTTGAAATAATTCCTGGAGCGAACACAAGGGTCAGCTGGAGACCACCATGGCTGATGTTGTAAGGAAGAGGAATTTGAACTTCCAGAAAAGAGAAAACACAGCCTGATGTAGAGCGCGTTGCTCAAAGAACCCATCTTAGAGAAGGACGCTAGACACGTAGGTCAAGGAGCTTCTCCTCTGTTCATTGTCTCAGCGCCCTGCCCCCAGAAGGGCCTTGTCAGCTGTGAGAGCCGACGGCATTTCTTCACAACCTGAGGGCCGGGGCCGTCAGGTGACTCCCCACTGGCCCTTTGCTCCCACATTAAGGTGGTCCCAGGGCTGCAGGGTCTCCTTAGCAAATTGTCACAGTACTCAAAACGATGATGATGTGCCTGCCTGGCGCCTGACGGGCCCTGTCCCTTGTCAAGGTCTTTCTTAGCCACAGTCTCATTTGGCCCTATGACCTTGTGAGGCAGGGGCAGGGAAGCGCTCCCCCTTTCCTCTGACAGAGGCCGGGGAGGCTGAGGAGTTGGCCTAGATGTGTACAAGTGAGCAGCAGGGTGCTGGCGTAGACCTCAGGTACCTTGCTTTCCACGAACCCTGGCCTCCCTGGGGGGGGCACGATGCCCAAGGCCCTGGAGTCCCCTGGACTTGCCTTCTGGAGCCCTGTATTCAAGATCTGCCTCTGAGCACCTCCAGCTGAGCCTTCCAAGCGGCCCTTTCGAGAAGCTATCTTCTCTGCCCGTCTCCGGGGCAGGTTGGGAAAGCCTCTGCTTTAGGACCCAGCTGTCCTGCTCCCCTTCCCCACCACACTGGGGGCTGTGAGGACAAAGGAGTGCTTGGTCTCCCAAGAGCTTCTCTGGTGGAAAGACTTCAGGGAGCTCCCAGCACACACGCCCATCCTCTGAAATGCTGCAGAGGGCCCCAATTTGGGACTGAAATAGATGCCTATAAAGATTCCCTCTCCAAAGCCTGGGTTGTCACTTTGTACACACAAAGTATTCTCTTAAAGAGCACAAAATATGGCTATTTCTGAAAAGTTTCAGTACATCCTTGAACGCCCCACACCCCGGCCATTCTCAGAATAAAAGGGAAACAGTAAAGTGCAAATACTTTGAGGCATTCTCTTATTTCAAAAACTGCACAAAATAGGTATAGGACTTAAACCAGTGCTGTGCCAAGTGTGAGGCACGCCTCACTTCGGGATCAGTTCTCAGGGCCAGCGCTGGCCCAGCGACAGTAGAACCCAAGATGAGCAATCCATCACAGGAAAGGATTTGGACTCTGCAGAGAATCGGCAGGGTCCCTGTGTGGTGCGGCCACTCCCCTGCTGGGAGGATCCCACCTCATGCCCAGGACCCCAAGGCAGGGAAGGCACTCTTTGTGGTCTCTGCTCTGTGAGCCTCCAGAGTGGCTCCCATCAGCCTCTTTTTTTTTTTTTTTTTTTAACTGTGGTAAAATACATACAACATAAAATTTACCATCTTAACCATTTTTAAGTGTACAGTTGAGTGGTATTAAATACATTCATAACACTGGGCAGCCATCACCACCATCCATCTCCAGAACTGTTTCATCTTGCAAAACTGTCCCCATTCACTCCAACCTCCCGCCCCCTACCTTCCCAGCTCCTGGCCACCAGCATTCTACTTTCTGTCTCTGTGAAGTCAGACGACTTCAGGGCCTCCTGTAGGTGGAATCATACTGTATTTGTCCTTTTGTGACTGGCTTATTTCACTTTACATAATGTCCTCAAGGTCCATCTGGGTTGTATCCTGGGTCAGGATCTCCTTCCTTTTTAACGCTGAGTAACAACATTCCATCATGTGTGCATCCCACACTTTGCCTGTCCCTTCATCCACCGATGGACACTTGAGTGGCTTCTACCCTTTGGCTATTGTGAATAGTGCTACTGTGAACATGGGTGTGCAAATGCCTCCAGACCCTGCTTCCAAATCTTTTGGGTGCATACCCAGAAGTGGAATCTCTGGATCACATGTTCATGTCTGTTGCATTTTCTGAGGAACGGCTACACCATTTTCCACAGTAGCTGCCCCAGGCCCCATGTCTGCCGGCATGGCTACAACACTCCAATTTCCCCACATTCTGCTGATGCTTCTGATTTCCTGCTTGGTGTTTGTTGTTGTTGTTAATGGTAGTCATCCTCATGTGTATGAGATGGTCCCAGAAGCCTCTTTTTAATCATGAAACATTTACACTTATATTAATACTGAAATTAAATTCCCAGGGTTAAAATAAGAAGACTATTTTACATCTGCCTTACGGTTTGCAGTTAATGGAGTACTTTAAGATGCATTACTTGATTTTATCTTTATAACACGATAAAGCACTTGTGACCCCCTTTTACAGATGAGGAACCTAAGGATCACCAAAGGAAACTAATGTAGGGAACACTCCTTTTTCCTCCATGCTTCCTATAAGAGTGCATTATTGCCATTTTTCGTAGGCTTTAAAATCACTCCCCAGTGTTAGATCTCACTATGCCTGAATTTCGGCCTCAAACCTTCAGGCTTCAGGTCTTCCTTCTATCCTCCATCTATGAGCTCCCCTCTGTCTTCACATTCTAAGTGGCTGGACCGTGGGAGACAGCCTGCACAGTGGGTAGGCACTCAGGCTGCAGATGGGGGAGACAAGGTTGGAGTCTGGCCCTGACTTACCAACTGTGGGACCTCGGACGTGGTTTCGACCACTCTTTCTGTCCCCTCAGTGGTAGAGCTGGGCTGGTGAAAGCTCCTATGAAGAACAGGTGAGGTGAGGCGGTGTCTGCTGTGGGCCTGACGCACTGTAAATTCTCAGTACCCACCCCCGCCCCGCCCCGGCATGTTCTCCTCGACCACACCATCTGGCACAACTCTGACAAGGAACCGTTGTTCAACATTGACTCCCTGCAGAAACACATACTGAGGTGGACCTCGGCCCCTGCTCCGCTGGGCCTGGCCTAGAGGGGAGCCCCTCTCTGCTATAGCACAGCCTTCACCCAGGGCTCAACCCCAGGGCTCACTGACCTCCCTACACTCCATCCCATGCTCACCATTCTTCACACCACAGAAATCATGAGGAGCCCCTGTACAACTCATGGCATGGCCCCTGCTGCCGAATTCCCCAGTCTGTGCCCCCACACAGCCCAGGCTGCACCTGAAGACATCAGCGCCTGGAGCGGAGACAGGGCTGAGGCTCAAGACCTGGTGATCTCCTCACCTCTGCTCTTAACAACCGTGTGGCCCTCAGCCAGACACTTAACCTTCAGAGGATTTGGTGAAGACCAAATATAGTGTCGTGACAGTACTTGGTACCTTGTAAAACCATATACAAATCTCAATTCTTATTACAGATGATATGGTCTCTAATCCCCTTTCATGTAACGCTGTTTTCCCTGGATCATAAATTCCTAAAGAGGGCTATGTAAATTGTACAGTAATTAATTGAACTCCCCATAAGTGCTCAATAGATATATTTTATGATGACAGCCATATACGTAAACTTGTAACATGGACCATATAACTGGTTGGCTTTTCTTTTCCAAGGTGCATAGAATACCAATGTGATATAAACATCCTGAGATATGCAGAAGTGTACCTTTGCGCCATCTATTAACCCCTGATTTGCTAGGCGGTGCGTATAAGGACATCTGGGCCATACATGATTTTAGAGATGTTTCTCCCAAACGCTGCGGTCTAGAAGCAATCTACTTCAACAGTCCCGTGGCAGTTTTCCCTGCTGACGGGGGCCCGAGGCCGGGGCCAGTGCGTCTGTCCACTCACGGCCAGCAGGTCCGAGACATGTCCCCACGTGCGGCACCGCGGCCTGCCGCCCTAGCCCGCTCTTATCAGGAACAACTGGTACCTCTCTCCCCACATAAACAATCAAGGAGAGGAAAGGAGAAAAGCCTTAAATATTTGCTTTCCTTTACAAGACCACCTACAAAATGTTGTGGAGACCCTGCAGGCAAAATAATCTGTCAGGATTCCAGCTCTGCCTGAATATAAACACCTAGCCTGCTCTGTGAGGGGTAGCTGGAGGCTCGCAGATGTTTTCACAGGTTTTCCTCTGGGAAGGGAGGAGGCCTTGCCTCTAGTTTTTATCCTCTCCTCCTGTTCTTTTGTTCTACCTCCTCGGGGAAGGACTTTATCAAAACAGTTTGGGTTAGAGATTATGCATGTGAAAAAAAGTGGCTTTTACTACAAAACTAGGGTCCCCTCACCCGCACCCCAATGTTCATAGCAGCAATGTCCACAACAGCCAAACCGTGGAAGGAGCCGAGATGCCCTTCAGCAGATGAATGGAGAAAGAAGCTGCGGTCCGTAAATACAATGGAATATGACTCAGCCACCAGAAAGGATGAATACCCAACTTTTACATCAACATGGATGGGACTGGAGGAGATTATGCTACGTGAAATAAGTCAAGCAGAGAAAGTCAATTATCATCTGGTTTCACTCATATGTGGAACATAGGAATAGCACAGAGGACCACAGGGGAAGGGAGGGAAAACTGAACGGGAAGAAATCAGAGAGGGAGACAAACCATGAGAGACTCTGGACTCTGGGAAACAAACTGAGGGTTACAGAAGGCAAAGCGTGAGGGGATGGGGTAGTCGGGTGATGGATATTAAGTGGGGCACGTGTGGGGATGAGCACTGTGTGTTATACATAACTAATGAATCATTGACTACTACATCAGAAACGAATGATGTACTACATGTGGGCTAATTGAATCCAAATTTAAAAATAAACAAATAAAATAAAATTATGGGTCTTGGTTATAAAAAAAAAAACTAGGGTCCCCTTTCATTTTCTTTGAAGGACACCAGTTCCAAAGTGATGGCCCACATGGGCTGCTGCAGGCTATTGGCAGTAAGAACCAAGAGCCTGGGGCCTCAGCCTCCACAACTGACCTGAAGCCGTGGTGGATGATGAGCAGGGGCAGGAGAAAGGTCCAGAGCTGTACGGATCAGAGCTCACCTCCACCAACCCTAGTGTTCAGTTCACATGGGAGAGCCCAAGAATAAAGATGACTCGTTGCAATATTGTGAAAGTGAATTTGTACTAAGTGTCATCCGTGGCATTCCCTCTGGCTCCCTGGTGTGGCCTAGAAGAGCAGGAGAGCTGGGCGCCAGGTGGAGTGCAGCTGCTGGGAGCCTCATGGCCTCCCTCTGTCAGGTGATCTCCATGTACACAACCCAAGGGGGTGGTGGGTAGAGGGCAGAATGAAACAGGGTCCTCCCTGGCCATTTTCTGCAACTCCACTCTGACCTCCTTCCTCAGATCCAGAGCCCTGAGCAGCCTCATCCTATAGCAGCTCCCCAAGCACTGGCCCTAAAAGTGGCCTTTGACTGAAGGCATCATCATATCAGGTGCTCTGCTCAGGGCTATTACCTCCAAAAGCCACCTCAGGACCTACGGGCTTGATTTGAGGAGGCTGAGGTACCGTCACCCCTAGCGTCTTCACCTCCCCGACATCCCTGCGAGATAGGCAGGGGATAAATGTTATTATCCTCTGAGCCTCAGTTTCTCAAGCTGTGAAAAAAATCAATTAAATTAAAAGCATTATGGTGGGGAGCCTGGGTGGCTCAGTTGCTAAGCATCGGCCTTCAGCTCAGGTCATGATCCCAGGGTCCTGGGATCAAGCCCTGCATTGGGCTCCCTGCTCCATGGGAAGCCTGCTTCTCCCTCTCCCACTCCCCCTGCTTGTGTTCCCTCTCTTGCTGTGTCTCTCTCTGTCAAGTACATAAATAAAATCTTTAAAAATAAATAAATTAATTAATTAATTAATTAATTTTAAATAAATTAATGTTTTTTTAAATAGGAAGAACTTAAGAAGACATTTTTTCTTTTTTAAGGATTTATTTATTCATTTTAGAGAGTGTGTGCACACAAGTGGCAGGAAAGGCAGAGGGAAAGAATATCAAGCAGACTCCCTCTGAGCATGGAGCCCATGAAGTACTCGATCCCACAACCCCAAAATCATGAACTGAGCTTAAATCAAGCTCAACTGACTGAGCCACCCACATGCCCGTAAAAAGACATTTTTCTCAAGAGGGCTTACAGGTGGCCAACAGACATGAAAAGATGCTTAACATCACTAACTGTCAGGGAAATGCAAATCAAAACCACAAGGAGATATCACCTCACACCTTTCAGAATGGATGAAATCAAAACCACAAGAAATAACAACTGTTGGTGAGGATGTGGAGAAAAAGGAACCCTCATGCACTA